>NC_091834.1:104093763-104395068 GCF_037783145.1 Equus przewalskii
GACTGTTCTCTCCAGGGAAGGCGTGGACCTGCCAAGACTCACTCTCAGTGCTCCTCCTTCTCGTGAATTCTTCCGTGATACCCCGTGCCACCCCTGCCGCCCCCAGATTACACAAGAGGCTTCAAACCACTGTGTCCTTCATGTGTTGGGTAGTTCCCAGAACCATTCGCCTCCTCTGAAAGCCCAGCCTGCGAGGACATGTCCAGCTTGCTGTGAGAGGAGTTAAACCCACCGCTCTCCGGCACAGTAATTCTCCACACGCTGCTTTGAAGACCTTGTTTTTTCCCTTCAGCTTTAAACAGAGATGTTTAATGAAGATGAGATTTTTATTTCCTTTTCTGAACATAGGAGTTGCTGAATGTGAGGGGAAAGAACGTGGCTTGATATGGTGGAGTTAATGGAGGCAATATATAATTATCATTATCTGCGACAATTAAGGCAGCCTCAGGCTGTGTGGTGATGCAGTGAAGTGATATTTATACCCCCATGACT
Source organism: Equus przewalskii (assembly GCF_037783145.1). Classification (NCBI taxonomy): domain Eukaryota; kingdom Metazoa; phylum Chordata; class Mammalia; order Perissodactyla; family Equidae; genus Equus; species Equus przewalskii. Next base: position 104,094,256 of record NC_091834.1, read on the forward strand.
GCTTTGCCATTCAGAAATTCATAACTCTATAAATGCCTTCTGTGGGTAGAGCATATGTCTTCAGCATTTCTCTAGTAGGCTGAATCTTTAATTTGGAAATGTGGCCCACAAAAATGAGAATACGTCCATAGAATAGATCAGAAAATAAGAAGTTATAATAATGAACAAAATCCCACACAAGAACTGAAATCAGTGCTCTGAGCTGGCTGGGACGGACACTCTGAGACAAACATCTATCTGATCTTTCAGTTCTGTGCTGCCATTAATGAGTGATAGGACCACCAGTGCTGTTTACCATCTGCACCGTGGAGCTCCGTGGACCTGCTGAACAGGGTTGTGCTGGGGCTAAGTTATCTAATGCACGAAAGCACTGAGGGTGTGTCCATTCCATAATTATCACTAAATAAAGGCTGCTGTTATTATGGTCCTTTTCACTATACAAACTATGATTGTTATTCTAGCCAAAGATTGCCCCATCTATTTCAGTGTATTTAGATTTTTGAAAGTGGACCCCTATTTCACTCTAAAGGACTGACTCTCAAAGAGTTAAATCCGTCAGCTGGGGGAATCTCCACTGTGTTGGGAGATGTGGGGCTGTACAAGGCACCCACCTCACCCTCTGGTGCCTCCTCACCTTCTCCACTCTCCCAGCCGCAGCAGGCTGACTGGCATGGACGGCATCCTTCCTGTGGCTTCTGACTGGGTTTGGCCATGGGAGGCGCAGGTGGGAGGTGGAGGGCAGAGGGCAGGAGTCAGAGCATTTCCTCCCCGACCCAATTCCCTGAACTGAAGACCGTAGCTTTTGGCAGGCAGCCTGGGCATACAGTTTCCCTTCCTGGGGTCTGTCGCTGCTCCCCTCCTCCAGCCCCTCAAGCCTAGGATGGGGAATGGCTCCCAGTTACTAGCCCCAGGTCCTGCACCATCCTTGGCTGACTTTCCCAAATCTTGACTACACCTTTAGAAAAGGTCCCTTTATTACACTTCCCTCCTTTTCCTGAGAGAGTGCGCCTTCTACTTTCTGCCCTGGCATTTCTGTTGTTCTTTCAACCTCACCCTTGTCATTGTTTCTGTGGCTTCTAAGCTAGTTAGAGAATATTCTACCTCATTCCGTTCTTTTCTCCCCACCCAGAATGGCTGACACTTTAACCTTTGGCTTATACATACTCAAACTCACACCGAACATTCAAACAAAGCAGGGGAGAGAGACGTTAACGCTCTGTGCCTACACTTACCCATTTTAATTATGTAGAGTATGTTAATTTTCAAAAGCATTCCTGAGGTGCTTAGTAAAGTAGCAGGTGTTACAAAATTGCATTTTTATTATCCTTCCCATATCAGACCTGGAAATTATGGCCTCTCCAGCTATTTTACCACTTGCTAAATGTTCCCAGTCAGTTATCACAGATAATGTTTCTTTTTGAATCATATGTAGACTGTGAGAAACTTCTAGATTGATTAATTTTCTGTATTAAAAGAAAAGACTTTATATAAATTCAAGGCAGTGGGATTAATATTATTAACATTGATAGTTATCATAAACTGTGAACATATTTATAATTTATATGTATAAAAATGGGGTCCCTGCTCTAAAAATATTGCAAATTGTAGTTACCACAATTTGCAGTCTCAAAATTAAAACTTTCTGCATAGCTACGCTCTCTAAGTAAGACATATCTGGCTAATGGATTAATATAAATGGTAATTGATTACTCATACATACTATTATCCTCTAATGCACCTAGCATGTCCAAAAGATGCATATCATTCTGAAAACTGCACTGTCAGATAGGATAAGGAAGGAAGTTTTGGTGAAGGGTAAATAGGAGTTTGGAAACTAAGAAGCCAGGCGCTGGGTTTGACGACAAAGCACATGGCCTGGAGCCTTCTGCAATGAGCTCTGCGTCCTACACAGCTGAGGGAGATGCAGTCAGCGGCACCATGTACAACATCCACAAGGCGAAAATATACATCTTGGTCAGGCAGTGCAAATCTCCTTCCAGGACTGAGACAAAGAGTTTACTTGTTGAAAGGGACAGCGTGGCAATGTTAGGGAAAAAGCAGTTGATGACATCATTCAACTGGTTTCACAGGGACTCCTTTTTTATTGAACTCTTCAACGTAGATGGATGGCATATCCCAAAGGACAATTTGGTGGTAGCAATTCTTTAGAGAAAAGGCCCACACCAACCAATTCTCCCACTCTCTGGACACCAACTGCGTGTGCTACAATTCACTTCAATTCTGACATTAGCTACTGGAGGTGGCATGGACACCATAGGTGAAGGGTTCAGTGCTACCAGACTGCCCCCACTTCAGATGCCAATCTGCAAGTGCTGGGTCCCCAGGCTACCTACACTTCTGTCCATCTTGACTACAAATTGGGTGTCCATGAGCCCCTTTTCAGGTTTAATAATTTGGTATAATGGCTCACAGAACTCAGGGAGACAATTTACTTACATTTACTCATTTATTATAAAAGATATGATAAAGGACACAGATGGATAGCCAGATGAAGAGGTACATACGGGGGAGGGGCACAGAGCTTCCATGCCCTCTCCAGGAACAACACCCTCCTGGGACCTCCATGGGTTCATCAACCTGAAAGCTCTCCAAACCCCTTCCATTAGAGGTTTTCTGTGGGGGCTTCATCAACTAGGCATGATGGGTTATTAACTCAGTCTCTATCCTCTCACCTCTCCCCAGAGCTTAGGGGTGCAGCTGAAAGTTCTAAGTTTCTAATCATGGCTTGGTCTTTCTGGGGACCAGCCCCCAGGGTGAAGCTCTCCAGGCGCCCACCAAGAGTCCCCTCGTTAGGACAAAAGATGCTCCCAACACCCAGGAAATCCTCAGGGATCTAGGAGCCCCGTGTCGGGAACTGGGGTTAAAGAACAATATTGGAACAAAAGATGCTCTTAGTGCCCCTATCACTGAGGAAATTACAAAGGTTTTAGGGGCTCTGTGTCAGGAACTGGGGGAAGAGACACTGGGCCGCCTGCAGCGGAGCTCACGAACTTAACCACTCAGCCACGGGGCCAGCCCCCTTGAATATATTTTTTTAAATTATACAATTATAGATGCTTGGAGCTAAACAACAAATGAGTAACATGTTACTTAAAATGCATATCATCAAGGGTCAGTTTTCTTAATGCAAAAAAAGTCATACAAATCAATATGAGAAAAAATACATTTTTATTATAGCAATTGTAGTGGGCGTAAAATGGCTTTGAGATTATTTTTGTAGAAAAACAAGAGTCAAACTTATATTTTTAAAAATATATGCTTGTAGCATTTTTAGCAGGGAAGAAATCATGTGTGTTGAGTGTATGCCTCAGCCATAGGTTTGCAATATGGCTTGCAACTCCAGAACATGCAGGGTTTACTCTTCTTGATTACTGAGACGGATGTCAGTCTACTGACAATTATTCAGGTTTTCATTCCTTTCTGGGCATAGATAATCTCAGGCTCAGTGGAAAGCAGCCTGGCAGAGTCAAGAGGTCTGTATGTTCCCAGCTCTGTGCCTAAACTGGCTGAATAATCTTATGAGCAAATTAAAATACCTCTCTTTGCCTAAATACATTTTCTGTGTCCATTACTTTCAGTCCGTAAGTGTTAGGCCATTTCTCTTCTATAAAAGATTCCACAGGAACCTAAAATATATATTCTGCTCTGCTGATTCTGTGAAATAGAAATATTATGTAAAGGAATTTCACATTGCCTAAAGATAATAGGATTCTCACACATTTAACTGCTTATATTTTCCAATAATTTGCTTATTTACAAAGCTTCTTGATATGGATATTCGTATGTATAAAAGAGCTATCAATAGTTTAATACTTCTTACACTTCCTTAAAATGTACTTAACACCAACAAAATATTGCAGTAGGCTAGAGGTCCTAACCAACCGATTAGAATAAGGAGGCAGTATTAGCTGAGTACTTGAAACAGATGCGGTGTTGGCCTAGAATGTTGAAGAAGTGAGGCATGGCCGGGGCTAAGCAAGCCAGGTTCTCATCCTTTGTTCCTCCACGTGTAAACTGGGTGGACAGCAGAACACACCCACTAATGTTCAGAGACAAGGTGTGAGGGGGCAAGACAGACCCTGGCCCATATGTATTTTGGTCCATAGAAGTCTATTAGCTGAAATAGAAGACTGCTGTGGCCAATCTAAGCTAAAGGACTGGGTGAGAATTAACGCATTCCTGAGAAGTTTGTGATTTCAGTGGACCAAGGAAATAATCTGTTAAACTGAGCGAGGCCAGAGATAGGAGTTAACTTAATTTCCTGACTCTTGGTCTACTCTGGAGAAGTGAAACATTGCCAAAGATTACAGGTCTTCTACTTAAATTTGGAGGGTTGTTTATGTGTACAGTTGGGACTTCTCTGATATAATTTTCATCAATAGAGCAATGTGCTTAGGTTTAAAAAGAGATTGATTAGGAGGTTGTATGGTGTCAATTCTTGGACGAGAGACAGTGGCACAAATGTCCCTTCATTCATTGCTTCATTTGTTCAAGAAACATGTATTGAACACCTATCTTTATCAGCCACAGTTTGAGAGCATGAGGATGCAAAGAAAATCATGACAGCATATGTCCTGGTACGGGGAGACAGACATGTAAATAAATATGTGTATTAAGTTATTAGGAGTGCTGTTCTAGCTATAAGAAAGGTCAGTGCTGAAGTGGCCAACATAGCAATTTTAATGTTATGTTATCACTGAGTTGATGTTAAATCTAGTTTCCATCTCTTGGCAATGTGCCAATGCATGGCAGGCAAGGAACAGTTGAGAAACGTGTCAGATGCAAGCTGAGGTGACACTGGGCTTACTAGTTTTACATGGATGATCCATAAATGACTCTTCTCTCGCCCAAACTACCTGCCACAATGTCCACACCCTTGTTCCTACTCAACATTCCTGCAGGAGCTTCCGAATTGCCTTGCCTCTTGGCCTTCAGAGGGTGGAGTAGAGGAGAAGACCTTCCTGCTTTCAGCATATGAATGTGGCTATGTCATTCTCTACTTGGGGGCCTTGGCCTCGCACTTCATTTCCAACAGGAGATTCCAATAGGAGACTGACAGGGCTTCCACTGCTGGTCTCAATGCGTATTTCCACCTCAGCTCCACCTTCCTGCTCTGTGTGTCGGCAGTCTGAACTCCTCGTGAGAGTCCTCTGCTGGTCCTCCTTCCCCCTGCCTCCGTGTCCCTAGTGGCTAAATTTATATTGTTCCTCTGAGATGTATGTCAGCTGTCACCTCTGGTTTTAGCTTTCTCTGATATTTGCCCAAACACTCCACAAGCCCTCTCATTTCTATTCCTGTATCATATTCGTATTCTTAATATTGTCGTTGTCAATATTGTTAATTTTGATGTCTCCCACCAGACACTGTGAACTTTTTGAGGATGAAGACTTTTTCCTATAAGAAAATCACTGTGCTTGGCATGTAATTACTGTCACTACATAATTTATTTTGTTTAATTCCTAAATCTTCTCTCCAAACCGTTGTTATCATTCCTGTGCATTTTATAAAATAAATACTGACAGATTTCATTTTCTTTCCAGGAGATATCTTCCTGAAAATTTATGGGCAAATCAAATTATAAAGAATTAACGATGTTTTCAATGCAATAAGAAAGCTCACATTTTAAAGAACATCAGTAAGGAATTAATCTGTGAGTAAAAGAATAGTTTGTGATAAGAATAACCAGTCTCTTTTCTTATGTACTGGGATGGTTAATCTTAGGAGTCCACTTGACTGGGCCACGAGGCGCCCAGATAATTGGTCAAACATGGTTCAGGGTATGTCTGTGGGGATATTTTTGGATGAGATTAACATTTGGATCAGTACACTGAGTAAAGCAGACTGCCCTCCCTAACGTGGGTGGGCCTCATCCAATCCTTTGAAGACCCACATGGCACAGAAGCTGAGTAAGGGGGAACTTCCTCTACCTGATTGCTCTGAGCTGGGACACCGGTGTCTTCCTGCCTTCAGCCTCAACAGAAACATTAGCTCTCCTTGGGGCTTGAGTCTGTTGACTTCTATACTGGAACTTACATCCTTGGTTCTTCTGGGTCTCCAGCCCTGACTGCAGATCCTGGGACGTGTCAGCCTCCAAATTCACGTGAGCCAATTCTTTATAAGAAACTTACACATATTTCCTATTGCTTCTGTTTCTCGGGAAAACCCTGACTAATTCAGCCACCTTGACTTTCGCTTTTACAAACTGTAAATTTCCCACGTTGACTTTCCCTACAGTGAAAGTCACCTGGGTAGACTTAAACTTCTAGTAAGAAGTAACAAGAGCACTGATAAAATGACATGATGAATCTATTCGTCTGCTGTAAATATTACCTGATGTCAAATGTGAAACTGAACGTTTTGCCAAAAGTCCCAACTGAAATCAAAACTACTTTAATTGAAATAGTTGCTAATGCCAAAGAGACATAAATTAAGGATGGAGCAGAAGGATGAACACAACCAACAGCTGCATTATAGCAGGTTTGGAGAGAGCTTGCTAGAGTTAAATAGATGTCCATGAATCAACGTGAAACAAAGGTACACAAGATCTGGGTGCTAGGAAACATGGCAGATCCTATCTGGTCAGATGGAACAGAAGCACTAGGGTGAAAATGGTGAGGCAAACATGCTCTTCTATGGACTGGAAAGAGCTAGAAACGCAACTGCAAAAATAGAGAAATGACCCAACACATATTGATAAGTATAGGGCCACATGTGCATCCCACATGCATAAATGTGACACAGCACACACACAAAAACCATCTTGAGGATGGGCGTGGGGTGGCAATAGAGGTTTTGATGCTCATGCCGTCTTCAAATATTTCCTAATTTCTCATAAAATTTAATATCCTAAATTAATACGGCAATTGAGAATCCTATTTTAAGCATTTTTTCTTATACTCTTAGCTTCTTCCTTTCTCCCAGATCCCTCTTTATCGACCTTCATTCTTTTTCTCCCCAGCATTCCGTAAGTCAATGGCTCAAAGTAGATGAGTTGCAAAGAGTGAAGAGTCACTGTTGAATAGTCAGAGTTGCTTTGCTCTTGTATTCCGTACAACATTCCCTCTTTACAACTGCGTTTAGCCCTGTCCTTTCTGTGGGTCTGTCTGCCACAGGCAAGGCAGGAAGAGAGGAACACAGGTGTCCCAGACAAATAGTTTTGGCTGATAGCTGTGGGGAGAGTCAGGAGAAAACATTCAGTCTACCAACAGAATTATTTATTTATTAACTTAAAGTTTAGTCCATATTATTCCATTTTCCATTTCCAGAGATAATTTAAAGGAAGCTACAAAAATGCCATGATAAAGAAATATTTTTGTCCTGTTTCCTTGCTTTTGCCTCCCTACACCATCATATGGTGATAGGGTAGGAAAAGGCAGGTTGTGAGGGAGCAGTTCCAACTGCCTATTCTTAGCGGGAAAAATAGAGAAGATTCCAAATGAATCAGCGTCACTTCAAATAAAGAAGAGAAAGAAATCTTAATGCTGCTTGAAAACAGAATTAAGATTGGCAGTATTTTTTGTCCACTTTGGGCTGGGTTTAGCGTAAAGTCGACAGTACAAGGATGAACTGTGCCAAGGTTCATTTCTAGCGAAAAGTTGTCATTAAGAATCCTAACACAGGAGAGTGCCTCTTAAACCTACAAAGTGCTAGTCTTCTGCCTGCCACTTTCTAGGCAAATGCTAACCCACGTTCCTTCAAAAGCTTCCTTTCCAGCATGCAGGTTCGGTTCACCTATTTCTTCCACCTACCTCTTAAGCCAAATCATCGGTGACAAGTAGTTTTCACCTGTAAACCAACTGCTGGCATGTAGAATGTGTAATATATGCATGCATATGTAAGTATTGTGGGTAATTTACATATAATTACTGTTGCAATTGCTCAGAATTTTCTGCTTCAGTGTGAGTTCCAAACTGGCCTCTTATTCATTATTACATCCAGAGATTTTTTGTGAATATAAAAAAATGGAAAGGCTTTTCAAACTCCTCTCGGCTCTTCCCTCTCTCCACTGCCCCCAGGAGAGGGCGCGCCTTTACACTCTCTCACACACACACACACACACACGACAGTGAGTTCAAGCCTGATGCCCCGATGTCGGTTGAAGCAGCTCCAAATGGCGTTTTTGGAGCGGCCTGGTCCCCGGTGGAGGAGAGCTGCGGCGCGGGGAGACATCCTCTGTTTGCTCTTCCCAGCGGTCGGGGTCGGTCCGCACTGGAATTTGACCACATTCTGCGTGCGCGCTCTCGGGAGCGCGCGTCCGTGTGTGGTCCCGAGAGCGATCCCGCGGTTGGGAATGATTAATCCGAGCAGCGCCCAGGGGTGGCTATCGGGGAACCCAGGGCGCGGTCACTGGGCAACCGACGCTCTGGGTGGAGGTTGGGTCGGGGAATCGGAGCTGGGTTTGAGCCCCGGCGAATGCCCCGCTGGCTCCGGAGCCGGGTAGACCCCTTGGCGCCAGGCTGGGCTCTAGGAAGCAGACGGGATCAGATCCTAAGAAACAAAGACGCCCAAAGGGTCGCGGCTGGGGCGAAGGCCCGCAAGGAAGTGGCGCCTAGGGGGCCAGGTGTGCGGCCGGAGGGCGGCGGTGCGGGCGGCGCCGGGAGCTGCCGCTGCAGAAAGGTGCCCTGTGCCGTGGAGCTGCGGCGGCGGCAGATTCGGATGCGGGCCCGGAGTGCAACCATGGAGACGGAACGTGTGTCCCATAGTAACCTGAAACAACATTATTTATGAGCTGCCAGCCCGCGCCGGCCCTCCGCTTCCCCCTCTGCTTCTCCACACTTGCGGCCGACGTGCACAGCCGCGCCCGGTCTGCCCGGCCTCTCCCTTCCCTCTGGCGGGCGCAGCCGGGAGCTAGTCGCCGCCGATCCACAGTGAGCGCCGCGAGGGAGGCGGCGGCTGCACCCGCGGAAACCGCGGTAGTGCCTGTTTGTAAAACCCCTCGTGCGTTGGTCGCGCGCGCACACACACGGCCCCGCGGGAGGGGCGTCTCCCCCAGGAGCTGGGGTTTGCCGAGGGGCTCCCAGCTCTGCCCAAACACTGTGGGCTCGCTTAACCTTGAGGCAGCCCGAGCCTTCCCGCTCCAGCCCAGTTCAGGCAGAGCACCCGGTGTGTACGCGCGCGCGCACACACACACACACACACCACACACACACCACACACGCTCACGCACACACACGCCCGCCCCTGGCGTCGCCGCCGCCCCGCCGGGGCCCCCGCCCTTAGGCACAAGTGCGGCGACCGCTGCCCCCGCGCTGCCTGCCGGAGGAGCCCCCGAGGCGGCCCGCGCCGCCAGGGTCCCCGCGTGCGCCCCGCGCGCCGGCGCCGCTGTCGCTGGCAGAGCGCTGCCGCGGGCCCGGCGGACACGCACGCTGTCGGAGCTGCCCTGGCCGCGCGCGGCTCACAGCCTCCGCTCCTCCCCGGCTCCAGGCTCCCGCTCCAGGTTCCCGGCTTTTGTTTAAAGCAGCAGTAACCCCCCTACCCTTCCTCCAGCTTTGTATTTTTCTTTCCCGGTGGCGGCCAAAAAGAGTTGACTGCTGTTGTGAGCCGCCTGGGAGAGAAGAGGGGCAGGGGTGGGCGGAGGTGGGGAAACCGAAGACCTGGAAGAATTTGAATTTTCTTCAAAAGCCAACTCCACCCAGACATCGGCCAGTCCAGTCTCTACTTTAATCACCACCGAGACAATGGATTAAGTTACTCTTCCCTGGGCAGAAGTCGGGCTCAGACTTGGGGCAAAATGAAGGAAAAGGCGATGATTAAGACGGCGAAAATGCAGGGGAACGTGATGGTGAGTGCTGGTGGGCCAGGCGCGCTCGGGGGCTGGGAGGACCCGCAGTGAGGAGCGGTGACGGGGGATCCTGTCGTCGCGAGTCCCGAACCTCCCAGAAATGACAGCGCCCCCCGTGCCACTTCCCACCTGAACCCACCCGGCGGCTGCCAGGGTGCGGAGGATCAGCTGTTTAGCTGCAAATGCAACTTTGCGGCTTCGCAGTCCCCCTCCTTTGGGCATGTGGCTTGGTGTCCTGGGCGAGGGGTGGGGTGTGAGAGGTGGGGAAGGGGCGGAGGACCAGCCCTCGCCAGCCGCGCGCGTCCGTCCGAGTCCCCAGCAGACCCACGAAAGGGCCACAGGGCCCCCATGTCCGCGCCAGCCTCCGGGCCGCGCGTCGCGGAGCTCGGGACCTGTTGGGGTTCGCCGAGCTTTTGGTACACTCGGGACGGGCGCCAGTCGCTCTGCTCCGGCGGCTGCCACCGTGGCCGCGGCCGCCCACCGGGCGGGGCCGTGCTCCCCGGATTTGAGAAAGATGACTGCCCCCAAAGGTTGACTGTGCCAGCGGGCGTAATGATGGCACCTCGTCCTGGCGGATCACCGTGTGCCTGGGAAACATCTCTGGCCGGTGGGAGGCTCAGGGCTGCAGGCCAGGGCGCATCTTAGCACCGACAACTTTGCTAACTCGAGGACCCCGGCGTTCCGCCTCCCCTGCGAGCCAGCCCCTCGCCTGCTCCCCGGCGACCCGCGCCGCCTCGGGCGCTCCTGCTGTCCGGTTTCCTTGAGCTCTGGGCTGGGGCCGAGGGGGTGAGGGTGCTGGAAGCTCCTGGCGAGGACAAGGAGGTTGCCATCTTGTTCTGTGGCAATCGTGTGTGCCTGTGCGTATTTATTTGGGTGACGTTTTAACCCTTCAGGCGTTGGTGTGGGATGATGGGGAGGAGGGTGTCTATGTTTATGTTGCCCGTCGCTCGTACTTTTTTGTGAGGGGTGACCCCGAGCCGGTGTTACTTTTGAAGGTACAGCAGGAAATGCGGGAATTCTCTCAAGGTGCCAGGTCCAGAGTTGTTTACCGGGTGGGTTGGGTCCCGGTGATGGGGGGCGGGGCGGGGTGGTGTTTGAGATAACTCCGTGATCCATTTTGAAGATTTGCTCTAAACAAAATGAGAAAAGAAATGAAAAAAATGTATTCGAATTGAACACCCAGCCGGCTTAACCACACCCACAGGAAGACACCTGTTGCCTGGCGGAGGAAGGAGCGCAGTGTGTTCAGAACCTGACTTCTGGCCTGAGGGATGCTCCATCCCAGACAGCCCTTAGGGGCTCAATAGCCCTTGAGGAGCTATTTTGCACCCCCCTCCCCGGCCCCACCGCGGACCATGAGCCCCTCTTTCAAGGGCCTTCATCAGTCTGTGTGGGGTCTCGCGGTGGCTGACATCATTGCCTGTTTGTGAAAATCCCTGTTTCCCTGGTTTTCTGACTCTCTTTTTCGCCATTGTGTTGTTCTTATGTAAACAGGGCAGAAATGTGTATAGAGTAATGTTTTCCAGTTAAATTCCCAGCCACACCCATGACTCCTCTTTTATATTATGCCATAATGTACTGTAAAACCTACATATTTAGGACTGAGGCGAAAGAAAGGATTTGAATTAATTATATTGATAATAATAATGATATATGATCGATTCACTCATCAAATAAATGTTTCTTCTCATAACTCAGATGGTATGTTGTGACATAGCAACATCTTTATGTTACATCTTTATGAACAACTTTTAAGGTCTTCCCTCCACCACCCTCTCTGCCTTTACTTCAGAAGATAAAGAATGAAAGGAATGCTAATCACCTTTTTCACTCATCCTCCCAATGAGGACGTGCCATGTGGTGCACACTGTAGACACTCCTCTGTGTCGCTGTTAATAAGTATAATTAGGACAAATTGAACTGAGCCCGCGGAATTCAGCAGCACCTAATCATATTTGTAGGATCAGCCATTGGCCTAAGAGAAAAATGAGACACAGACTTGCACCCCTTTTAAATGTTCCATCGATTCTTAACTTGATAATTATTACTCTGCAGTCTGGTTTGTACCTTCATGGTTTGACTTTCATGTCCCAACTCAATCCCCAAAGCTTTAACCAAGTGATCATTCTGCACTGAAATCATTATTCTGGGACCCACCAATCCCTAATTTTTCATCAGTTGTTTTGGAAGACTCTTGCTAATCACAGCCTCTCTCGGATTAGATGACTGGCAAATTCTTTGCACTGGCAGCTTGATTAGAATTCAGGTGATATTTTACATTCCAGATGAGGACGGGATGATGTGCTCCTCTTACCGCTGTGAAAAGCGGCAGAAGGTGCTCCATTGTACCGTGTCAGTGCATTGACATACACGCAGAGACGCCGAGACACAGACCACATCTCAGTTCAGGTACTCGAGCTCTTTGAGCTGCCTGAACCCACATTTGAGGTTTGATATTTAAAACAGAGATGCTTGGTACTGCCCGAGTGGCCACAGAAGCACCATATCCGGTTACAGCCATGCATATAAGTTGTTTTTTAATTCAGTCTCTTCTTACTTATGTTCACACTGTGTGACCCTCCTGGACCTGTGGTCCATTGTTTACAAGAACTGTGCCAATAGCACCCTGGCTCGTCTTTGCTGTGCCATCTTGCTTCAGTAAAAATCTATTTTTATAAAATCTTAGTAAATATTTTGTTCCTCACACATTGCTGTAGAGGTTTATTACTGATGGCAGGCAGATGATTAACAGAAGACAAACTTATTGTTACGCTGTACTATCTAATCTTATTTTGGGTTAATGAATGAGTAAAAGAAATAACATCAGTGGAATCAGTTCACAACTTCTGTTTTAATGCTTGAGAAGAGTATTGTTCATAAACTTTATTTCTAATATTGTGAGAACTCCCAGACGAAGCATGCCACATTCCACCTGCAATTTGATACACGGAGAAAGAGATCAAGAGGTTTTTCTACTGTCTCAGAACAAAAATTATTTTAAAAAAATAACTGTATTTTCATAAAATCTACATTTGAAAATTCATAGTGGGGGTTGACTTGCATGATTTTTCAACTCAATCTTCCTTTATCACTAATATGTTAATATCCTACTTATTTAACTGTTTAAATTGAATGGGCTATTTTAAGAAGGCAAATCCTCTTGCAATAGAGTCTAGGGTCAATGGAAAACTTTATTATCTAGAGGATATTACTTCGTGCTATATTCCCCCACTCTGTCCATATGACCTTTTCCTAGACATTAAGTTGCTTCATGGAGATTGAGTAAAGGTTGGTTAAAAATCAAAGTCTTGGGGACTGCCCCGTGCCATATGGGAGGACCTCCCCCTTCCTTGGTGTGTGTTGATGGCTCTACAAGTACATGTGGGAAAAGGAGGCTTGGTGACAAGAGTTTTGTCAGGAGAGGTTCAGAAAATAGACACAGAGGACCAGAGGTCTTCAAGCCACAGGGATGCTTGAGAATCTCATGGTTGGTTGGGGTTGGTTTGAAATGAAAGTTGCTGTCTGGAAATTCCCTGCATGGGGAAAGCTGACTTTTTCCTGCAGTCCCTGGAACTGATTTGGGGGTGTTGGTCACTGATTGGATATATCTGGGTATTATGAGCCTAGGACTTTTCAGATCTTGTCTTCCCCTTCCTGCGCTGAATAAAAACCCCATATCTGAACCGCCTAGAGTAAGATTTTGCTTTCTGGCCATTTCAGTGTCTCACTGATTCAGTTAGATCCAACAGGACATCTTTCCTACTCGATGCCCTGCCTGTAATAAGCCCAGGTGAGCAGGGGAGGCTCTTTGAGGTTTCTAAACAGGTTATGGGAGTTGGTGTCCCACAGACCTCCTGGTGTTGAGCACTACTTGGGAACAGCAACGTACACTTTTGAGATGGTTTTTAGGAGTGCAGCCTTTCGTGATGCAATATTTTCCCTCTGTCTGAGGATAATTGGAAATGCTACTCTTGCTTCCTTATACAATTGGCAGCATGGTGACATAAAAGCCATGGTGTTGGTTCTAAATGTGAGTATTGTAACATGTATTTGGGGGAGAATTTGCCTTCTTGAAATGAGTTCCAAAAATTACCTTTTTTTTTTGGGCTGGTCCTGAGCTAACATCTGTTGCCAATTATTTTTTTTCTTCTTGTCCCCAAATCCCCCCAACACATAGCTGTATATTTTAGTTGTGAGTCCTTCTAGTTGTGGCATGTGGGATGCTGCCTCAGCATGGCCTGATGAGTGGTGCCATGTCCGCGCCCAGGATCTGAACCGGCGAAACCCTGGGCTGCTGAAGTGGACCATGCAAACTTAACCACTCAGCCACTGGGCCGGCCCCCCCAAATTACTTCTAAGGTCACAGGTTTTTGAGAGTCATCACTGTGTCCCAGAGGTGCAATATCTATGTTGCTCTTTCTCTACTTCCTAGTTGTTCAACATCCTTTCTTAAAATCGTCAACTCTGTAACTGGACTCCTCTCCAAATACTGATTAATCCCACCTCTGCAGGAAAAAGGGCAGGGCACAGGGCCATTTCATACGCCTCTCTCACAGGATCGAGAAGACTTTACACACATTAACTGCTGATAAAAGATACACAAAGTTGCTAAAATTTCCAGGAAGAAGTTCCTAAACCCAGAAAGGGACGATCAGCCAGGATGTTTTATAAAATGTCTTAAATAAAAGTTTGGTGTGCAGGGCTGTCCCATCTTTGCTGAGGCCCGTGCAGGGCTTTACTTCATGGCTTGGTGTTTGGACGTGTAAATACGCTAAGTTGGCCTTTTCCTGTACTGTAGTCATTTCTCTCTTTTCTGTGACCTTTCCTGGATGCTACTGATGTTACTCCAAACTTATGCATCCTTTGGACTTGGAACTTCCTGTGTTATTACTAAGAGGTGTGGTGCGTTTTGAAATATTAGCATCTTTTGTTCATCTATGGTCATGTGCTATGGACACTGAGCACGCAAGTGGAGGAATGTGCTAAATAGTTGGACAGGTGTTCATTTCTGTGCTTACCATAGACTGCTTTTGTGAGAAAGGTCCATGATTTTAGTTGTACATTTCTTTCTTTTACTCTAAGAACTCCTTCTAGTTCAAATGCATCAGATAACAGGAGAGATAATTCCATGCATAGAGTATTTTCAACTTAACAACTACAATAAAATTGGAGCTTCTGCTCACTTTAGGGGTTACTATATGTGGTTTCTTTCAACACCACCAAGCACTTCTCTGACACCAGCTGGGTGTCCTACAATTCAGCTCAGTTCCGACACTATCTACCTGTACCTAGCTTCAGATCCCACAGGTTAAGGCTTACAAGACAACCTCCACTTCAGATGCCAGTCTCAAGTCTAGGTGCTTCTGTGATTCTGAGAGATTGGCGGGAAATCAGAGGCTCCTACAACCTCTCCTTGGGTTCGATTAATTTGCTAGAATGGCTCACAAAACTCAGGAAACCAGTTTACTTACTAGATTACCAGTTTATTACAAAGGATATTAAAGGATATGAATGAATAGCCAGATGAAGAGATACATAGGGCAAGGTCCTGAAGGGTCCCACACTTCTGGCTCCGTGAAGTTTGAGGTGTGCCACCTTGGATGCATTCTGGTTCACCAGCCTGGAAGCTCTCCAAACCCCATTCTTTTGGGTTTTTATGGAGGCTCCATTACATAGGCATGATTGATTAAATCATTGTCCATTGGTGATTGATTCAACCTCCAGCTCCTCTCTCCTCTCCAGAGGTCAGGGCATGGGACTGAAAGTTCCAACTCTTTAATCATGGTCGGTTCCCCTGGCAACCAGTCCGTCATCCTTAGGGGATTTCCAAAAGTCACCTCGTTGACATAAACTCAGTTGTCATTTAAAGGGGCTTGTTATGAATCAAGGCACTCATTTTACCTTTATGGCTCTGAAGATATTTCAGGAACTGAGGACCAAAGACCAAATATTATAACAAAAGATGCTTCCATTGCTCCTATCATTTGGGAAATTCCAAGGGTTTGGGGATCTGTAAGCCAGGAAACGTGGACAAAGACCAAACTATGTATTTCTAATAAATCACAATATCACAGTTAAATGACAACTGCCTCAATACCCTTTTTATTTTGGGAGATAAATAGATTCACTCCAGACCCATTTCTTCTTTTCTCTTCATTACTTTAAAATAAATTCAGTGATGAGGAGAATTTTGTGACCTCTTTTGTTTATGGGAGCCAATTGTATTATTAAGAGGACTGCATTTTAGAACCCAAGAAGGAGCACGTCCTAGACCTGATAGGACATGTGTACAAACTGAGCTAAGAGTACAGACGTCAGAAGCAATCGGAATTCCCCTTTCCCATTGTGGCTTCCTGTGAGGATGGGGAAAGGGTTCCATTCAAGAGGTGGAAGATCTAAAAACCCACCTCAGGCAGTGGGTTGCAGCAATGGCTGGACAATACAATCATCACGGAGGTTTTAGAAAATCCAGGGACCTCAGCTGATCCTATGGGCAGGCAGAGTTGAGAATGGTTGGTTGAGGGCAGAGTTTCTCAATCTTGCTCCATGTTTAAATCACCAGAGGAACTTTAGTAGCTAATAAGGGATAGCTTTGAGCTATCCACACCACACACCCCAGCACACACAAACACACACACAGGGCATTCTGATGTAGCTACTCTGAATTGCAGCCTGGGCGTTAATATGTTTAATAGTATTTCTTTTCTGCAGGCGAGATGGATAACCAGTGGATTAGAGGGCAAGTTTTTAAGTAAACATTGTTATCAAAGCCTAGGGAAATGATCCTACCATTTCTAAGAAGCCCTTGTGGTTCGTGGAAAGGCACAGCCACGTCTGGTGTCATGGGTTATGGAGGAAGCAGAATGCGTGGAAAGATAGGTAAAGATCGCAGAATAAGGAGAGAGATGAGGCGAAGCACAAGGGAGAGCGACGAAAGAGTAGTCATCAGGGAAAGCTGAGGAAACAGGCTGTGTCTTTAACGCAGGTTTCTAACCTCGGTCCAATTGGGGATGGGGAGAAATGGGAATGGTGCAAGAAGCTCAGTTCTCCTTCTCTCCCTCTTCACACCTGAGAAGACAAGGCTTTTGACTGCAAGATACTCTGTTATTTGTCTGTGATCCACCTGAAAATGTATTTCAAACCAAATGAAGCAAGTAGAAACAAGTTTGGTAAAGAGAGAACATAGCTTCTGGACCAACAGGAGAGACTCTGGCATTTGCCATCAGCTCTCTGAGTGGCCTCTGCAGGCAGCTCCCTGGACCTCTGTTTCCTCACGTGTAAGCTCTGGGATTTGAGTAGGTTGATTTTCCCGGAAGTCCCTCTCCCCAGCCCAGGTAGCTTTGTTGTTGTCTCTTCGATATTGACCTGAGGACGCGTTTGAGAAGTAATCTTCCAGCCCAGAACAAGTATTTTGTTGGTATTATAATTTCTCCTGCACTGACTTATGTGGCATCTCTTAGCTCACTAGTCTGTCTTGCAGTGTGTCACTGTTTCCAGGCAAAGAAAATAGATGGCATAAATTTATATGCCAATAAGTCAGTAAATGTAGAGCAGTCATTCCACAAGCCTTGATGACTCAGGCAGAGCTGTATGTGTGCAGCTGGGAGTGTATGTGTCTATGCACACGCTGTGTGATGCACACACTTGTCAGAGGCAAAATGCTGGCAGCACTGTTGGGCATAGCTGCAGATTTGTTGGATGACAGCTGCTGCGGGCACGATCACCTTGATTACTTGACTTCCTTACCTATTAAAAAAAAATAACCACACTGTAATGAAACAGTAGTGCCAAGGACGCTCTAGTTTCCAGTGGGCGTTACTCATCTGTGAAAATGAAAAGGAATTGCTGGCCAGCCAGCCCAGCCGCAAGACCTGGTTGGCAATGCACCAGATGAGGGTGGAGTATGAATCAGTTTTGCCGTGGGGAGAAGCCTAGGGTTGATCATATTTGCTTCATGATAATAGTATTTGAAAAGTAAGATTTTCCTCTCTCTTATTTCCCAGCCTACTAGGCTGATGCCCTTATAAAGCAACATATAATTTCAGTTCAAATGATTCTCATTTTATTGTTTGGGTTAGGTATAAACAACATGTAGTAAAACCTTTGTTGATAGTAACCGAACTGTGAACTTGAGTAAACCAGACTATCAGTTCCATCTGATTCCACTACTTGAAGCTAAAATGAAACTTCTAGGGTACGTCCTTGCTTCCATAGACACCCAGCTCAATTTTCTATACCTTTTCATCCTGCGTTTTTGGGGAATGAGAAGTAATGCTCTTCAAGCCAAAGTTCTCTCATTCTTACAAAATGGATTCAATTATGGACTAGATTCTCTATGCTCAGGCGAAAAAAAAAAAAGACATTAACACATATAAAAACTATAATTATTTATAACAGAAAACCAAAGATTTTTTGGTTAAATACTAGTTTCCCAGAAATCTCTGGTTATCAGACCAAATCAAATCCTGAGCACGCTTTCTATAAGAGGATTTTTTTTGCTATTCCTCTTCCTATGACTCTGTAGATTGTGCTGATATTTTTAAGATCCCCACTCTTTCATTTCAAACCTAATTATGTTAATAACTTACAGTTTGCATAGCACCTTTACAGATTATACTGTAATTTCAATACACTATTTTATTATATTAGAACAACCCATTGTGTCGACAGGACAAATATTATTTCTCTTTTATGGTTGAAACAGCTAAGACTTGTAGAGATTATTCAGCAGGAGGGAGCTGGGAGCTCAGCTCCTGACCCGCTCCTGAGCCTGGTTCTTTGCAATCTACTACATATTCTTTCAGAAATCCTCTTCTTTCCAATCACAACTAGAAGGAAACATGGAGCCTGAAAGATGGAAGAGAATCTAGACATCATCTAGAGTAACATCTCTTCTAATGCTCTATACTTGTAGGATTCCCAGCCTTTTCTGTAACACATCTGGAGACCGGACGCTCTGTCATTGTGGACGGGTTCTATTTAGAATGGGGTTTCTTGTCTTTCCACATGAAATGTACCTTCCTGAAACTTCCCGCAGTCCCAGCTCTAAGCCTTTTAACTACATCAAGTCAGTCTAATCCCTATTTCGCACGACAATCCAACCTTTCCAATAAGTTCAGACAGCTGTCACGTGGCCCCCTCATGGTATCTTTTCCAGGAGAAGTATCTCCATTTCCTTGTACTTATTTACAAGTTCCATTGGAGTAACTATGAGTTTAACAATTGGAGACATCTTATTTTCATCCAACATTGCTGTCTTTTTCAATTTCTCAGCTTCCACAAGTTTCTCCCCATTTTATGTTGTTGTTGTTATTTATTTTTCATCTGTTTAGGGACACCGTAAGCAAAAGTTTAAAGATTAACTTACAGAGCTGGGGTTAAGTTCCGGACATAGACAGCATAGGCGGCATTTCAGAATGCAGACTAATCTCTTATGAAAACATCCAGAAAGCATAAGACTGAGACTCACCCACGGAAGGTCAGCGCACGCGTGACTGGCTTAGGCTGGCTTCTGGGGGAGGTAGAAGCAGTCCCTGCAAAACCGGCCGGCCGTCCTGAGCCCGCCGCAGAGCAGGTGTTCTTTCAGTCTGGCTGATAGAAGGTGCGCCTTCTGGAATCCATCTCTTTCCGTTTGATGTATATGAAGTATTCAACCTCACCTGGAAACAAGCAACTCCAATGGCTTATAATCGACCTCTTTGTTCCTTGAGAAATATATCACGCCCTGACAAAAGGTTATCTGCCCTAGGACCTCCTAGGAAGGCAGCGAAAAGGAGCCAGAAGGAGCGTGATCAGGCAAGAGTAACATCAGGAGATGAAAGCCACCTACACTTTTGACAGCACCCCAGGCCACAGGAGCAGCTTCCAGGGTGCCCTTGGTCCAGATATGTGTGGAGACCCCTGACTTCCCTGAGAACTCCAGAGGAGAGCGTGCTGTGCTCACCACAGCCTCCACCAGCGGGAGCTCTGGGTCTGTGGAGCACTGTTCCTTGGGGCCGGTAGAACTTTACAGAAGGGTGTCAAGCATCTCGGCCACGTTTGCATGGCACTGGAAAGTCAAATGCAAATTGCAGAGAAAACACAGTGAAAATTCTAATATTCCCTAAAGATTTATAACACCAAATTTTGCACTGGTGAACTGAGAGAAAACTGCAGCACAGAGCAGAAAACGGATGGTCTGCAAGAGCTGGGCGGGTCAGGAACAATGAAGGAAAGATAATGCCAAGGCAAGTAACGGGAGGATGTGAAGCCAGGAGCGTTGAAAAGCAGGATGGATCTGTCAGAAAGTTGAAACCGGCTGGAAAATCTGAACAGAGCCTTTGGGAACTGCTGGTCACCGGCCCGAGCGGGAAGGACAGAGGCTGTCCTCACTTGTAGGTATCACAGGCCTTCCACAGAGAGCAGTGTTGATCGGCAAACAGGGGCTGCCAGAAAACACCAGTGATGGAAATCACCATTATTTCTACCAGAATCCAAGGTCTTCCCGACTTACAAGCCATGCAAGTGTGCAATCACCTCGAAAATAATGGCCATATTTCTTGGGCCTTGCTGATTTGTATGTACATTTTACTCTGATATCCTCACTCTAATAAAGTACTTTTTTGCATTTTGCGAAGTCGGCTTCATGAAATCTTGCTGGCGATTCGTTATTACATAAGAAGAGAGGTGGAGAGAAGCAAAGGCAGTGCGTTTCCCTGAATGCGCAGAATTACAGCCGCTCTGAGGTTCGGGGGCGAACGGAAAGAAAAGTATAAAGCTTCCTATAGCGTCTTCTAAGAAGGAGAAGAGATGATAGTTTAAGACCATCCACTATAATTTAACCATGAAAATCTCAGCCGGCATTAACCAGATGTAGACTCCCACTCTGGCTTCTGAAGATAAACCAGAGTCACGAGTACTCTGAAAAATATTCTGGGGAGTGGTTCCAAAGTGTGGTGCCTGAACCAGCATTATCCGCATCACCTGGGAATTTCAGAGATGCATATTTTCGGGCAGACTACCCAACTGGAGACCAGGAGGGTGGGGCCCAGCATCCCTGCTTGAACAGGAGGTGTGGCCCATGCTAACGGTTGGTTCTAAGTGGGCCAGTTCTCAAACTGTCTGTGGGAAGGGCCAGTTTTTTTGGTTCTTGTCTTTTAAATTTCCACTCCATCATGGATCAGTACTTTTAAAAAGTACAATAAAAATGAACTAATTGAAAAAAGAAAAGGTATACCAGTCCAAACTTCGTATGATTAAATCCAAAGATGTAAAATTACTTTGTCAAATTGCTATAAACCTTTCTAAATGGCAAACTCTCCATTTCTGTACTTCTCTCTTAGAGAACCAGTGACAAGCAGTTTGCCTGCCGGCCCGGGCCCACAGCCACGCTCAGAGGAGCCGTCGATGGTGGCCCCGGGAAGCCCACCTCACTGATGGGGAGCATGGCCTGTTACGTGTCCAAGCCCCTGGGGGGAAATTTCTTTAAAAATAAAATCTCCTCCCAACCCAGAAAACCTCACCGCAAAGTCAGAAGAGGAAGAAGCCAGTTTTATTACTGAATAAGCAGTAAACCAAACTGCAAAGACAGAAAGCAAGCTGCCTCTTCTGTATGGCCAGGTGGGGATACAACCAGCCACATCAGGCCCGTTTTGCAAGGCGCAGTCTGGCGACAAGTCAGGCCCATCTCTCCCCAGGAAACTGGGAGGTGGGGCTCTATTTTTCTTGATGATTACTTTTCGAAGAGAAGGCTCCCAGGTCCTTGAGGAGACATTTCTGAGTTGTGAGACAGGCCAGAGGCTTATTTAGCCGTTAAAAAGATTTACATCCAAACAAGGTTTGAAAGGATGGAGAAAGAAATTCTGAAGGAATAGACAGGAGGTTGTCTCTTCCCTTATTTTGAACAGGGAGAACTCAGCCTCTTCTTTTTAATTTGTATTTGCCCTTACACCCCCAAATTCTGAGCGTGTCTAATTTTTTTCTTTTAAGGCTTATCTATAAGCATGCTTTTTGGTAGCAAGCAGGTCTGTGAGTTATGACCCCAAAATAATTTTTCTTTTTTTGTGCAATCATTTCATTTTAAATTTGACTTACTGTGAGGCACTAACATGGGTAGAATTAGGGTCAAAGACATGGCTTTCATTTTTGAGTTTTGATATTAAGAAAGAATTGCTTATTTCCCCCCTTTTCTCTAAAGTTTATTTTTGGCTAGGATTATTTAAAATGGTTCATTTTTTAGGCATCTAGGAAATGTTAATTACTGCAGATAAGACTATTCTAAAGCCTACCAGAGAGTCTTTTTTCCCTTCTTCTTCTTCAGTACACATAAAGGAGATAATGTTAAAATGCTCTTATGCAAATTTTAAAATTCCCTGTTACATTAACAATGCTAATGACAGTTAATGCACTCCCAAAGCTTCTGTGCGATGAGAAATAGCCATGGTGCTTAGAAGTGTTTCAGGGCCACCCTGCAAATATATGAGAAGAGGACTTTCTCATGGAAATTAGTTCCCTGAGAAGGGACTCAGTGTGTCAAGTAACAGAAGACAGACCCCTGTCTCTAGTGTCCCAGGGAATTCTTCCTGCAACGCGTTTGAAGAATAAAGATTCAGACTCTGCAGATAGCTTCACTTAGGTGAGTTCAGTTTGCCACAGGGTCTTAGCACAAACGCATCTTATTCTAGAACCTTCTGACAACTTCAACCTGTATGTCTTTCCTCCTTTCTTCCTTGAACTCATTGTTAAACACAGACAAGGGAGGCAAGCAGAACTTATGCTACAGTACAGTCATAGCAAGAACGCCATTCGGGTGCCTTCTGGAAGTTCCCACATGGAGTCTTTAGAGCCTGTTGGGGAAATAAAATTAAAAACAAACTCTTCTTCCAACTCAGAAATCCTCTCTACAAAGGTGGTAGAGAAATGAAACTCTTTTAGTATTTGACTTAGCATTAAACCAGAATGCGATGCACATCACAGGCAGTCAGCTAACAAATTGCAATGGAGAGAAATCTTACCCCTTATACAGCCAAGCAGATACAGCCCATTGCATCCATGTTTCCATGGTAAACAGGAACTAGTCCTCAAGGAAGAGACCTTTGCAGCACCATTTGTCCCACATCGTTCATCCTGACTTTACCTGGTAATTGGGGTGACCACCTGTGTCCGCTTATTGGCTTTATCCAGAAGAAATGCAGCCTCATGTCTTTATGACAGGAGGTAGTTCTGCATCCTGGAGCAAGGTGTCCCCGCGTACCGCTAGGCTCCTGCCCTCCCTCAGGAACTGGGAGACGGGGATCCCTCCCTTGATGTTTGCATTTTTAAAAGACAGCTCCCAGGTCCCAAGGGAAAGACATTCCTGGGTCATGAAGCTGACAAAAGGTCTATCTAGTCTTCAAAAGGACACATTTCACGGATGAAAAAGTGCTTACAGTGACAAGTTTTCTAAGGTAAATACTCTAAGGAAAAGGAGTGGAGGGAAATCTTTTCCCTTATTTTCAGCTGGGAGAATTAAGCAAGCCTCTTCTTTTTAATTTGTATTTGTCCTTAAAGCCAGAACATTCAAATGAGCAATCTGTACAACAGCCAGCAAGACCACAGCCCCTCCCCGGGAGCGAGCGACTGGAGCCTGTCCCGGGCTTACAGAGGCTGAGGGCTTGAGGTATCAACACGATTTAGGCAAAACTGAGGATCTGGAGACAGCCAAGGACACCAGGGCTTGATGGAGCCATTCCTTTCCGAGGATTTAAGAGCAGGAAACACACGCAGCAAAGTGACTGGAGCAGGGGCTTTCCTGCCGTGGGCTAGAAGCCTCAGGGTCCTGCCCTGTGATGGGGAGAGGCTGGCCGTGCTCGGGGCACAGGAAGGAATCAGCCCAAAGGCCTTACCACTCAGAGCTGTCTTCAGGCCCTGGATGGAGGTCATGTGACCTCCATTTATTAGCTGAGGCACAGAGAAGCCCAATCAGAAAATTCCCATGGTCACCTGGCTGGAAGGGAGAGCGCCAGTATCCCTCAGCTTGGATGTGTGTAACGAGCTCACCTTAAGTGGAGGGACCAAGCTTTAGGTTTCCCAGGTGAAGAGGATCCTCTTCAACACATAAAAAGTAATCACGCAGTAAGCTGTTAACCCGTGCTTTCTGAGCGGCGTTGGCAAGCGCATCCAAGGCTTCGGTTCTGTTGGGTAATCATCGCTTCCCTTTTCTTTTATCTTCTTACCCTCTCACCACATCGGCTTTTGATTATCTGTTTGTTCAACTTAGGTTCCACAATTACGGGTGTGTGTTACTGCTGTTCCGGCCAGTACTTTATGCTCTTTCTGTATCACAGGAGTTGGCCAGCCGTGCTCCGTCTGCCACTTCAGTGAGAGGGAACTTAGGTTAGCGGGGCTTTTTGCTGTTTTCAGAAGTTGTCAGTCACCGTATCTGTGACAAGCAAAGGAAATCCTGTGTTCTGTGCTGTCTGGGTAAGGATGCAGACAGAGAACTAAAATGAGGTTATTCCTGGACCCTGATTGTCCTCCACCTTCTTGGGTTCCTCACACTTGGGGTAATTTGCCTATTCCTGGCACCCTCATCAGTGTAGACCGGAGAGGGGATGAAACTGGACTCCTTCAATGCTAATGATTCGAGGCTTGGTGTGTGTCGCAGTGGGACTGTGGTGGTGGCGGTGAGCATCTGGGATCTCACTCTAATCTTTTCTTGAATGAGTGAGTAACAGGGCATATGTTCACTATTTATGGAGCACTTCATATTGTGGTTATCGCGGGGGTGCCTCGGTGAGCGAGAGCTAGTCCCGCCTTCCCCTCTTGGGGCTTCCATGCTAATGGCAAAAATAGACAGTATACAACTACAACTGATTCCACAACTAATTATTTAATTACAAGTCTGATGCATTCTGCAAAAAAAGTAGATCGAGATTGTTAGTATTCCAACATAGGCATTGCAGTCTAGGTGTGGATGTTTTTATGAATAAGAAAGGAGTTTTGAAACTAATATTTATGTGAAAGATGCATGATAGATGAGAAAGATGATTCTCCCAAATAGTTGTTCTAAGGCAAAATAAAAATGTCATAATTAAGAATATTTCTTAAACGGGATTAAATCACTACCTATTGGCAATTTGCTAGTACAGCAAGCTGTTTAAAAAGAGAAGAATTTAAATGAAATTTAAAGTGAAGCTTGGCTATCTATGATTTGTGAGTGTTGTGAGAGAAATTTAAGGTGCTTAACTGAGGAAGGGCACAAGGAGTCATTTGACAGGTGTAAAGATATGCTTAGAAGATGTCAGGAAACAAGGAGGTGCCTGGGCCAACTGAGAGAAGCAACAGGTGAGCAGAATCAGCTTTGTGGCATGAATTGCGATTTGATCCTGGGACCAAATACCAAAGAACTGAGAAAGAGCTAACCATAGTGAGGCAGTGGAAAGAAAAGCGATGGTGAAGGTGGGTGGTGGAACTTACAATTCACAAAGCTGAGAAAAAAATAGAGAAGACGAATAGAAGGGTTATACATGTATTTTTGTTTATAAATGGAATCTATTTTAAGAGCACTATAGGGTGTTCAAACCCAACTTTTATGAAGAAAGCTGTATTGAGGTAGAAGAAAACTACTGTAGGCTTCTACTAAATTAATACCAAATCACATTAGCAACAAAAGCTAGTATGCAAGAGCTAAGCATTCTGACGCCTTCGTGCTGATCAGATCGCAGGTGGATTTTCAGTTCTGGGTAAAGAGGAACAGACAAACCAGCACACATCCTGAAGAGAGGCATCACAATCCTGAAAGACAAGAAATTGTATTGGAAAGGGAATTTGAAGTAAATGATGTTTTTTTTTATGTGTCAGCTTGATTGGGCCACACTGCTCAGATATTTTGTCAAACATTATTCTGGATGTTTCTGTAAGGGTTGGTTTGGATGAGATTAATATTTCAATCAGTGGGCTTTGAGTAAAGCAGATTGCCCTCCATAGTATGGGTGGGCCTCATCCAATCAGCTGAAGCCCTGGAGAGAACAGAATAAGACTCACCTCCCTTGAGAAGGAGCCAAGTTTGCAGGAGGCGACCTTCAGACTTGAACTGCAGCATCGGCTCCTTCCTGGGTCTCCAGCCTGCCGTCTCACCCTCGAGACTGTGGACTTGCCTGCCTCGGTACCTGAGTGAGCCAATTTAAAAAAACAAATCTCTATATACATGTACACATCCTATTGGCTCTGTCTCTCTGGAGAACCCTGACTAATGTACTCGGAAAGCAGAGATAGGGGGTGGAGGGCATGACAAGTATTCATAAAGATCTGGAGGGCTTTCATGGAAATAGATTCAGATTTATTTTGTGTGATAGAGGTCCAGATCCCTGGATTGAAATTAGAGGCTGGCAGGGTTTAGCCTGATTGAAGAAAGACAACAAAAATTGACATGTTGATACAAACAATTTTTAAAAACATGAATTGACATGTGAGACAGCAAAATTCAAAACATTTTGCTGTTTATAAAGTTAGTGGATAATCAGTTGCACAAGGTGTTATAGAATAGACTCAATCTGTCTATTGGGAGTTGGAATTCTAAAGAATTTGTAAATTTCTGGTCTTACAGTCTGTATTTCTGGTAGCACCTGTGAAGGGCTGAGGAACATTTGTCTGTTCCACAGAAGATGAATGAAAAGACAATAAAATCTGAGGGTACAGTTATGGGTTTTAAATGAACGAATTCAGACCACCTATATTATGTGAAATCATTAAACCCAGCTAGATAAGAGCAAAACTCTGGAAATAGTGACAGATTCTGGCTATTTTAATACTACTCACTTGTAGACGTGGATAGAAGAATGCAGATAGCTGAGTATCAGTAAGATCCATTTGAGGTATAAAGAGAGCAGTAACCAGACACAATTCTTGTGTAACTACAGTCACACAATAAGGGAACAGAGCTTATTACAGAGAGACCTCATTTCTTACAGCTCTTTCTCTAAGAAAGTTGTATTTTTTTAATAACTTCAATGTATCTCAAATGAACTCAACTGCCTATCTTCAAGGATTTCAATATAGGATTCCTTGTGAACACTGTCGTAAAATGATTGGTTAACTTCTCCAATTTTCTTGTGATTGAAAATATGGATGGCCAAATACTGAATTTACCTTAAAAGGATTACATGTATGTTGGTAGAAAGCATCATGAAACATATCATGGATTTTTTTTTTTTGGTTTTCTTTTTTTCGGTGAGGAAGGTTGTCCCTGAGGTAACATCCATGCCCATCTTCCTCTATTCTGCACATGGGATGCTGCCACAGCATGGCTTCATGAGCGGTGTGTAGGTCCGCGCCCAGGATATGAACCTGCGCGCCCTGGGTCCCCGAAGCAGAGCACGCGAACTTAACCATTGCACCACCGGGCCAGCCCCTCTTGTTGTTTTAATTCATCTGGGACTGGTATTTGGCAGGGATATTGCTTTATTTTTTCCCCATGTGGTTTGCCGAGAGGTCTCAGGTGACCCCGGGCCTCGAATGGACATGGTGGGCTCTGCCTCTGGGCGAGAGGATGCTCAGGGGCCTCTCCAAGCTCCTGCAGGAAATCAGCCCAAGTTAGTGCCGGTGCCTCGTCTGTGACAAGCAGGGCTCAGTGCTGTGGAGGAGCGGTGCCTCTGCCCGTCCATCCAAGGGCACCTCGTGTTCCCTCGGCTGGGTTGTTCCCATCAGAGGGACAAACATGCTCTTATAGTATTTCTATCTTAAAAAACCAAACAAACCCCAAAACTCACAGAGCGACTTGATGCCATGTACCCCTCCAGCCACCTTGCATGACTTAACAGCAAAATGTCGCTATTTCCACTCCTCCTGTTCCTCTTACAATCTTCTCTCCTCAGCCTTTGGTCCTTACTTCTCCAGGGAAGTCTGACCTGTCAACATCATGAATCACCTCCCTCCAGCCAGATCCGAAGGTCAGTTCTTACTTAAGTCGACCTATGGGCAGCGCCCTGCACAGCACAGATGATGGCACTCTCCTTGGTGCCCCCTTCCTTTTTCTCTTGCTGAGGAACATTAGCCCTGAGCCAACATCTGTGCCTGTCTTCCTCTATTTTGTGTGTGGGTTACCACCACAGCATGCCTGATGAGTGGAGCAGGTCCACGCCTGGGATCCGAACCCACGAACCTGGCCTGCCTAAGAAGAGCACACGGAACTCTAACCACTTGGCAATGGGGCCAACCCTTTGCCCCCTTTTTTTAACTTAGCTTCTGGGTCATGGATCCCTCCAGCTCAGGGCTGCTCATTTTCGTCATCCTGTCCTGGCTCTGCCTCCTGCCCCGGAGCTCAGGCTTCCTCCTTCTGCCCTTTCCTGGATGACCTCATCCAGGCCACATGGCCGTCAGCAGAATCTACGTTCCGAAGGTTCCCAGATTTACTTCTCAGCCTCTGAGCTCCAGACTGTTACACCAGACTCCCTCTCCCATGGCTAACGGCCTTATCAAAATTGGCACAGCCAAGAGGCCGGCCCTGTGGCCAAGTGGTTAAGTTCACGTGCTCCGCTTCGGCGGCCCAGGGTTTCACTGGTTCGGATCCTGGGCACAGACATGGCACCACTCATCAGGTCACACTGAGGCAGCGTCCCACATAGCAGAACTAGAAGGACCTACAACTAAAAATACACAACTATGTACTGGGGGGCTTTGGGGGGAAGAAGAAGAAGAAAAACAGGATTGGTGACGGATGTTAGTTCAGGTGCCAAGTGTAAAGAAAACAAAATAGGCACAGCTGAAACAGAACTGCTGAGTCACCTCCTGCAAACCTTTTTCCCTGGGCTTCCTGATCGCAGTGGAGTGATGTGGGATGCTGGACCCATCATTCACTCTGATAGTCAAGCTCCAGAACTTGCAATGATCCTTGGTTCTTCCTTTCCTTCACATCTCACAGCTGATCACTCCGTCAACAAGCAGCACAGGCTTCAGATGCATCCCGAATGTGACCGCTTCTCTCCTCCTTGAGGACTTCCACTTCATGCAACGCCACCTGGACCAAAAATACCCTCCTGCTTGGCCTCCCTCCGTCCTCTTTGGGTCACACGCAGGTCATCCTCTATCGCCTCTAGAGCGATCATTTTAGACACAGGTGAGATTACTTCACTTACGAGCTTCTTGCCGTACGAGGATAAACCCATGTCCTTACCCCAACAGCACCTGGCTGCTGCAAATCCGTGCAGCCTCACCTGCTCGCTCCCCAACTTCTGGACTCTGCTCTGACCCCCTGGCCCCCCTGGGGTCCCTGGAACCCATCAGCCTTGCTCAGCCTCAGTTCCATTCACCTGCTTTTCCTCCACCTGGAGCTCTCTCCCCCTAGGTCTTGGCTCCCTCTTTCTGGGGTGCTCTTCTTCTAGACTGTCACACTAAAATCATCCTCCATGCTCTACTTCACCCCACCCCACCCCCCCCCCCCCAGTATCATGACATCTCTATAGTCACTTGCTAACCAGTAACTGGTACTTCTCTTGAATCATGTTGTTTATTTACTGATTGGATTGACTATCATCTATCTCCAAAACTAGAGTGTAAGCCGCCCTGATGGGCACCTTGTCTGGTTCACTTTCTATATCCCCAGTCCTGGCACAGGGCAGGCACTCTGCTGAATCTGGGTGGGATGAATTAATGTGGGCCACGGGTTGTTCAGAATATGATCCTTTTAAAAAGGCTTTTGGGAATCTGTCTTTTTAAAGTTTGCAACTGAAGGTGATTACAAGGAAAAGAAAGTAAAAATTGGGAATGACTTTGTGTTTGAGGTAAGGGAGAGCAGTGCAGCAGTGTTATTGAGAACCTCCTGTGCTGATTGTGATGTATAAGCAAAATGGTATCTGTGCCAGTCCCCACTGGCAGTGGCAACATTATAACATGCACATTCATAAATTGAGGTCAGAAGAACTTCCTTCTGCATGAACAGAATACAGAAAGAGAAAAATACATGTTGTGTTACATTTCTGTCACCAATTCAGTTTCAATGCTGTTACGTTTTGACACATTATTTTTCCTTTTGAGGAAGATTAGCCCCAAGCTAACATCTGCCGCCAATCCTTTTTTTTGTTTGTTTTTTTGCTAAGGAAGATTGGCCTTGAGCTGACATCCATGCCCATCTTCCTCTATTGTACATGCAGGATGCCTGCCACAGCATGGCTTGATGAGTGGTGCCTAAGTCCATGCCCAGGATCTGAACTGATGAACCCTGGGCTGCTGAAGCAGAGGGCGTGAACTTAACCACTACACAGCTGGGCCAGCCCCTTGACACTGATTTTTAAGTAATTTTCCTGTCGAGTCTTCCCCTCTTCAGATCAGGCACCACTGAGTGGCCTCAGTGCAGTGGATACTCGTGAAGCACTTATTAAGGCGATAATGCCAAGCTTGATGCTATACAGCATTTCCCTGGGCAAGTCCAGAACCACTTATCTGAGAACCTTGGGTTCAGTTAGGAATTCAGAACATTGTGGAGTTGAAGAAACTAACTCGGTGCTTTTATTTCATATTAGGTAACACCCTCAGTGGCGTCTGGGTTCTACCCTGTAAAGAAACTCATTATAATTTCTGCAGAAAAATAATATCCACCATTAAGTAGAATAAATAAAATGATCAGTTGCTTCATATTAGTTCGGGTAAGTTTTGTCACCAAATGAGTTTAGGTCAGATAAGATTTTGTTCCCGAATGAGTTTCAAAGAGCTTCTGGACTCTGACGTTGTGTCCTATGTGTGCTGAAACCGCTGCACAGTTGAGATGTATACATGCTCGACTAAAATGAATGGGTCTCTAGGGTGCTGCGAGGACGTGGCGTGGCCTCAGCGGGGAGGGCAGGTCAGCGGGAACCAGGGAGCAAGCGCTTCAGGAAGGAGACGCGCCTGGAGCCGCAGTGGCGCTGGAGGACCCCTGCAAAGAGCCGAAGCTGCCCCGCCTGGACCCAAATTCTCTCTCCTATTACAGAGCAGCTGCCAAAATAGCTCTTTGAATTTGGTGCTTAGAAGGATTTAGAGATACTAAAAATTGCTGCACTTCCTACAGAGCTATTTGTGAGAAGAAAGCAATGGAGGTAGAGAAGTGGGTTGTTGAAAATAATAGGGTGAACTTGAAACAGGAAAAAAATGAGGATTAAAATAAGGGCAATCTTCCTCATATTGAAATTTCTCAAACTCATTATTCTCCAAGGGATTTTACTCTCATGTTTCCTAAGGGCTATAAAATTAACCTTTTAAAATTATATATATATATATATATTTTGCAGGAAGGACTAGTTGAGCTGAGTTCCACTCACCAGGTAATCTCTATGACCTCCCATTAAGACTCAAACCAGCCCCCTTGCAGCTGTTCTAACTTAAGGAAAATAGTAAACCTACGGAATACTGAAGAAAGATGAGGGCAAAACATCTTCCGCCTGGCTTTTGAGCATCAGGGCGTCTACTGAAAACTCTGCTATTACGTTAGCTGATACTCGGGGATTAGGTCCTTTCCTGTATTTACTATGTTTATATAAATTTTTCTAGGTAGAGCTGGATTTGGGAGTCATGATCCATTTTCTCATCTTCACATAATGGGTTTCAATTAAACACTATGCTGCTTTATAGTTTTTAACATATCAGTTCTTTGATTTGACCAAAAATACATTGAAATAACTCTTAAAACAGATATACGTTGTTTCTATAATCTACCTTACAGAATCAGGGTCTCAAAATTGGGAAGCATGCTAGTTAGAGGTTATTTCATGTTGCCTCCCCTTGATTATAAACATAGTTGTATTGACCTTAATTTCTACCTCCCAGTAACTTCTGCTCATTGGATCTAGAGCTGTAGTTTGGACCAGCACCAAGTATGTCTTACCTTAGATCACTGGATGTGTATTCAATATCTGAGGAAACCCATTCTATCTCCCTGAGGCATTCTTTTTACAAAATACAAGACTATCGAATTCAGTCTCGGGGGCGGTTGTTACATTTTACTCTTTTGGACCTTGGACACATTCTAGAGCTTTGCAGAGGAGCCCTGTGTTACTGCGGGATTGGGAGTGCTCCAAACTGGAGAACACAATGAAAGTTCCATGTAGGTCTCTAACCGAGTAAGGGCGCAAGAAGGGTGCCGCTGCTTCTGGAGGGTTCTTATATGTCATACATTATCAAAATTTTCAAATGTGAGAGTTATATGCTAGAAATATATATATATATATATGTGTGTGTGTGTGTGTGTGTGTGTGTATGAATGCCAAGAAGCTGGTCGTGTCTCTTGCTGTCTGAATAGCCAGAGAGAAAACTTGGATTTGGTATTTGTGAAAACTGACTTATTTGGCTAAGCCAGTTCCTGCCTCCAGGAATTCCCGGCGTCGCCGAGCCTTACCTGCCAGCTGTGCATTTATTAGAATTGTTTCATCAAGAGGGAGTCCTTTGAAGTTTCAGAGGTTCCTTCTCTTGACCACAGGAATGTTTTTTTGGAACAGCTCGATTGAGTTATTAATTGCGTAGCATATTTCAGTGCACAATTCAGTGAATTTAGTATGTGTGCAGAGCTTACTACCATCACTATAATCTAATTTATAACATTTTCCTCACCCCAAAAGGAAACCTCATTCTGTTTCACAGGCTTAGTTGGAATGTGGATCTTGGCAAAGTCTCCTATTCCTGCTCTTTACAGATGCAGACATTAACGTTCAGAGGACACCTTTGTTCCTTATTTTACAGGGTCAACAGGTGTGCCACTGGAGAAGGCTCTCAGATGGCGCATTGCCAGTTCTAATCGTGTCAGGGTACACGTTACGTTAGTATTAGATTATTTTGTCTTTACTGCGCCTCTCCTCTCTTCTCTCTCCCAGGCTCATCAATAATCGGGTCTGGAATCTTGCTTTTATTTACAAGTTAAAATTTTAAATTGTCTACTAAAATTGCTATTACTGCCTTGGTTTAATCAATAAAGTGATGTAACTGTTCGCCAGTTGGACGTTTTCTGTTTTACCTGTGTGATCTCCTGGAGGGGGTGAATTTGATGTTGTCAGCTGGCTGGGAAATGTGTGGAGGGGAAAGCGCAAAAATCAGGCTCGAAGCTTAAGTCGGGACCCCAGGATTTCAGTTCCATCTGGTGCAGAAATCCTCCTCCCAAATGTAGTAAGAGCCTTCTAAGCAGACTATGGACCTGTTCAGAGTGACTCCATTGTGTAAGAGATTAGAGAAAGTCAGGTTTTGGATGCTTTTTCTGGCGTCCGTAGGGGTGTCTGAGAACAAGGTGCCCAGAAGGCTGCCCAGGCCCCAACCCCGACACTGGCACCCCCCCCCCCACCTCCCACCCCCCATCCCGCCTGCTGGAGGGCAGTGCAGCTTGGCTCTCCTGCCGGCTGTCCATTATGCAGCGTCCTGCTCTTCTCTGGACAAGCAGTTTTAATAAGATCTCCTTTTTAAGAACAGCTTACTTCTTTCTAACACCAAAGTTGGATTGGTGGAAACTGAGAGAATAGGAATCAAGATCGAAGACAAAGATGAGATGGTTCTGGAACACTTTGAGGAGGGTCATTCCAGGGGGATAAGACTCAGGTCGGGTGAGACAAGCAGAAGGCGGCACTAGCCACTGGCTTTGGGGACAGAGCTGCTGGATACAGAAAACTGTCTCTAGCCCCCAGACCTGCTGATTCCTGTGCTGCGGGTGTAAAGGGTCCCTGTGCTGCTTTCTGCGTTTTTGGTAAAAAGACAATAAATAATAGTATTTAAAACTACAAGACAATAGTATCTGTAGACATGTGTTCGAATGATTAATACTTAAATTTGAGAAAGCAAAATTAGTAAACACGAATAAGCCTATTACCTGGGCCAGTAGCTGACATGCTAAGATAAATGGCTCCTCTACTTAGGCTTCCAAAAATCGTGTTCTTGGAGCAAGTGGGGCCTGAACAGTCTGCCACATCTTCTTCCCTCATACCTCTCTCCTCTATTTGCAAATATTCATCAGGGTTAGGAGGCAGGCTTCGGCCCTTCCTGGCTCTTACTTTCAAAGCTATAAAAAGGAATGAACACATTTACCTTTTGTTTCATAAGTTTTATTACCGCGTGTGTGCCTGTGTCCATGTGCACGTATATGTGTGTGTTAAAGAAAACTTTCTGGTGACATCTATTCTTGTTCATATATCTTTTGCTGACCCTAGTGAATCACGAAGACATGATAGCTGTCTCTAAAGTAATCCGTGGATGTGGCATCACGGACCTTTGCTGTCACTCTGAGCTAGTAGGTCCTATAGCATTGCTGTTCAGCTGGAATGTGCATGTGGGTCACCTGACAATCCTGTGAGAGTGTAGATTCTGCTCCGTCAGTCTGGGGTGGAGCCTGGGATTCTGCGTTTCTGAGAGACCCCAGCAGGATGCCGGCACCGCATTTTTGAGCGGCATTTTAAGTGGTGTGGTCTTAGGGCCTTGGGGGCGGCGAGCCAGATGGGGCCAATTAATGCACACTTCCCCAAAGACTGCTCTCCCTGCACCTCGGTCCGTGAGGGTTAGGGCACCCTGCCCGTCAGAGTTGGATCTGGGGGAATACATTCTGAGACGAAAGATCACTTGGAGAAAGGATGTCTTCCTTCCTATAGTTTACCAATTTTGAAATCGATTCAGCGTGTGGTTGTACATATAGCAAGAAATGTCTGTAACCTTGGGGACATTTTACACCCCTGGATGTTTTACAACAAGAAGGTTGAGTCGAGCCCTCGCTGAGGCAGCGTGCACTTTTCCCACCACCCTCTCTGGGCCACTGAGAGTGGATGGACTCAAGAAGTGTGGGAGCCAGCAGCAAGTTGCTGCCACGTCTCTCCCTCCCAGATTTAGGTTTCCTCCCAGTTATCTAAAGGCTCTGGGAAGATAGAAATAAAGTACCCTCATTCAAAAGAAGAAAAGGTTTATGAAGCCTTATCCAGACGCAGACGCTTCCCATGGATTCTATGTAACTATCCTAGTCTGGTGGGCTAAGAGTGAGCTAGGCCTCCTGTTTAAAAATAGTATTTTTGTTTTGACTTTCCATCATTTCAGATTGCATCAGGCGTAAGTCTCAGCGGAAGGATAAATTACTTTTATCTTTCTATTGATGGGAAGATGAAAGAAAAATTTCAAAGACCTTTCCAAAATGATTTCATCTCCTCAGTTTTAACACCCTTAGTCACAAAACTCAGAAAATTGCAAATTTCTTTATAAACAGCTTATTTGATCATTTATGATGTTTTCTGTCATCCCAGAAGAGCTATTTAAGGCTGCAGGGTGTATATATGATATATCAGTTATTAGTTTTAAATAAATGAGAACATATTACATCTGGCACACTTGGACCTCCTTACCAAAACCATTACATTAACCACCATATTGTGCGTTTGTTCCCAAAGCTATTCTGGCAGATACCATTTTAGGTAAAAAAAAAAAAACATAATAGTAAATTATTGTGTCTTACTGGTCTCTACAACGTGATCTTAGAGTCCTTTGATTACTGTGGAGACTGACATTTAATTTGGAGTAAAATATAATTTTAAATTGCTGTTTTAAGATTTCTTCATTATTCCTCATTATAAGCTGTAGAAATAATATGTCAGTAAAGACTCCTTTCAGCTGAATATCTTTTGCTGTCTTAAAATGATGGATCATATTAATCTCTTTGGTCATTTCTTCCAAGGCAAAAGAAAGAGGTAAATTTTGTTAAGCGTTAGTGAGTGATATGATCTCTGTGTAGCCAAGCAAACCACTGCAGATCATTATCTTCTCCCAGAAGTTTTGAGTGGTGAAATCAGAACTAATATATGTCACTGGAGAGTGTCTCATGCTGTCCCCAATGTGGGACAGCTGCCAGAATTCAGGATTGAAAATAAGTTCTAAACCACATGTGGATTTCCTTGGTCTTACCCGTGAACTGTTTGTATTCAGTGTGACGGCTGTGAGCCTGGCGGTCGGAGAAGATGCTGCGCGAGGGCTCTCTGCAATATCCAGGTGCCAGGTGATCCGGTCTTTTGTCCTTTTTCCATCAACAGAGAATTGGATTTTGCTTTTCTCTTAGCAGCTTCTCATGCAACTTCCTGGGGAACCCATGGCATTCGTTTGCAGGATGCCTGGCTGGGATGAAAAGATGGAAGAGCGTTAGTGCAAGCTGGGTCCAACAGGAGCCCCAGCCTCCTCCTTGGGCTCATTCGCATGAATTCTTACCTACCATTTTCTCTGCATTTAATTCCATGGTAAACTCTTATCTGTCTAAGTTGTACAGTTGTCTACTTTGATGGAAAAAAATGTGTTTAATATAAAGTTTCCTGATTTAGAAAATTATAAATGATAGTTTTCAGAAGATTAGAAAAATGAAATACATTTTCATCAAAGAAACATAAACTCACGTGGATGGAGTGTAGAGGCCATCAATCTAATCCCTTTTATTTACAAAAGGGAACTTTCATTTTCAGTGTATTAGTCAGGGTTCTCCAGAGAAACAGAACCAATGGGATACATAGAGAGATACAGAACCATGTGCGTGAGATTTATGAGCTGCTTCATGAATTTTATTTTCTATTTTTATTTATTTATTTTATGGAGGTATAATTGACATATAATATTATATCAGTTTCAGGCATACAAAATAATGATTCAATATTTGTACTCATTGTGAAATGATCACCAGAATAAGTCTAGTTAACATCCATCACCATACATAGTTACAAAAAATTTTTTTAGAGTTTTTAAGATCTACTCTCTTATCAACTTTCAAATATGCAATCCAGTGTTAACGATAGTCACGATGCTGTTCATTACATCTCCACGACTTATTTGTTTTATAGCTGAAAGTTTATACCTTTGGATTCATATATTTTAGATCAGAGAAATCAAATAGGAGATTTGTTGACATTGTGATTATCTTTATTTGTGGGTTGCTGGATTGTGCAGCTCACTGTAAAGCTGGCCTGAAATGGAGAGATTTCTTTAGTCATAGATACACCTGCCCGAAAATAACACTCTGCCTGGCAGAAGAGACGCTCGCTAATACTAACAGCAACTGGAGGTAACATGATCTTATTAATGGATGTTTATTGCTGTCCGAGACCACACTTCCTACAAAGTGTCCTATAGTAATAATGACTCAAATGTGTCTCATGGGAAGTCAAGTGCGGTTGCACGAAGAATATGAGATCTACAAACTTTGCTGCCTTGGCGGAATCCTGTGTCCACCAGGTACAGCCAACAAGCCTTGCTAGTATCGCTGATAATTACATTCTCTGAAGGAAGTTTAGAAGGGTGAGTGACTATAGACATGTCACTGGGTTAATAGTTTCTGGGTTTGTTTTTTTTTAAACTTCCTTTGAAGCCAGTTTCTTTCATATGTCAGGTCTTCACACGATTGAACGAGAGAACCAGGATGCAACCAGCTTGCTCTACTGAGAGCTAAAGAATATTCTGATGCCATTTGGGAGTAATCCGTCATGTTTCAGTTGCTAGTAGAACTAATTTAAAAGGAAGAAAGGAGGGAAGGACAGAAGGAGGGAGAGAGAGAAAAGGAGGAGAGAAAGAAGGGAAGGATCTGTGCTCTCTGAAGTGGCGTTTGCTTCCAGAATGGGTGCGATAACTCGCAGCTGGTGAATCCTTGCCACAGTTCACACAGAGGTAGTCAGTCTTTCTTAGTCGTTATTTGTATTATTGCAAATGGTGTCACCAATTTCACTGACCAGCAGTATGTACTTAGTAAGTACCCCTTCACAGATGAAAAAGCTGAGGCTTAAATAATGGCATTTACCCACACGATCCAGAAGGACCTGTGGTAGACACATTTCTCTTTCACAATTAACCAATTCCTTGCTGTATAGATTTGGTCATACGACTTGTATTGACCAGTGAAATGTAGGAGAAAGTGACGTGCTTCACTTCCAAATGGAATCGTTAAGAGCCTGCTTGTGCTGCTTCGTGTCTCTCTTTTCCTTCTGTCAGGAGATCAGCACATGCTCTAAGTAGAGGCTGTGCTGTCAGCCCAGGTTGGAGAAAACACCGAGCAGAGGGCTGCTGACCCGTGATGGCCATTTAGCAAGAGCAAGAAGCAAACCTTTGTTCTCATGAGCCCCTGGGATTCTGGAGTTGGCTGTTACCACAGCATAACCCAGCCGATCCTGACTGATGGCAGACATTTAAGTACTAACATTCTGGGATCCTAGATCTATGTTTATCTAAAAATCTATATTGTCATGTTGTTCCAAAAAAGAACTAAATGCAGCTTAATAAATACACTCAACTCAGTGGAATTACAGTGCACAAATTACATAACATGCTCATATTTGAGTAAAAGAAAATGAGGGCAGAAAAATAAATCAAGGGCAAGCCTGATACCGTTTGATCACATGCGAGCTGGGAAGTCTCTGCTCAAGGTGAGCAGGACTGTGCGCTTGGCTCCTTCTGGAAGCCGTTATAAGAAGGGAACACATTGTTCAGGCTTAAGTAAACCAACTGCTCACTGCTCAAGTGACTGTGCACATAGTGAACAATAACATAGAATTAAAGTTCCGTCGTCCCCCCTGATCCACGGTTTCGCTTCCCATGGTTTCATTTCCCCATGGTCAGCCACGGTACGAAAATACTAAATGGAACATTCCAGAAATAAACAATCCATACGTTTTACATTGTGCTCTGTTCTGAGTAGCTGGTGCAATTTCGTGCCATCCTGCTTGTTTGTCCAGTGGATCCATGCTGTACACGCCACCCGCCCGTTAGTCACTTAGTAACCCTCTTGGTTATCAGATTACTGTCATGGTATCACAGTGGTATCACGGTGCTTGTGTTCAGGGGACCCTTATTTTACTTAACAATGTCCCCAAAGCGTGAGAGTAGTGATGCTGGCGATTCCGACATGCCGAAGAAAAGCCTTAAGGTGCTTCCTTTAAGTGGAAAAGTGAAAGTTCTTGACTTAATAAGGAAAGAAAAACATCTCATGTTGAGGTTGCTAAGATCTACGGCAACTTTTATTACAGCATATTGTTATAATTATTCTATTTTATTAGTTGTTGATCTCTTACTGTGCCGCATTTATAAATTAAACTTTATCATAGGTAAGTATGTGTAGGAAAAGACATAATGTATATGGGGTTCCCAAGTATGCTCGGTTTCAGGCATGCACGGGGGGTCTTGGACCGTATGCCCCGTGGATAAGGGGCGCTGCTCTATACTACTTTCTTAGTAGCTGAGCTGGTTGTTAACAGCCTCTAAAATAAGGTGCTGGACTTAGGCACATCACTCAGACCTGCAGGCTCAGGAGAGCCTTCTACCACGCTCTGTTCCTTCTCAACCCCAAAATCTAAATCTTGAATCCAGCAGGCTCTTTCATACCTGCAAGGGGAGAAGGATAGCTGGCTGTGAGGGGCAGGCTCTGGCCAAGCTGACACACCCATCTGTGTCCTTGGACAATAAACATGGAAAAGCAGCGTCAGGACAGGCCCTCCCATCCGCTCTGCCACGTCACTGAGCAGGGAGCCCAGGAGCAGGGGCGGCACTTTCAGGCCCTGCAGCCTCATGCACCATTAATCTGGTCAATTCATATCCTGGTCTCCTGTGGGAATCTAGCGGTAGGCGCAGCGTGTAGCGTCAGTAATGATCGTGATGAGGAGGAAGCACCCCCAACTCCCATACAGACTGCAGACCCAGGTGTGTTTACTTCCCTTTGTTGAAAATAAAAGCAACAATTCCAACCACCTGTCACTGATTTAATACCGTATTTCTTCAGAGCTAAGGTGCAAATTATTTACATGTTTTTATATCTTCGGTATCGTGGTGTGTCTTATAAAAGCGTGTCAAATTTTATTTGAAAGTATTTTTTCTTTATAAGTGGTCCATAAAATAATGTTGCATATTACAATCAGTGATCGCTTAGATTTAATGAAATATGATAAATGGCATTTGCCATAGCAGAAATAGCACACTGAGTCAGAGAAGAACCGATTCTGCAGGGTTTGTAGAGAGGCTTCAGCAAGACCCCGGCCCCCCGGTGTGTCTGACGTCCAGCCTTTGGAGTACAGCCAGGAACAGGAAGTCCACAGCTGGTGCACCGCGAGGGCGGCAGCACAGGAATCTACATCCTTGCCATCAGGGACTCCAAATGGTTTGGGACACTTTTTCATTTTTGCTGAACTAGAAGGCTGCCACTCAAAATGGCCAAAGTCAGTTATTTGTAGGAGCAGGTGCTATAATTGTCTTTGAATCCCCAGCAAGCAAGGAAGGAAAGGTACAGTTAGATGCTACCAACTAGCAAGGAAGTCAGGGGCCCAGTGACAAAGGGACATACAAGGATTTAAGATCACCAGGTAGGGAGTACTTAGGGGACTAATACTTAGGATGCCAATATCTCTTTATGTTGACAATCATTGACTGTTAGAAAGACCCGCCCCTAAAGACAAAGGACCAGGTGAGCATAGCATCCTAAAACTTTAAAATGGCAAATGCCCAGTATATTATGTGTACGTGTGTGTAAGCATTTGAAATATAACTTGTGGACGACCACAATGAGCTGAAGGCTAAGTTGACACCTTCTTAGGAAGTTGAGAAGCCTAGAGAGGACGTGTTCGTGGATAGAGGACGCCCTTGCCGTGGCAGGGAGGGAACCGAGGGCGGACTCATTGTAGCTCACTCTTACAGTTCTCATACACTCACTGATGAGGCTCTTTATGATTTCCAAAATAGTAGGGATGAGATACAAAAGGGCAGTATTTGAACGTAAATACTAAGTTGATCAAGCTGCAGTTTAAATATCACCGAGCTTGTTAAATCTATGACTAAATTGTATATGGTTGTTTACTAGCTGGGTAACCTTGGGCTAGTCATTTCATTTCTCTGTGCCTCAGTTTCCTCATGTGTGTAATATGGAATATCAACAGTATCACCATTTGGGGTTTTGAGGAGGTTTAAACGAATATACATTATATATGTGTGTGTACATATGTTCGTTAATGCGGATTAAAGTTGTTATTAAGCCATCT
Source organism: Equus przewalskii (assembly GCF_037783145.1). NCBI lineage: Eukaryota > Metazoa > Chordata > Mammalia > Perissodactyla > Equidae > Equus > Equus przewalskii. The sequence continues at coordinate 104,134,984 of NC_091834.1, forward strand.
CTATGGTCAACTTTTTCTCCACCTTGGAGATCTTATTCAAACTCTGAACTTTCTGGCGCCCTTTCAAAGTTTTCCTTCCTCCTTATAGGTCACAGCATTGGGCACGGGGCTCTGATTTGGGATCCATGCTTTGAGAAGTGGGAGAACAACTGTAACCATGACTGCTTGGTCTCTCACACTGATGAGCAGCGGGCCATCTGCCTGGTCGTTGGTCTGAGGCAGCAAGAGCCAGATCGAAAGAGCCCAGGCCTCTGGGGCTAGGTGTTCCAGGATGTTCTGGGCACCCACAAGCCAGGCTGCATGCAAAGAGAGAGCAGCAAAATAAGTGCTCTCTCACCCAAGGGAACACCCAGGGATCCGTTGAGAAGTCAGGATCCTGGGCATCAGGGTTTGCTGGGATGGTTTTCATCAATGCTTGTGATATGGCAGTCAAGAAAGATTCTGGACTTGAGGACCCTGCCATCATTTTTGCCTGTTTAGCTGTGCTTGGTCTGGTCATCGATACTGTGCTTCCAGAGCTGTGGGTCTTCCAGGGCTGGGACAGAAGCCTGCTGACTGGCCCATAGCGGGGACGATGGAAGCTGTGGAGCGGGTCTGAGGGAGGAAGAGAAGGAGCCCATAAATCAGAGCTCAGAGAGCTCTGATTCCCTAAGAAGTCTGGTCTAAGACCTGGCTCACTTGTCCTAGGTTCTGATTAAGGGTGGCTGTCCAGTGGGGTGGAAGACCTCGCCTAGCAGTGAGCTAAGGCAAGTTCCTTAATCTTTCTGTCCCTACAGACTCTAAAATGCCTCCTCATTTGGGGTAACTGTGAATATTTACATCAGCTACGTAGTGTAAGTGCCGGATATATTTCCAGTTATAGGTATTCCTAGTGTGAGGTGATGGTGAGGCATCCTTAGTCCACTGCCAACCACAGCAGGTACCCACGATCACTGTGATTTCTCAGGGGTAGGCTTCCCACACCCATGAGAGAGCTGCTCACTGTTGCATCTGCCTCCTTGTAGCCTCTCCAGTTGAACTCAGTAGTTCATTCATTCAACAAAAATATTATTGAGCCCCCATGGAGCACCAGCCATTCTTCTAAGGTTTTTGACATTCACAGTCCTGATTCACAGCTACTTGATCCCCACATAATCTGTTACCCATCACTGATCATGTCCCTGTTTCTATCTGTGAGCCTCTTGTGCACATATGTAGGAGGAAATCACATCAGAGCAGGAATCGCTTAATTAGTTTGTGAGATTCTGTTACAAATTGCTTGCAATCACATTTAGATCCTATTAGGAAAGAAAAAGAGAGGGAAAAAACCACCTGATACCCAACTTCTATGGCAGAAATTGGTTGTATTAAGAGGAAAAACGGTGCTAGAATTCAGCAGGGGAAGGAGAATGCCAGTCCTACATGCCCTTAGCATCCAGCGGGCTGCAGTTTCCTCCACTGTATTCATGGAGAGTGTTTTTGGAGGATGGGTCTGTTTCGTTTAGGTGGTTCAGATATCTGAAGTGGAGTGGTTTGATGGAAGTTGATAGGTAATTGTTACTTGATCAAAGGACAAATGAAGTGTAAAAAAGTTAGCTACACATTTTTCCTCCTCTGTATTTTCCTTACTTACGATGCAGTGAACCTGAGAATCTGTCTTTATTACAGAAACTGGTTATTATATGGACAGGGATGGGAGAAATCATTTGTTGTTTAGAATTTCTCTTTATTTAGCATTCAACCAAGTGAACAGACAGCTGTTCCCAGATCCACTGGAAGAATGAAGATTTCTAGAAACTAATATTTATTACAAAAATGGTATGTGTTTTTATTTTATAGGATAAATTCATGCATTTTACTTAAAACCCTTCTTATGAAAAATGAACACATACATGTCCTCATTGTAAGAAGTACCAAAGTAAAAATTTACCTGAAATTCTGTCATGTTGATATATATCACCTTTAATATGTTGGTGGGCATCCTTTAGTTCATCTCTGTTGCACATACACATATGGAGTGAAGAATTGTGCGTATCATATCAGGAATGAGAGCATGAATTCTACTTCAATTATATTCATTATAACATCTACTGGGAAGGTTGAGTGCCCGAGAGATACGCCCAACTAAGTTACTGAGTATGTGAACAAGAAGTACATCGTGTTATCTTAAAAATGATTGTGTTCTGACACATTTTTATTGTGGATGAGTTAAAAAATATGGAGAAATAGAAAAATCACACCACTGTGATCCTACCACCCAGAGAAGAGTTACATTAATACCGTGATATACTTTCCCCAGGTAAGCTCTATTTCTATATAACAGACCTGCTTAGAAGGGCATGGTTGAGAGACAGGCTACCCAGGAGGTGAATCCACACAGAGGGGCAGCTAGAGCAGAGACCCTAAGCAGGAATGGGCCACGCGTTGAAGGTCAGCAGATGGAGAGGCAGGAATTCGAGAGAAGTTGGCAGGAGAGGTCAGAGAAAGAATGAAGGGCCAGTCACCAGGGCTTCATGGCTTTGAAAAGACTTTGGCTTTTCCTCCAGTGAGATGGGGTGATGGGAAGTCTTTGAGCCTCTAGAGAAGCGAGGTGTTCTGACGTAGGTTTTGTGGGAGCACACTGTCAGCTCTGTTGGGAAGAGACTACTGGTGGGCAAGGGTGGAAACTGGGAGACCCTTCAGGAGGCTGCTTTTGTAATTCAGCCAAGAAATGATTGATGATAGCTCAGACTAGGAGGTGGTGCTCAGGTATGAAAAATAGGATTTCAGATCAGATTAGATATGGGGCATGAGATACAAAGAGAGGCTAAGGATGACATGAAGATTTGGGCCTGAGCAAATGAAAGAAGAAAGAAGAAAGTTGCATTTTATTGAGGTTGAAAAAGCTTTGAGTGGAGCAGGTTTGGGGTTGAGGTTTGTATGTGTTGAGTTCGAAGTGCTTGTTAGACTTCCAAAAGGACGTGTTGTGTAGGAAGTTGAATAAATGAATCTGGAGTTTGAAAGCAGGCGGGGGGCATCCTTTTAGGAGGCATCAGCAAACAGATGACATTTATAGCCTTAAGATGGATGAGCTGACAAAGGGAGTGAATATGGATAGAGAAGAGAAAAGGCTTGGGGAAAATATGAAGACTGGTAAGGCTCTTGGTGACGTTTGTGAACGGCTTTGGAGAAGGGGACCCAGGTGCTCTCCCACCAGCCGCAGTGGGATCAGTTGCCTCACTGCACCCTGGTTGGATCTCTCTATTACTAATTTTTAAATCTTAGCCAACTTGAAAGAAACCTTTTTTGCTGAATTACTGTTTGAATTGTAATTTATTTGATTGTCAGGGTGAATTTTCATAAATGTATTAGTCATTTGCTTTACTTATGTGGAAGTGAATTATCTGTTCATTTTCCATAATTCTAAGTCAAAGAGATTGCATTTTATTCTATCACAGTGGAAGCCATCGAACATTTTTAAAGAGCACGGCATGATGAGCGTGGCTACCTGGGAATATTAATGGGAGAGTTCTTCTCCTTGCATCTTCTAATTCATTGATGAGTGATTCAGACTCCAGAGCTTCAGATTTCTGAAAAGTTTGGAGAAACTGGTTTTGAATAAATGTTAGCCAACTATGAGTGAGTTAACTGAATATTAATGGAGTAAAACCACTACGATTCTTGTTGCCCCAACATGGGGCAACCAGTTAGGATCAACTGTCAGCCTTGAAGTCCAAACACTGAATGCAGCAGACAGAGTCCCATTCTCTTGTTTGCCTTTTTCCTTAAAGCTAATTACCCTCTCCATCCCTGATCCCACCCCTCCCTATAGTAAGAAAACAGGAAGTGATAGCATCATTCATATCCAGCTCACACATATGTAGTCAAAGTAGTCACTTGTGGGTCATTGCCTTCAGGGAAGATGACACGACTTCCATGCTTAGCAACCACTGTCCCCACAATGTCCTCAGTAGGATGTGGTCCCAAAAGACTTTAAAAGCATGAAGCATTAGGTATCCACCTGCTGGCTCTCACCAAATCCTCTAACATGATCAGCTCAAAAACCATTTGGTAGGTAGCTCAGGGAGGCAAACTTGCTTTTGGAATTGCCTTTAGAGCCTGGGCTATATTCTAGGTGTTCTTGAATATCTTGAATCCACAAAAAAAAATGAGAGTCATGCAGTGGTGGCAGTTGGGGTGAGCTTGACTTGGGGAAATATTTACTAAACTCCGCTTCAAGTAAGCTAGCAGTGGCAACCACATGAGTGTACAGGCTGTTCTGGAACAAAGTGACTAACTTTCTTATAAGGTCCTGAAAGCAATTCTCAAAAAGGAATTCCAAAGATATTGTGAGCAGTGGCAGCGTTACGAGGATTAGCTGTGTGCCATCCCAAAGTGACTCCTTTACCGGAAGCCATGCTCACTGGATGTGAGTGTCTTGGTCGGCCTTTAAAAAGTGGTCTCATAAGATTGTGGTCACACTTGTGTCCTTAGAGCTTCCCCAGTGAATTAGAAACACCAACTGATTACCGGAAACTATGCATTTAAATTCACCACTGGCAAGAATCGCATTGAGCTAGTAGATCGTATTACCCACTTTCTGAAAGCAAGTACAATTCAGGACTTGAAATCAGAAGGGAGGGGCTTAAAAATTTTGCCATTTTAGGGGAAAAAAAAGTATCACCTTCATCAGAGCGTCTGCTGAGAGAAGGCAGCGCTTGACTAGCTCAGCCCTTCTGGAAGCTTTGAGAGTCTTTCCACGGTGGTAAACGAGACAAGTTTTGCTGTCATTTCAGGTTCCCGGCTATAAATGTAACTTTTCTGTCTTTAGGTAAATGTCCTAAGAAGAAAAATATTGTTCTTTGCTGAGCAAACTAGTTAAAGTATTTCATGGGGAAAAAGCACTATTTAAATTCATTCTTCTGTCAGCTTCGGCTGAGGCCCTCTGAGGCTGCCAGGACCGGCCTTTTCTCCCAGCCATTATTTCTGTCATACTCCGACTAAATACATTCTTTTTGCAAATGATTTCTCCTCTGACAACAATTGAATTTTCATGTTTATCTTGATCTGGTATTCTGGCTGGTAGGCTACGCACTGTGTTTCAACAGCCTCTTAAAAGTGTCCATAATGGATGTGTGAAATCAAAGTGCCTTGCACCCAGTTATTTCTCCGGCCTTTTGTGACTTAATTTGTATGACTGATCAGTTGATCGGCTGCCTGACGCCGTCTTCATAGGCCCGTTAGTTGAAGGCATTGCAGGAGAGTTAATCTCCTCACAACTTGGAAGAAAACCGTTCCTTCTCATTTGTTTTCTGGTCAGAACCACAAAAAGAGCTCTGCTGATCACTTACAAATGACAAAACTGGGAGCTGTGAAAGGCAAGAATAAATCTTCTCTCTTCTTTTTTTTGCTATTTGCCTTTGATTTATCATTTTGTTTCTATATATCGTAGGCCACCAGCATCCACAAAGGGGAAATGTCTTCTGATTGATATAGCTTTCTTTTCTTTTTCAAAAGAACACTGAGAGAGAAATGGCCATGGCTGGAGGACAACGGGGCCCTTTGTCTTCCCTCCTCTCGTGTGATGAGAGCAAACGAGACCGAGACTGCTTGCAAGGAAGAAGCGTTGCTCCTTAGACCTGCTCCAAACCTCGGGAAGACATCATCTGTTCCATAAATATAGGCAAGTGTGAGACTGTCAGGTTTAAGGAATGCTGGACCGCGGTCCCAGAGGCCTAGTTTCTGTCCAAGATCCGCCGTCACTTTTTGTCCCTGGATAATTATCTCATAAGCCCTCAATTTCCTCAACTGTGAACGAGACTTTTCTTTTTGAGCTGGTGATCTGCAAAATCCCATTTAGCTTCAGCCTCCTAGGATTCCACGAAAATTGCTGCTGAGTTTGCCTTGTGGAGCTTTCAGCTCTATTTCTGCCTGGAACAGAGGAGTGTTGTGTCGGGTCCCCAAAAGGAGAGCATGCCCAGTGCTTGGCCTGGCCAATTCAGATAAACCTTTGTCTGTGTTGAAAACATAATTAAATTTCTAATAACTAGAAGGAAAAGCAATACAAGAATGTTCTCAGTGTCTTTATCAACACCAGGAGCACTTCTACCATCTTAAAGAAGTTAATTTCTTCAGATGCTTCACTGAACAGCTGGCATTGAACCAGCTGCTTTGTGGCCCATTGATGGGCAAAGAGAAAATGAGAATATGATGCTTTGAGATTATGCAGACACGTCTCTCTTCACCTCCCCCTTCTTTACCTGGTGTTAAAATATTTTGAATGTCCCACATTCCCATTCTCTCTCTGTCACACACACACACACACACACACACACACACACACACAAACATACACACAGAGTCACATTGGGGTCCTGGAGGAGAGAATTTCCAGGACCACACGGATGGCAGTACAGACCCTGATTTGCCACAAACTTCTTTGTTAATGAGGAAGCAGAGCACATCCCAGGTGGCTTTCTGGAGCCGGGGATGCAGGAGGCCTTCTGTGAGTGGGGCTGTGCCAGGACATGGTGTCCTCCTTGGATGGACGCTGGTCAGTGGATCAGGTGACAGGATGCATGTAACCGGATGAAAGTGGAAACAGGCCTAGGAGGTTCCCCTATCCTGGCTGAGGTGCAGGAGGCTGAGAGGGGACACTGAACCATCGGAGGAGCCAGGGGCGGAGGGTGGACATCCTGACCAGCGGCCGAGCTAGGCCCAGTAGGGGGTGCAGGAACCACGAAGGAGTGACTCTGGGCACAGAGACAGCCCTGTAAATTCATCCCTTGCTGGCTCTGTGGACAAGTGACAGGGCAGGGATGGAGGGAAGCTGTTAATCGGACAGAGAGAGAGCTGGGCAGGGGGAGGTGGACAGGGGCCAGGAATCCTGTGCGGGTGGAAATGGTAGGAGAAAGAGTGAATCCAAGGCTGGGGGAGGAAGGGGGAAGTGTCCGGAGAGGGACAAGCCTGTTGTCATGCCAGGCCATGAGTCATAGCTGTAATCACCTGAGTCTTCAGCTTAGAACAGACCACTGCCTCTCACATCAGCATTGAACATTCCAGCATCAAGGCCCTTTAGGCACTGGCCTGGCCCCCGCCCAGCCTGCTCCCCCCACTCACAGCACAGCATGGACCCTGCCATGGCTCAGCTCCCACACAGGGCCTGTTCATTCCCCAGGCACGGACAGCAATGGCCAAGTGCTTGATACACATCATCCTCTTGAGTCTACAGCAACCCTGGGGGATACATGATCGCAGCCCCACTGGCTGAATGAGGAAACTGAGGCTTGTGTGGTAAGGCCCAGAGGGGCCAGGGCGGGCACCCTGGCCCTGACTCTGTTTTGTGGTGTCCACCACGCTGTGCAGCTCTCCCATTCGCCTGACCTCAGGTTTCCACTCAAGGGCCAACTCTGGGAGCCTGTGGGAGATCTGGCCCAACTGGTCCTTCCTGCATTCCACCAACATACCCCCTCTGGAGCCAGGACCGTGTGCCGGACCACACATCAGCCTCTGCGAGAAAGGCTTGCTGCCTACATTGCCCCACGTCGCTCTCTGAGGTCCCAACGCTGAGCTACACTCGTGTCACCAACACTCAGGTGATGAACCACTAACTAGTGAGCTAAAGTATTACTTAGTTTGCTTTTCCAAGAACTCTTCTCTCCAAGAACTCTAATGTCACATGAGGCCCCTAGTTGACTACTGGGCTTGATACAGTTCTCTTGAGGGGAAGGTAAAGCTGCTCTGTCCATGCTGGCTTCTGAGCTCTAAATTTCCCAAAAAATAATGTAGGGTCACAACAAAGTGCAATAGGATGCAAGCTTTCGTTAGAAGCTTATGAACTAGTTGGTGGAGACAAGGCCTAAATATCAAGAGAAGACACCTGTAAGCAAGGCAGCACTGCAGTGAAGTCAGTCCTACAGGAGATGTCCTAAATGAGGTCAGGCAACTCATTATGATTGAAATAAGTGAGGAGCATGCACTGAACTGGCCGTGCTAGGCTCCGGATGGAGAACCCAGGTCAGACGTTATGGTGGAGACCGCAAGCTGATCACCTGACTGCCTCCAGCTCTTCCTGGGTGCACGGCTAGATGGCATCCCCATCTCCTTGGCTAGACATGGCCCTGTGACTGAGTTACTGCCCCTGAAACTGGAGAGGAAGTGATGTAGGGCACTTCTAATCCAGCCCCCAGAACTGTGGGAGAATCAATTCTGTTGTTGAAGCCACCTGCTGTGCGGTCCTTTGCTGTGTCAGCCGAGCAGACTAACACACCCACCAAAAGGCAATACGATTCCTCAGGGGGTGAGACTCAAGGTCAGGACACCCAGAATCCTTGAGAAGCTTGACCTGAGGTTGGCTCCCAGGCACAGGCAGTGTGGTCTGTAGTAGATGAAGAGTCACGTCGGGGAGGCCCCACGGAGGCTCGTGTCTGTGAGAGCAGCTGTTTGGGGTCATGGTGGCTGGGCAAGAAGCCCTTGATTTTAATAAAAGCATCTTGTCTCAAATCCTAGAACCTCTCTTAGGATAGACAGAGTGGGTCTAGAAAGACATGAGCCCCATGTTACTAGCTGCCCAGTAGTGAGAAGATGGGGATGTAAGATTTCGCCAGTCAATGGCTGCCTCACAAAATGAAGTTTATTATATGACTGCAGCCCGACTCTCTCCTAATTATCACTAACGTAAGGGAGTTGTGCTGTTGGTTCTGTCAGGACACCTCTTTTCTTCACTTTGCTCTTTTGTGTTTTCTCCTCTCTTCAGAGCTTCCCTTGAGACCCGTTGTAATTAGGAGAGGTCACCAGGAGATTCGTCCCTGGCGTGGCCCTGGGAGAGGCTGAGCTGCCCCTTGGAGGCACAGCAGCCAGGTGAAGTAAGGAGGCACAGCTTTTGGTTAAGACCGATGAAATTACACGAGCTGAGTCCCATTCTCCTAAGAGAGAGGGTGGCGCAGGTTGCAAAGATTCTGCCGGGGACTGCAGGCCTTTCCTGCGTCTCCTGTTGGGAATGGGAGCTTGTGAGACAGACAGAGGGCCTGTCCTGCGTGTTGCATTCTAACCAGGGTTCCTTCTCTCTCTGAAGAACAGGACGAGCTTTCCCCAAATTCTGCTCTCCCTTGTTAGGGGAGCAGTGCCCCCTGAGGAACATGGCGGCTTATTGGGCCTGGCACCTGCTAGATTACCCTCTCTCGCTTTCTCTTTTGTCTTCATTCTGTTCACTCATTTGCCTCACATGAGCAGGTAAGCTTTTCAGACGTGGCGATCAGGGACTCCCCATTTTGTACTGACCTCTGTCATTGGGTTGGCTAAAAAGGAGCTTGAGGAATGAGTCAGATTTACCACTGGGCAGTCTGGAGCAGGCATTCAAATCCATTTAGGCAGAATGAGAGTTTCCAGGGTAGAGAACCAAGACTCTAAGTCTTACGGGAGCAAAGCAAGGAAAGTGACATTTGCTCTTTCAGGAAACCACAAGGATTCTCTGCCTGGAGGAGACTCGTTGCTAGAAAAAGCCTAATAGATGAGTTGAGAAAAAACAGCAAGAGTTAAAGTTGGTAATCTGTCCATCACGTGCATTCAAGGGCTTTGCTTTGTAGAGGTGTTGATGTCTAACCTCATGAGACCAACACTGTCCCCATTTAGCGTGACTTCTCCTGCATCTCTTTTCTCCTTCCCTGTTACTTCACTTGTTAGTTTTCTGTTCTTCAAGTCCTGTCCCTTGAAGAAGGGAAGGGAAGAATGGTGGAAAAGTCCACATACACAAAAATGGCTGATCATAAGGACAGGGAGCTCGGCTGGGTCATCTGAGTTGTCACGTTGCAGAGCACACAGGACACCTAATTGAATCTCATCAGTGTAATGCTGGTTAGACATACTCAATTTTGCCCAACTAAATCCTTTAATGAAAAATTCTTAGGCCATAGACACAAAAGCACTTTTTCGACACACATCAGTGCCAGCGCAGAAGTAGGCTTTAATTCATTTGTGTGCTCTTAGAACACAGGTTGGTTTTTTTCCTTTCCTTGAATGAAATGCACTTTTCTGGGCTATCACTGTAATTCTGTACAATCTGAATAAACATGCTCAGTAAGAGGTAGAATGATGTAATTTTTGATAATATGTTATTTTTGTTTTTCAAGCCTGGAAGAAGATGTATTAAGATCATCATCCATTAAATTAGAAATGGTGTCATTACTCACATACTTTATATATAGTACAAACTCATTGTCCTCCTTTAATATTGTCTCAAGGCTTCAAATGTTCTGGGTGCTTCGCAGAGTCTGTATAAATGCAAGCCTTAAGTTACAGCAGTGTGGGATTCTCCTTTGACTGCCAAGAATTATTCTCTTATTTATGCAACAAATATTTTTTAAGTGCCTGCTCTGTGCCAGAGCTGCAAGCAGAACGGCCACAGCCCCAGGGCTCATAGAGGGTACAGGTTTACAGTCCAGCAGCGAAGACACACATTCAACAGTCACCAAAATTAGTCCTGAAGTCTAGTTGTGACAGAGACTCACAGGGAGTGTGGGTGCTGCGAGGAAGTGGTGAAGAAACTCAGCTCAGGCCCTGCACAGGGGATCTTGCCTGCAGACTGGTTTCCTTGAACGGCATCATTCATTTACTAGGCATTTATTTGAATGTGTTAAGCCCTGTGCTAGATTCAGGGAGATGAGATGATGAATAAGACCAAATGCTTATTCTCAAGGAGTGCCACGCCCTAGTAGGAAAGGCAGATATAAAAGCTAATACATGCACGGACTTCTATGACATCACTTACCACATTGTCCTATGACAGGTAATATGCTGGTTGGGCCTCCCTCCTGGAAAGAGGCACTGAGTGACAGCTACACAGAAGACTAGGTGAACCGGCTGGATCTCGAAGGATGCGTGGATACCATGGCATCAAAACATAAAGTTTTCTCTTTCTGAGCTAAAGGAAAGATACTTTACTGATCATCATGTAACAAGGAGCATCATCAGAGTAGCAGGAAGTAGAGAAGGCCAGTTAATAATTTGACCCTGTTGATGAGGTAGCAAGGACAAGAAAAGGAATGGCTCCTTCCCACAAGTAACGCCATGCTAACTCTGAGTGATGGCCCTCTAGCTTCCTCCTGCCTTCGGCTGCTTCCAGGGAAGAGGCTGAGCTGGTTCCTGCGTGGAGAATGCAGAGAGCACACAGGAGAAAACAGGCAAACCCCTCAGCTGCTCCACTGAAAAGCTGACCCAGACCCATCCTCCCAACCCAGGGGGTCAGTCTGAGTGTTGGCAGAGGATCGAGGACATGGAATTCCCTTATCTGAAGCCTCAGTTTTTGCTTCAGTAGGATTGGTGCAAACTATATGGGCAGTAACTCAAGTGTCCAGGTCAAGTAGACCGCTGCTCTGCAGCCACGCGGACTTGACATACACTGAGAATTGATTGTGAGGGCTTTGCCCTGGAATAGCCTTTATGGGATTGTACTGGGTGATCCTCATTAATAACTGGGGACATTAACGTCCCAGAGAGGTGAAGTGGTTTACTCCATGTTTCATTACCTGTGAGTCAAAAGAGAGATGGGGACCGCAGTCTACCCACTCCAACAGCAGTGTCTTCTACACTGTACCCATTTCCTCTCACACACCCCAAAATGACTCTGCTGATTAGTGTTGAACATATGTAAATGCCATAGGTGATCCCCAACCCTCGACCTCTAGAGAAGAGGGCCTACCTGGCAGGAGTCCGTCGCCACCCCAGCTGCCACTGGGTGCAATCTTCATGGTCCCCTTTTCCTCACCCCCAACACATGTCAGATCTAAATAAAAGCCGTGTGTTTGCTAAGCATATGTTGCTTCAAGGCAAGTCATCTGGCCTCTCTTTTCAACCAGATCACTGCTCCTAAATCTCTCCCATAGAGAAATCTGGAACTTCCATAGTCATCGCTGGTCAGGATTGCTGTGTATGGGTTAGAGATCCAGGGGTCCCTGAGGGGTACAGTGTATTTTCCACGAGCTACCAGATTGCCTTAAGAAACTTCCCTTCATGACCAGGAAATTAACCATGGACATAATAACTGTTCTACACTGATTTCATACCATGGTTTTGTGCAGTCTTGGAAGTATGCCCATGTAACAGATTTCTTATGAAGATGAATGAGGTAGTGTGTATCAGGTGTGTGACGCACAGCAGTGTTGGCATTGAACGAGCCCCTGAAGAGCTAGAGTGTTATTCTAGACCAGCTGCTGCTGATACCAGGTCAGGTCAGGTTGCTGAAGTACCTGTGACCTGTGAGTGCCAGTGAACAAGCCGAGCCAGCAGTGGTGTTTCTCTGATGCGAGCGCATCATTTCATCACCTCCCTGACTTTCCGTGTCAGCGGTGGGGGTGATGGATGGAGCTAGTGAGTTCTGTGAGGAAGCAGAGATCTCCGGGCCCCTATGAGGTTGGGTGGTCGAGTGTCTCTCCCCACCACCCAGGCCACGGCTGTGGAATGAATCCTGGGCTGGACACGGCTGGACAGAGGGAGCCCCAAGGAGCTCCATCACTTGGGTGACGTTTTGCATAAAGAAGAAAAGAGGAAACAGGAGGTCGCCCCTGTCTTCTACAGCAACCCGAGTATACATCCTAGGGTCTGCTGCCCACGCACGTGGCTCCGGGTCTGTTTCAGAAATGTGGTTAACAGGGTGAGGTTTTCAAACTTCACTGGCCATAGAGCTAAGGAAGTATTGAGCCCACAGAGCAAGATAAGAAACACAGTCCTATTCCAAAAAAGATAATTTTTTTGTCACTGAAGTTTCCCAGTGAATAATCAGAGGCGCTCTCAGAATATGCTAAATAAGAATCTCTCTCTCTCTGTGTCTCTCTCTTTCTCCATCTCTCTCTCTTTCTCTCTACCCTCCAGCACCCCACTTCTGAGGACAGTTCAGTTCCCATGAGGTTTCACGTCTGGCTGTGAGAGAGGGGTAGGACGGCAGACCCAAGGCCTCTGAAGGATATTGGCACTGATCATTTACAGTCCTCTGCTGGAAGGACACTGGACAAAGGACACTGGACAGAGGACGCTGGACAGGCTGCTCTGGGGTCAAGTGGTGCCTCAGGGGCTGGCTCTTCCCCCGCCACTGTCCACCTTGGCGCCACCACAGTGCATGTTTCCATTGAAAAGCGGGGTGGACAGCCATCCATTTCCTCCCCCAACACCCCGTTATTAAGTGTCTTCTCCGTGCCGGGCATTGCCCCATGTCCTGCCATCCTTAAACTTCAGTCCTTCCCAGGTTGGGGTCTGCCTCTTCTCTCTCTCTGACTTCTGGGATCTCTCCCTTAACTGCACGCCACACCTGTTGGTTGATGCCTGAAACCCTGCTAAGAAGTGATAAGCCGTTTCATGGCTCCGTGCCGTGAGGGGGAAACTGTCAGTTCCCTGAAGAACCAGGGGCCTGTGCACTAGACCCCCAGGGGCTCTTGCTGGCATTGATTCTTGTCAGAGAGCTGCACATTTTAGGGATGGCCTGGGGAGTGGGGGTGAAGGGACCAGGTGCCCAGGGTGGAGAGGAGGAGGATGGCGGGGATGAAGAGTGTGGGAAGGGAGGTGGGCCTCTCTCGTCAGTGTGCTGACTCAGCATGAGCGCCAGGAGATGGCCTTCCCCAGTCCCTGCAGACGCCCATCCTGGGGTCTCTGGGACCTCTGTTGACGGGGCAGGTCGCACCGGGTGCTGTGGGCGCCTGGAAGGTGCAATCCTTGGGCCATCCGTGTCTCCACCCCAGGCCCAGTTCAGGGGACCAGCTCTAGCTGCCTATGATTCTGCCCCTTCCCTCCCACCTTCAGCAGAACTCGTGCCTTTGGCCTGCTTGTTTAGACCTTGTCCAGTAATCGCAGAGGACACGCTGGACAAGCCCTGTGCCGACTGTCACACGGCCACTGTCCTCAGAGCTGACCTGTGTAAATTGTTGGCGAGGACTCCACTTGGGGGCAGGGCCCGCCGAGTGTTGCATCGTGAACTAGCCTGAGTGGGACCATGGTGTGATTTCACCTCCTTCCCAATATTTGCTGCCTGTTCCCTTTTAGACTGTTCTGATTTTGTAAGGGCCTTGTTCTTCACTAAATGTCAGCACATCTCTAATAAAGTTTTATTGAAAAGGGCCCAACAGTAATTATTTTATTAATTAGGGAACTTCTAATTGCATAAATCTAAAGATCCAAAGGCGTGAATCTCTAATGACAGATTTGTGGCACTCTACCTGGCAGCTAGGGAAATATTTTGAGGCAAAGAAAACTTCCTTTGTCTCTCAAATTCTATAAATAAATGTCTGTTGATTTTGTAAGTATGATCTGTCCAAAAGAATGACTAATCGTGGAAATTTCAGGCATCGGATGAATTCAGGACTTTCAGCCCACGTCAGGGGGCCCTGGAGACCATCAGCCCACGTCACGCCCCACCACGCCGGCGCCCCTCCTTTCCTCCTCCGTCTACCGGCGGCCTTTACCCCGGAGCAGGGGGGGCCGGCCTGGGAGCGCAGTCAAGCTTCCCTTGGGCGTGCTCTGGTTTCAGATATTCATTTGCTTCCTAATGACTTGCCTGTGTTTTCATCGCCCTGCTAGTGTCAGCCTCAGTTGCAGACAACCCCAGGACACTGCACACTGGGCTCTGTTCATCTCCCGCCGTGGTGTGAATGAACAAGAAGCCGAGAAGAGTTTTCCATAGATTGCTGCCAGAAAATGTGTCTGCCAGCTTCAGTGTTTATAAAAAGCAATTTTGCTCCCCCCTAAGCCAGCAGTGTTTATTAAACATGTAATAGAGAATTTGTGTTTAATATTTAAACATCGCTATACCCGTGGTCTGAGTGATGCTGCACTGCATTTTTTGAGAAAGAGAATTGGAAAGAATGATGAGCTCCAGCCCCTGGCCTGAAACAAAGGCAGCTTCAGCAGAGACTCAGCATCTCGTTCCTTCCTCTCTCCTTCCTTCCCGCCTCAGCCAGCGGCTCCGTGGTTCCCCACTTAGGCAAATGAGCATCTGCTGTGTACACAGAGCGGAGTCCAAGTGAAATAATAGAGGATGCTGCGCTGGCGTGTGAAACAGTGCCCCGAATTATCAAGTGAAGTGAGACTGCGTAACAGCGCCCTGCTCTCATGAACCTTGTTGCTGCCTTGATCCAAGTCCACCCCAGGCTCGGAGTCGTCCAGCCGTTCATTTGGGGTCTAGCACGTGCTCCTGCCCACTGTCAGCGAATGTGTGTGTGTGTTCTCACTCACCACTGGAGCAAGACCTTCTCAGCCCTTGGTTGGTTCCCCTGCTCTGAGCCAAGACCTGTGCTGGGACCCGCCAGTAGAGGGATGAGGAAGGTGACTCCGCCCCTGCCCAGTCTGTGGGAGGGTGAAGCTGAGTTCTGAGGGACAAGAAGGCAGGAGTTGTGCACAGGGAGGGAGAGGGGACATTCCAGGGGGGAGGGGAGAGCATGCGGGAGGTCACTGTGTGCCAAGCTTTCTGGGTGTCTTGGAGGGGGAGGTGGAAGGCAGCTGTCACTGTTAGGTCGACGGGGAGATCCGCAGGAGCGCCAGGATAAGGCAGAGGAGGAGGCAGGCCCCAGATCTCACAGGGTCTTGGAGGCGGTACTTGCGTGGGAGGGACTGGGTATTTCTTGTTTTTGAAAGATCACACAGCATGAGGCTGCGGACACAGGAACCACCTTTCTGTTCCTGGAACAAATCAAGATGTTTGCTGCCCTTTGCACTCGCTCTGCCTGCTGCGGGGAGCATGACCCTTGCCCTATTCTGCCCGGGACTGGTTCTTTCTCTGAGGTGTCAGCCTTGGAGATCTTGCCCTGGTCACAGGCTCTACAGGAGCATCTGGGCCTCCTCATACTGCTGGTTTATCCTGTGCCAGCGACTACACAGTGGCACGCTGGGCATTCCTCTCAGAATACTGCAAAGTTGTAACCACCCTCTTTTTCAGGTCCCTTGTGTGTTGTGGGTCCATCTCTTTCCTTCTCTTTTTGTGATTTTTGTGAGAGGACATCTTCCTAGTTTTCCCTCCTTCCCATCCCTAGCCACGCCTGAGGCAGCATATGCTGTCGATAGATAAACGTTGAATGAATGAATGGAAGCCAGAGCTGGACATCCAATTAGAAGGCTGTTGAAGTGTCACAGACAGGGGATGGTGACAGCTTGGACTGAAACAGGAGCCGTGGAGATAGAGTGAAGAGGGTGAGAGAATGGATGATGCTACAGATGGAATGTTTGCATCCCCCCTAAATTCACGTGTTGAGGTCCCTTCCCTCAGTGTGACGGCATTTAGAGGTGGGGCCTTTGGGAGGTGCTTAGGTCCTGAGGGGGGAGCACTCAGGAATGGGATTAGTGCCCTTAAAAGGAGGCCCAGAGAGCTCCCTGACACCTCCCACCACGTGGGGACACAGCGGGAAGTCAGCAGTCTGGAACCCGGGAGAGGGCCCTCACCAGAACCCAACCATGTGGCCCTCTGACCTCGGCCTTCCAGCCTCCAGAGCTGTGAGAAATATGCTTCTGCTGTTTCCACGCCACCCAGTCTGCGGTGTTTTGTTATAGCAGCCCGAACCAACCAAGACAGATAAGTTGTGCCATGGGGCCTTAGAAGAATGGAATGGTAGAGCTGAGGGTCCGGACTGCCTTGTCTGAAAACAAGAGATGCTGTCTGGTGGGCATAAACCCCTGGAGGCAGGAACCGGCAGCCCTGCCCGCTTTTTTCTTAGTCATCCTACGTCTCCTCTGAGGATGTGATGGAAGGTCTCATTCCTGCTGATAAAATTGCCAAACCACAGGAGGTTTTTGAAAGTGGTTTTACCGGTCAGTGAGTGTGAAGGGAACAGCCTGAGTATAGAGGGGAAAAGCTGGCAAGGACCAAGGGAGTGGCTTCAAGTGACTGTGATGTTATCTTGTCCTGTTTTTACCCAACCTGCATGCCCTGGTGGCCAAAGGTTGAATTTTTCTCAAATCCTCGTTTTTACTGAAGTACAAAAGTATTGAGTTTCAGTCAGTTCACCACATTCCTAAATGGAGCCCATTTGGATGTACATGGTCTACATCTGAGGGCTCATGAGAAAGACATCGAAGTCCAAGGCCAGGTTTTTGCCTGCAGCCTCATGAGAAGACACGCACATGGGTGAAAGAGCTCAGAACCATTACCAGCATACAAACAGATGCAGTTTACTGTGAAATAGCATCAGAGTGTGTGTGTGTGGGGAAATGCTTGATAAGGGTGTGCTGGCTGGGGGAGGATTTCTGCAAGGTGGGCTCAATCAAGAGAGGTAGGACTTGGCAGCCTCGAGGAGGGATGGGAACTTTAGGCAGAGAATGGAGCAGTTGGGGCAAGTGTGGAGGCAGGACCATGGGCGAGTTGTATTTTTCCTAAGGAAAATCGGTGATTTCCAAGCAGGTGATGAGCAGATCGCAAGGCTTGCACACCCCACCCTCATGTGGTTCCCATCCGGTCCCTCTTGGAGATGCGGCATCCTCAGGCTGTCCCAACAGTTCACACGGCCTGCAGTGCTTCTGTCACAGAAGCTGCTTAAACATCTAATTTCTCTTTTGCCTCCTTTTAGCCGAAGGAAGCCTTGGAAATCACCGACGCACTTCATTAGAAGTAGAAACGTACCATTTGTAGATTATGCCTTTCAGACGAAGATCACGTCCTGTATTGGTTTGCTCCCGTTAGGACTGCTCACCACACACTGGGTGGCCTAAGTAACAGAAACGTAACGTCTCATGGTGTCAGAGGCGAAGGCCTTGGCCGGGTTGGCTCTGAGTGCTGTGAGGGAGGGTCTGTCCCAGCCTCTCTCCTTGGCTTGTAGACGGCCGTCTGACTGTTCACAGGCCTCTCCCTCTGTGCATGTCTCTGTGTCCAAACTTCCCCTTTGTATGAGGACACCAGTTTCAGTGGATTAGGGCCACCTTAAGAACGTCATCTTAACCTGATTGCCTCTGGAAAGACCCTATCTCCACATAAAGTCACATTCTGAGGTGTGAACTGCAGGGGCACAATTCAACCTATAACACTCGCCCTGATTTTCCTCAGATAAGCTGCTATTTGTTAAAAGAACAGATCAATTCTAATACTGTGGCTATACTGTTTTCTGCCACCCTCAGGTAGCACTTCTGTAGCCCAGGGTGACAGAGGAAGAGCATTAAGGGCAGCCATGTGCTTTCCTCTTGTTTTATTTGGAAACTGAATCATTGCTATGTTGGCACATGTTTGAGAGCATGTGTGTGAATGTGTGTACGTGTGTGTGTCTGTGTGAAATCAGAATAAAGTTCGGCAATAAGAGTTGGTTGGGCATGAAGACTTTTGCCGTGAATTCTGGACATACTGTAAGAAAACCAGCGAGCCTACAACAGTTCCATATAAGTCAGGAATCACTTTGGGGCTGGGCTGGGCCCTGTGAAATAAATAGCTTCATGGCTTTGAGAAAACCACTTTGAAAAGTGAAGATTGATATTGGGTGGATAAATGTCCTAGAGAGATTTTCTACTCTACCTTCCTTACTGTTTTTTTTAGGGTAAAATATGCAAACTTATTAAAGAATATATAAAGTGTAATACAAGTTGAAAGAAGCCCCCACTTGACGGTCTATAATGCAGACCCCCCGCCCCCACCATCCCTGAGAATGGTAACTACTGTCACCTAGAAAGAGTAGGGCTTCAGTTCACTCAAGCGGTAACTGAGACTATCCAATATGATGGATTAGAAGGGGCTAAATAAGTAGATGCAGGTAAAGACAACTGAAGAAGCATGTCATTACATCAAGCATGGTTGGGAAAGAATATGAAAGAGAAAACATTTGGTCTCTACTCTCAAGAAGCTCACAATTAGTTCTGCCCTGTTTTTAAAGATGAGTTCAAAATGCATACATATAAAACAGGACAATCGATGAGTTCTGAAAGCATTAGCCAAAATTCATGGATGACCTCATGCCGTTCTGATGCTTGTAGACAGGGATGCTGGTCCGATGCTATTCCTCAGGCTCCTGGAATGGTCTGTGCCCAGCACACTGGCACAAGGAGTGCCTGCAGTGGGATGCGTTCAGACTCCTCAGCTTCCTAGCACTCACTGATGGATTTCTGGAAATTCACTGTGGGGCAACAGAGATTCAATATAACAGCACGGGATCCCTTACTCTGGGGAAGGGGAGGCGGGAATGATGCCTCAAGACATAGACTCCTGGTTCATTTTCCCCAATGCTTCTGGTGTAACTGACCTAAGTGGACCAAGCTCTTATTTCCTTGCAGCTCATTCCATTTTTCTCCAGTCTCGGCGATGCCGTTCTTAACGACTCAGTCAAAGGCTTGTGTGGTACATGGTGCCTGCCCTGCTCGCAGAGCCTGCTTGAGAAAGATGTTTCCGAGTTCCCTCTGCTAGTTTTTCAAACCTCATGTGATAGACTGCATCTTAGTGAACATGTTTGCAGACAAAAAAAGAGGAGAGAGGAATCTGTCAGAGGGAATGATGAAATTGTTTGTGTCTCTTCAAAAGAATGAGCAGGTTTGTTCCTCACTCCACTAAAGGTGAGAAATTTCTCTTTTTGTAACTTAAATTCTGGACTGTAACACCCCACACTCTGTATGCACCTTGTAAGCTTTATTTTCCTCTAATCATTTGGAAGAAGAATTCAATTTATTCTGTGTAACTCTAGTGGGGGGCAAATAGACATGCATGTGTGGAAGGTAGAAAATTCCCTTGTGCTAAGTTAAGGCTCTCTGACAGTTGGAGGGCTGCCTGGTGGGAATAAACTGAGCATCACCTGAGAGGCAGACAGAAAGCCCAAGAGAGCAACTAAAGATGGCTGGACGTAAATGTGTCAGACAAGTGGCCAGTCAGAGCTGGACCAGAAGCCTGGTTGTGAAGACCCTTCTGCACCTGCAAAGGGATTTTGTAGGTGGTGGGAAGCCCTGTAATCTGAGCGAGGGAGAGCTGTGATTGCATCTGCTTGTCAGAATGTGAATGAGTATAGACAAGAGACTGGTGAGAACGGAGGCTAGGGAAAGAGGCTACTGTGATCTCATGTCTATAGTCCAGGAAACCATGTCTGGGGTGGAAAGAGAACAGCTCTGTAGTGACAGACTTAGACTTAATAGATTTCATCATCACTCATAGACAGAGGAATCTTGGGTGGATAAGTCTCACGTTGCCTTCTTTGACAGTTGGCTGGATGCTGGTCTCATTTATTCAGAACCGTGATGGAGAAGATGAGAAATTCAGAATTGGGCATGTCGTGCTGAAAGGAGTCAGTGGGAGAACACCAAATAGCTGGTTGGCTGTCTAGGTCTAGAGCTTAGAGAGAGGCCGAACCCGAAGATTGAGCTGCGTCACTGGTGTCTATAGTAATGGAGGCTGCAGGCACACGTGTCTTTTTAAGCACAGTAGGAAGGACCATGTCATAGAACCCAGGGCACAGCCAACATTTGGGGGGTGAGCACATAAACAGGCTCAGTTCTCTAGCAAAAAGCGGCAGAGGGGAAGGTAAAGACTGGAAAGTTCAAGTAGGAAGGAAAGATAAAAGATGCCAGAGGTCAAAGAAAGGCCAATGGCGATGCCCATTGTGGCGACCCTGGCGAGAGTTATTGTGAGGACCGGTGAGGGAATAGGAGGCGAAAACAAAACAACCAAAAAAAAAAAAAAAAAAAAACGCAGAGATAGTGAGTATAGAAGGCTCCACCTATAAACACAGCTGCTATTGTAGCTCTGACATAGCCAGTCAGGAAGCAATGAGAAGAAAGGGAGATTTCTTTTTATTCGGGAAGGATCTGAAAATATTTCCCTAATGTAATGTAAAAAATATTTGCGTGAAATCAGGCAGGACGGAGGAGATGGAGAACGCTGGCGCAGGAATTGCTGCCTGTAGGGAGGGCGGCTTCTTCCTTCCCCACTGTGTCTTGTCTACAGACCTTGCTCATCTTTTGAGACTTACCCGAAGTGTCACCCTCTGTATGTTGACCCACCCAGGCTGCAGGGAACTGCCCTTCTCTGCCGAAATCCCTTTCCTGGGCGATCATGGCTTGAGGATGTGCCATTGTCACTGATCAGCCTTACCATCGAGGAATGGGCAGTCAGGTTGGTGAGAGACTGACTTTATTTTACTTTATTTTTGGCTAATATCCTCCTACCTCTTCTAGCACCAAGCATAGGAAATTTTGGCTCGTATGTTTTTCCCCAAGAAACAACCTAATCAAGAAAACCTTGCTGAATTTCTCTCGTTACCCAGTTGAACAGTTCTGTTCCTAGGGACGTTTGTCTTTGTAGATTGTGGTAGAATCTGTACCTCCCAAACACAAGACCTATTTCTTATTGTTCTTTGTGTCGAGAATAATGTCTTAACGCATAGTAAGTGATCAATTAATGCTAAATTACGTTTTCTACCATTTGTGGTACTTCTTTGAGGCTACCATTCATGAGTACCTGGGAACCATGTTGTGAAATAGACATCATCACCCCCGCTTGACAGAGGATTAAGTTAAAGCCCAGAAAGATTAAGCAACCCTTTCAAAGTAATACAGGCAGTTGATGTATTATTGGGTGAATCTTATTGAGATTCAAATCCAGATTTTAATTCTCTAAAGTATGTGGAAATCAAAATGTCTAATTTTTTTCCTTGAGAGGATTCCATCAAGAAGGGCAATTTGGTTTTGCCAAATACAGACTGTGCAGTGCACTGAGTTTTACAGACATGCCCACCCCAAGAAGAGCTGAGAGGTAGGAATCAGGGGTCGTGTGCATCTTAGGTTGGGCATCTTGACTCCTTCTAGTGAAGAAAGGACATCTTGAAAGGCAGGTTTATTCCCTCACTACACTCCATACTTATTTTATTAATAGTTTGTAAGTCTCAGCGAAATCTCTAGGGTGTGATAAATTACATCCTTCACCATGAGAACTTGAGATGAAAACAAGCATTCGGTTATAACAATTTATGGCGAATGCTTAAAATTAGTATACCCCACAATCTTTCAAGGTCTTCTCAACTACAGAAGTCACTCAGATACAATTTTAAAAGGCTTACCATAGAAAGCTTTAAATCTTTGCATAGTCAAGTATGTCTTAATGCAGGAGAAAATTATTTTTGCGGATCATTCCCTGGAAGGATTTTCATGTTTTCTTTTATAATATTCTAATGTGCTGAGGTGGGGGAGAGAGAAAAGCCCATGTTTATCTCCAGCCTGCAGGCGTGAAATGAGATAGTTCAGAAGGTATTTCTTGAAAACCACTGAAAATAGATATGAATACCACCATTACCCTTTTCTATTTTTCAGTTTCACCAATTTCTCAAAACATTTTTTCATCTTCCTTTAAATTTACAGAGTGCCCTCAATTCTATGTTTCGTTTTATCCTCCAAACCACAAGAATTAAATAAGGGTTTGGTTATCACTGCCGCTTTACAGATAGGAGACTGGAGACAAGGCAGCTTGGGTAATTTGCCTAAAGTCACACGGCTGGTTAGAGATAGACGCAGGGCAATGACACAGATCTCCTCACATTATTTTTCTAAGTAAAAAAAAATATCTAATCTCTTCTATCTTGACCATCAAAATACTGTGTGTTTTCACTGAAGCTCTTCATGAATTGTTGTGGTTCAGGAGACAGACGATGTCCAGGAGGTGAGTCAAGAGGAGGGATCTGGACCTACCTCCTCCGCTAGCTCACTGCACCTTTTGGGCAAGTCTTTGGCTTTCCAGTGTCCCAGTTTCCTCCTCTATGAAACCATAGAGCTGGGAGAGGAATGGCTGCTTGATTACCGGGACTAAACTCTTGGATTTGAGATTTTTTGTTATGCTGTTTTATTAGTAAAGATTCTCCAGAGGAACAGAACCAACAGGATATGTGTGCATGTGTGTGTGTGTGTGTGTGTGTGTGTGTGTATACATAATAAATAGATTAGAAATTTAAATTTTGCAATTTGATTTTCCAGAAAGGAAATTCTTTCTTGAAAAGAAAGATTTATTTTAAAGAGTTGGCTGACATGATTCAAGTCAGTAGGACTTGCCAGCAGGCTGGAAACTCAGGAATGATTTCTGTGTTACATTCTTGAGGCAGAATTCCTTCTTTCCATGAAAAAGTCAGTTTTTGCTCTTAAAGCTTTCAACTTATAAGATGAGGACCACCCACATTATTGAGAGTAATTTCCTTCACTTAGAATTCAACTGTCCATGTCATTCATGTCTACAAAATCCGTTCACAGAAACATCTATACTAGTGTTTGACCAAACAACTTGGCATCACAGCCTAGCCGAGTGTACAGGTAAGATTAGCCATCTTACACACACACAGCTATGGTGTGATGTCTCTTTGGACTATGATGTATATCTATAAAGTTTAACTGTCTATAAAGTCTAACCAATCACCACTATAATGTGTGTCTCTTTGGACAGAAGATACCTATGTAGCATAGTAAACTGTGACCAAAAATGTTCAATCCTAAGTAATTTCCTTGAATCAAATGGCAACACTAACAAAATTTAAATTTCTAATAAATTTAGTATGTGTCTTCCCTTGTTCATGTGCTGATTCTCATATTTTAAATCTGAAGGACTCTAAGCTCCTGCTTATAGCACAAATATTCGTAATTTGTGAGGAGATTGATCAGGTTGCTGCATCGTGGAAATCAAGCAAAGGCTGAAAGCTCACTGCCTCCTGGGGTCGGGCAGGTGAGAAAGACGAGAGCAGAGTCAGGAGTGATAGTCAGTAGGTGTGCAATCCAGGGCCGTGGTGACCAGATCACCAGCCTTCAGAGAAAGTTCTAGCCAGATGTCATGGTAATGTGGGAATGGGGGCCTCTGAGTGACCAGAGCTCTTGATCTTTTAAGATAAGCCATAAATATGGATTATTATGTGAAATTTAAGAATTTTACAGTGTTGGCAATTAACTTTTAAAAATTAAACTTTATTTGGCCTCCAAGCCTTCTTTAGCCTACAGGATACTGGAGTGTGGCATCTCTGGATTTCAACAGGGCATTATTCCTCCATCATGTCATTATGAATAAGATGGAGAAAAATGTGCTGGAAAATGAGACAATGGAGTGTGGATTAACATCAGCCCAGAGAGAAAACACTGATGGGCTCCCAGAGACCTTTGCTCTCCATCCTGTTCTAGTGAAGAGTGTATAAATGAGTTTGATGGGGAAATAAAATCTTCTTGGAGGAAAATGTCATCATTGTTGTCGTCATCATCATCATCATCATCACCATCGCCATCATCAATGCATATGAGTGCTGACCATGGCCTAGTTTGTACTTGGCATGCACTGTGTTATTTAATCTCATAATAATCATTAGAGTAGGCCCTGTTATTGCTGGTTTCATTGTTATCATTTCAGAGCTAAGAAAATGAGGCACAGAAGATGTTGTCACTTGGCACAGCCTACACAAATAGTAAATGGAAGAGCAGAGGTTTGAACCCAGGAAATGCAATTTCAGAGCCTCTATTCTTAGCTAACATGCATTCTCAGATGTAGTTATTAATGCTGAGGATAACATAAAGAAGTAGTGATTGTGTGGAATGACAGATTTGGCCCTTCATTCCATCATGTCAGGATTCCCTTGGATTGTGATCCTAGGAAGGTCAAGCAGGTAGATAAACAGTCCTGGCCTTGGGCCCCAGATCACAACTGCAGATCTACAGCATGAGGCGGAGGTTGACTAAGAGTGTTGATACCCAGCCAAGGGTGGACCCCATGTAACCCAGTGTAGGAGCCACAAGTCAGGAAAGGCTTCGGCAGCATCATTAGGGAAGCAGGAGTTGGCCCTGGGCAGGTGGAGCCCACTCTTGTCTGCTGCTCAGACCCCAGCTGGGGGTTACTCAGTGCAGAACCGCAGTTCAGGGGGGAGCTGGGCTGCCCAAGAAAGACAAGGGTGGAGGCTGGGCTGCCCAAGAGAAGCCGCCAGAGGGAGGAGTTAAGGGAGGGTGGAGAGGACGGGCAGCAGTGCTCTTTGAGGAAGGCCCGGAAGACCCGGAGGTGTTTGCCCCAGAAAATAGAAAACAACACTCAGAGTCAGGAGTGGGAGGAGTGACAGCTCATGGGACGTTGAAC
Organism: Equus przewalskii; assembly: GCF_037783145.1. NCBI lineage: Eukaryota > Metazoa > Chordata > Mammalia > Perissodactyla > Equidae > Equus > Equus przewalskii. Next base: position 104,159,951 of record NC_091834.1, read on the forward strand.
ACCCAGGCAGTGGATCATCGTACACATGCAGCTAGTTGGAGCCAAGGGGAGGGCATCCTCATTCTCAGCTGGCCTCCCCATGTGGACCAGCGGGGCCTCACCTATCTGACTCTTGCATCCAAGCTGCTCCCCTGGCATTTTCTGCTGCAATATCCAAGGGGATGGGCTGTCTTCAGCTGCTGTGGGGGACCACAGCCCCACTCTTTGTCAGGAACTTCATACTTTCACCTTGTTATTGGACAGGTTTCTTAAACACAACCCAATTATGGTAGCAACCATTCTTCCACACCTCAGCCAATCCCAGCCTCAGCGCATGGTGGTTTAGAGCATGCTGCAACACTTTTCAGTTATTTTGCCTACGTATTTATCGTTCATTGCTTCTAGAAGCAACTTTATTGTGCAGCACCATTGCTGTCTGCTATGGTCGTTATCTGGAATCAGTTCTAACCAGTGCCTTAAAAACTACCTTCAGTCTGAAAGCTTTTAGGATTTTTATGGTGTTAAAAAAAGTTAAGACAAACATAAAACAGATATGATCTTAGTTCTAAATTTTGACTAATAAAGAAAAGTTATAAGAAAGCAGACTTCGGATGAGTCTGTTTTCTAAGTTCTCCCTTACATTGTTCCTAAGTGGAATAGATTACCTGAGGAGGAAATGAGTTCCCCATCACTAGTGACATTCAATCAGAGAGACAGTTGTTCAAGCAAGAGATGGGAGGCCGAGCTAAAAAATCCAAGGGTAAGAGGGGGAAACGGTAAATAAATGGCATAGTATTCACAGTTCTGAGATGTCAGAAAAAAAGGAGAGAATTTGAGAGAATGTGTGTGAGGATTCAAAGGACCTCACATGCCCATTGCATGTCTGAGTCCTCCTGACTCATCACAGATTCAGCGGACTCGCCACCTGATCTGTTTGCAGGTGGAAGGCAAGCCGCTATGGTGCCCGTAGTATAGACGAGCAAGCACAGGCCTGGAGGGGTGAAGAGAGCCGTCTCCCGCTGTTCAGAAGACCCTTCAGAGTCAGTCCCTGTCTTTCAGAGCTTGTGAAAAGATCCGTGTCAACTCACTTCCCATTTGACCACGTAGAACTTAGAGAGGTGGAGGAGGATGGGACTTCCTCGTCACACGGTGCAAAGCCCTCAGTTTACAGGGGTGGAGAGCGAGGCCTGAGGAAGAGGAATGCCGTGAGTTACCCATACAGCTAGTTTACGGAAGTACCAGCCAGCACCGAGAATCCCCGGCTCGGATCCAGGGGGTCGTTCGTCCTACTCTATACTCTCTCTGTTTTCTGGTGTTTGGAAATAAATTCAGAGCTAGCTATCTGTATTTCTCATTCCTCGTTCATCTGGAGAAGTGTGTTAATCCACTTCATCCACAAGTTCACACGCTCCCTGTTAATAACTGTGGACAGGCTGCATGCCTCACTGTAGTGAGGACAGGGGGACTGCAGTGGCAGATAGACCTCAAAATAAATAACGGCTGGAACAGAATCAACCTTCACTTTGTGCTAGTGTGATAGGTCAGTGGGGCGGGGTCATGATAAGTCAGAGAGGTGAGGAGGAAGCAGGTTTGCGGGGCGGGGATGAGGTAGGTCGGTGGGGCAGGGGTATCGTAGGTTATTGGGGATGCCCTTGTATTAGGCCTGTGGGGCGGGGGGGTGGATAGGAGGCAGGTACTCTGTGCGCTCTCCAGTTCACTGTTTTTCTTCTGATACTGCCCTGAAGGTTCTCTTCATTCCACCACTTGGGAGGGTAAAGAATAGAGAGGATTGATGTGGGACGTTTTGATGGTCCTGGCATGCATCCTGTTCTGGTGAGCAGAAGTCAGTCACGTGACCATGCCTAGCTGCAAGACAGGCTCAGAAATTCGGACGAAGTGGGTGAGCGGAGGAAGAAGGCGGGACCTTGCCTCCCCAGCGGCTCTTGCGGGTCTGGGTGAGAGCCGACGGTCTGCATGGTGCTGGGTGCATCCATTTCTTCTGGGTCATCTCCTGATTTTTTTGTAAAGCCCAGGATCATTGGGTGGGGCTTGCGCCCTCAGCACAGTGGCCTTTCTCCCTTGGGCACACACAAAGCTCTTCTCCCCACCTCATCTGGGCCCCCATTCAGGGATGGAGGACAGCATGAGCAGACACTGCTGCCACAGACAGCTCTCTGGGCTCAGTCCTCTGAAAGTCCTTGGCCAGTTCTCCCTGCACATCTGCTCGTTTCCTGGGTGTGTGGGAGAGACCCTCAGCCTCAGGGCCTCAGCTCAGCACCTGTGAACGTGGACAAATTACAGAAAAACAAAAACTGCTTCCCCAGCACTTGGCACACAGTCTGCTCTGTGTGCACGGCCGCTCCCTCGGCTTGTAATGATGATGTCCACCTGCTTGGCAGAGGGAGCCATCGAGGGGACACAAGTGTCCACCTGCTGCAAGGAGTTCAGAGATTTTCTCATGAAAGGCATTTGGTGGCGGAAATTAATTATGGCATATTTCAAAGGCAAGCCAAGAACCTGGCTTCCTCTCTGTTTTGCTTGGGGGCTGCTCTGATACTGAGGATCACTAATGGCGAGAGAATGACAGTAGCAATAAGTCATGACTGTTTTCTTTTTTGTGGTGGTGTAGATAGCAGGCTTCTGGCCTCAGCTGTAGGCATTTTATTGCAGTGCCTTTGTTTCTCTGCGCACAGCGTGCTGGTCATCACCAGGTCCTAAATGAACCCAGGTGTGCTGCTGCTCACCAGTGGGTGGGACTGCTCACGCTCAGCTAGCACGGGGGTCCCCTCTGCTGTCATCATTTTGGGGGATGACTCCAATGGTTGCCTGCTTTACAGCAGCATCCTGAGGAGAAGGATATGATTTGTTGAGACAGTAGAAGAAGCACTTGACCCCCAGACACCTCAGGTGGAAAGCCAATTGTTAACTTTTTCTCCTAATTAATTCCCACTGTGAAAGAACGAAATAGAGTTCATTTTCCACTCAGTTGTGGTGCCAGGAGAGCTGATTGCAATGAGATTTATGCCGACGTCCATTACAAATCATATTGTGGGTATAATTACAATGCAATGTGATGTTTATTCCCTCACTTTCTTTTTTTTTTTTTTCCTATCATCCACTGTTCTAATTCTCTCTCTCTCTTTAGGCTAAAGTTTTAGGCCTAATGTTACTCAGATACTCCATAAACTCACTGCCAGCACTGGGGTCAAATGAGTGAAGTGCTTGCGGAGAAGGTTGTGAAGGGGCCCAAATCTCGTGGGAACAGACAGGACCACTTTCCAGGTGGCTTGTGTCCCTAAGTCACATGCATTTGACTGTGTCTGTGCACGCACACGCACTAGCATGTTGAAAGGTAGATATGTGGACAAAGGAGAGATATAAGATATGGGGACAGACGTATCTTACATATAACTTAAATTTAAATAGAAAATGACAAATCATATTCCAAAGTGGTGGCACCAATCTATAGTCCCACTGAAAGTGTATGAAAATGCACATTTTCCCCCACCTTTTCTGATAGAATATGTTTTCAAAGCACCTAGTGTGTTTAGGTAGAATCTGGGAAGACACATGAGCATTTGCAATTTTTTTTTTAGTGCTTTTTTTAGGCCATATACCCTCCTCTATCAAGTACATAGAGCTAAGATTATATAGTAATGAAATTGACTTTTTCCTATCAAATTTACTATAATTGGTGATCTGCGTGAGTGCTGCTCCCCTAGACTTCCAACATAATGTGGTCACTGTGTGGACAATTTTGTATATCTTTTTTGGAATGCTATGACAAATTCTTTTGAATTTCTGCAGAAATTGGGGGCAGCGGTTGATCCCTTGAAGATAGATTTTTGCTTTGGTTTTTATTTGTGAGGAAGATTGGCCCTCATCTTTCTCTTTTTGCTTGAGGAAGACTGGCCCTGAGCTAACATCTGTGCCAGTCTTCCACTGTTTTCTACGTGGGATGCTGCCACAGCATGACTTGATGAGCGGTATGTAGGTCTGCGCCTGGAATCCGAACCAGTGAACCCTAGGCCACCAAAGCAGAGTGCACAAACTTTACCACTGTGCCACCAGATTTTTGGTTTTTGAAAACAGTCAAAAGCCATTTGGAGCCAAATCTGGCAGAAGAGCTGTGTGATGGAGCTCGAATGGCTTAGATGTCTGATGTAGTGTAGTAGTCCAGTTGGCTTCTTTGTGTAGACATAGTCTTATACTTGAACAACTTTAGTTTATCAAAATTAATTGGCCACATTCTTTATACTCCATGCCCTCTGAGTGAGGAAAAATTCTCGTGGGAAAAATCTGCAGGCATTTGTTCTTCCCTTTATTGTAAAAGATCAGCGATGGTCGATGTGGGAGGGAAAGTGGAAACTGAAAAGTGTAAACAATGTTGAATGTTATTTTGTCACTGGGAAAAAAGTGCAGTATTTTCTTCATTGAGCTTAATAATCATTGTTGATACTTTAAGCAAAATACCACAGCCCAGCTCATGCTCGTCAGCCCAAGTTTTCATCTCCAGGGAGAGCTGTGTTGCGTGAGGACGTCCCCACCTTTTCCTTTGGTGTCCGTTCGGGAAGAAGTCCAGCGTTTCACGGGTGATTTCCAAAGGGCGACCTGTCTACTTCCTCCTGGGAGGAAGGTGCATCGGGGCCTTGGTGCTCGTCCCACCCCGTGGGCAGGGAGGTAGCTGATGAGGTAGCTGGAAAACCCTGCTGTGCTTTGAGTTTCCATAGATGTAATGACTCCTAACACTCCTTTTATGACGACTAGTCTTGGAGAATTGCTCAGAGCTGTTTCAAAGGAGTCTCAGAATCAAGAGATTCTCCAGGAAGGCAAGAGAGGCAGCTGCGCCAGGGCTGCTAAGAACAGTGATCTTTGGGTTTATCCAGGCCCCTTTGTCCTCATGGGTCAGGTACAAACCCAAGGAACTTGGCTCAGTCGGCGTCAGGAATCCGAAAGCTGTGAGTTTAACCCCGTTCCATCTGCTTCTCCTCTCAGGAGGAGTTGGAAAAGGATGAATTTCCCATCTCCTCGCTGCTTGCCTACCAGGGCTGGTTTAACTATGGGCACAGTGGGCTGGGGCTCACGGAGCAGAATTCGAGGATTGTGGAGAATGCTCCTTTTCAGAGAGGCTGCCCACTGTTGTCTGAGTCTGTCCATTACCTGCCCAGAGCACGTGGACCGCCTCCAGGCCTCATGTCTCATCCTGTCCTAGCACCACTTACGCAGAAGAGGTGCGTGTAGCTGGGGAGAAAAGAAATGCATGTAGCGCCGTGTCTCTGGAAGAGCTCACGACCTGGCATTCTGGAGGCAGTTTAAAGGCAGCTCAGGGGTGGGCCCTGTGGCCGCGTGGTTAAGTTCACACACTCCGCTACGGTGGTCCAGGGTTTCGCTGGTTGGGATCCTGGGTGCAGACATTGCACCACACATCAGGTCACGCTGAGGTGGTATCCAACATACCACAAGCAGAAAGGCCTAGAGCTAGAATATACAACTACGTACTGGGGGGGATATAGGGAGAAAAAGAAGAAGAAGAGAAAAAAGGAAGATTGGCAACAGATATTAGCTCAGGTGGCAATCTTTAAAAAAAATAAATTAATTAAATAAAGGCGGCTCAGATAGGTCTTCATAAAACTTTATCTAAAAGAGCCCAAATGGATGACTCTAGATTCTTAAAGGAAAGAGCTGGAAGGGGGAGTGCGTGCACCTAGGATAAACATCTTCTGCCTGATGATGGAGACTAGCTCCGTGCAATTGTTTTCCTGTTGTCGTTGTCTAATTCAGTGGTTCACTGTAAGTCCTTGTCCTATTTGACTTTTTTAGGGCATTTGATATCAATGACCACTTGCTCCTTTTTGAAATTGACTTTTCCCTCTGTTCCCATGATAACATACACTCTCAACTTTTCTGCAAACTCTTCCAGTTCTTATTTTGTGCTTCTGAGAGCTTCTTCTCTTCCTCCATTGAACTTCCCATCCTCAGTCGTGTTAATTATCTAATGTCGTATAGTCACCGTGACTTTACCTGCTCCTTTGGTCTCATATTCCACGACCATCATGCCGTATGTTCAGTCCCAGCTTCTTATGTGAGCTTGATTTTTATTTTGGAACTTCCTAACCAACGTTCTAAATGGAAGCCCATGGAGACCTCATGCTTAACGTGTCAGAAGGAAAACACATCATCTGCCCCCCTAAACTTTCTCTCCTTCCTGTATTTCCTATCTTGGTTAATGGGACCACCATATACCCCAAAAGGAACAATCCCTAAGCCTCAGAATCACCTCAAACACTGCTTTCTCAACCCACAAATGCTCTACACTTAAGTAATATAAGGCTGCCAGCAATTTCTTGAATATGACATGAAATTTCTTACTTCCATCCCTTTGTTCATGTGATTTCTTGGGATGCTCTTTCTTCATTTTATGCTTCAAGACCCAGTTCCAACGTGCTTTTGATTTTGGATACTTTAGACTGACCCGCCCAGGCTGCATCCAGTGTGTCTTGGTGTAGCTGGAAAAAGCCTCTTGCTTCAGAAGGCTGCTTTCTGAGACGAGGTGCCCTCCTGCTCCTTCATAAATATTCATTACAGCACCTATGGGACAAGAGTCCATGCTGAGCCCTCACAGCACAGTCTACTGATAAGAATATGGTGCAAGGTTGTCTACTGCTTTGTGAATTTGTGCTAATTTTCATATTTCCTAACAAAAGTTCATGGGACCTGGAGGTGTTAAAATGTAATGAATTTTTTTGAAAATGTGTGTTATCCTCATCTGTTATTGGCATTTTGGAAAATACTACAGGTTCTAGAGACAACACCATCTAACGTCACCTAGTAGCACCGCCCACACCCCCACCCCCACCCCGGGGCACACACGGGCTCCCTGAAGCTGTGCTCACCAGAGGCCAATGTTTCCCCCCTGGGACTTGGGAGGGCGGGCCCCAAATCTCGAGTCTGCACCTGATCCTGTGAGGCCTTGGGGCCTCAGTGTCCTCCCATGTTGCAGGAACAGGGGACTGGGTGGACTTCCAGCTCCAACCTTTGGTGACTTCATTCTTCAAGGGTTTCATTCCTGGGAGGTGCCTGGTAGGAACCTGTAGCAGGTGGGCCAAGAGCAGGCTTTGCTCTGATGCCGTCCTCGCTTTTCTCTATGTTTATTCTTTATGGAAAAAAATTAAGAATTTGGTTAATTGTGATGTCTTCTAATAACTTCTGCTCTATCAGTTTCTTCCTATAATACAGTGTTTCATCTGTTGGCCAGAATTTTCTGCATCTGTAACCATGGCTCTTATCCAGTGTACCTCATAACATTTATTTTAGAGTAACCTGGGGCATATTCTCAATAATGCTTTCAGCAGCTCACGTTTTAGACCTAGCTGCCAGGTTGCAATCTTGGTAACATCACGATGTCTCTGCATCTACACCTCTCGGCTACAGGTACTATTTAAACACTTGGTGATTTCTCTGGTTTCTGCTCATGAACCACTGGAGTCTCCCTTTAAGCCACACTACACAGCTGCGAAGAAGGCAGCCACGTCTCCTGTGGTTACATCCTCTGTGGACAAAGATGTAAATAGCTTAGTTTCATCAGTCTGTTAAAACTAAGCAGGACTCCTCAGTGCACCATTTCTATAATATTTTTATTACTATGAATGATAATAGAGAGACCCTATAGCCGCAGTATTAATCTGGAAATGTGCTTGATTTTGTAAAGGAGGATTATCTGCTTTCATATTGAGCTGGTGTTAATTTAATTTTCTAATGATACAAACTTGATGAGGGTTTAATTCCCTGTGGAGGAAGATCATGCCAGGAAGATATCTGGGTTTTCGGGCCCTTGGGGTTGAATAGGATTTTAAAGCAGTGGTAGATGTGAGGGACTGTGTGAAAGGGACCCCCTAACTCAGTGACAGATTGGATGTGGAGGATGAACGAGAGCGTGGAATCAAAGGAGAGGCATAAAAGCGTTCTCTCCACTGGTGGTGGAAAGCTTCTCAGTTGTTGGAGAAACCTGTTGTGTGGTGAGGTGATTAGATTGAAGAATGTACGGGTTTCTGACATAAACTATATTCAGCTGTATTAGCAACTGATTGCTACATGGGTGTGAGTGTGTGTGTGTGTGTGTGTGTGTGAGTGGGTGGTTTATGCCACAGTAATTTTTCCTATGAGATTTTTTTGGAGGAAACATTCATCGTCCCCCTTCCACAGGAGAAGGGAGGCACCAGGGTCTTTCTTGCCTCCTTCACTGCGTCTTCTCTTCTTCCCTCCCTCCGCTCCCAGCCCCTCATGTCCTCACCTGACCCTCGTTGGCCTCTGCATCTTACCGCTCTCCTGTTCTCATGAAGGCAAGTAGTTAATTGATGTTTTAAGGATGTGGGGCTTTATAAAGCCAACCGCTCTTAGAAGACATAGTAGCCACAATGAAGAAAGCCTCCTTTATCTGATACAAAGTAGCGTCTCTAGGTCAGAGTAGAGCTTCAGGGGAGATCCAGGGCTCGAAAGTGAGGGAGAATATTGTGGACTGTGGTCAGGATTCCTCCTGCCTGCGTCGCACTGCCCGTCCGGTGCTCACTGAGGATGCTGCAGGCTTCAGGTTTGTATTTAGCACTCCAGACTCGATGCACGTTTCCACACCTGATAAGCACAACATGCTATGTAACTTAGCTCTCGTTTTCCCTTAAGGAAGTGTCTGGGCCTTTTGAACCCCAGTTCTTCCCAGGAGCCTCTGAGGACAAGGAGCCAGGGCTCTGACGAGGAGCATGTGACCTCAGCTTGATGGGCCAGCAGCCCACAGTGCAGTGGTTATGGCGAAGCCCCCTGAAATTACCCAGAGTTCCTTGCGGTGGTGGGGCGGGGGACGGGGGTGGAGGTTGGCCTTATTGCCACCTCTTTTCCGTGATGAGTCCATTAGCTGCACCGCTGCTGGGAATGTTTCTTTGGCTCGTTGATGATGCCCTGTCGTCCTTCAGCTGTTACGCCACTCATGTGCGACCTAACACTCTCTCTCTCTCAGGTTTCCCGTTGCAAGCCGTGAGGGCTGACCAGGACGTGTTACTGTTGATGTTTCATGGAATCGTTAGCGTGTGTGTGTGAGAGAGTTTCAATTTTCTGTAACAAACTATAAATGGGCATAAGTCCAGAGTTGTTAAAGCTTACGAATGGGAATCAGAGAAGGAATAATTGATTCAGTTACACAAATGGAGGATGTGGCGAAAACAGCTGAGTTCTCGAGTCTGTGGTTGGGGCTCCCTAATGATTGAGACAAGATCAGTGTCCTGAAACCAAACTCCAGAGCCTCAAAGAGGAGAAAATTGGTGAGTTTTTTTTTTTGTTCCTAGATTTCTCAGGAATTTCCAGGAATCATGAAAGATACAAGCTGTGGAATGAGCCTGGAGGGCCCCCCTGCCCCATATTCCACGGCTCGGCTAACCTACAGGTTGGCCGCAGCGCTTGCTGGCTCATCCTCATAACCTGAAGAAGCTGCAGAGGGCAGCGCTCCTCCTTGGACGTGGGACTGCAGGAGCAACTGGCTTCCAGGGGGAGGTCACTTGGAGCAAGTCTTCTTATTTTCTTTTTCGTTTTTAAATACCATGTGCAGGGTTCTGACTTAATTCTACTTGGTGTGGGGCAAGGCTCCCTTTACCCGCATCGTCCCATTCTCCTTTTCCCTTCCCCAAAGCAGTCGTTCTAATGTTTTTGCTGTGTGTCCTTTTATTTAAATAGGTTAATGTAGAATGTAAACCACTGAACTGACGGGTATATGGTTTGTAATGACACGTTTTTTATTTATATGTAATTTACAAACCGTACACTTGACATTTTTAAGTGTACAATTTCACTGGATTTTAGTATGTTATCCACTATGTAACCTACACCATGATCTAAGTTTAGAATATTTTTATCTCAAGGAAGAAACCTCAGACCGATTAGTAGTCATCCGCCATTCCCCCTTACCTCCAGCCCCTTGCAACCGCTAGTGTTTTCGTTTCTGTTGATTTGCATTTTCTGGACATTTCATGTAAATGGAATCATGCAATATGTGGCCTTTTGTGACTGGCATCTTTCATTTGGGATAGCGGTCTCAGGGTTTAACCATATTGTAGTAGGTGTCAGAGTGCCATTCCTTTTTATGACTGAATAATCTCCCATTGTATGGAAATACCACGTGTTGTTTATCTATTCATCAGTTGTGGACTTTGGGGCTCTTTCCGGTTTGTGGCTCTTGTGAATAGTGCTGCTGTGAACACCTGTGTACACGGTTTTGGGAGGACCTATGTTTTCATCTCTCTTGGATGTACACCTAAGAGTGGGATTGCTGGGTCCTCTGGTAGCTATGTGTGATCTGCAGAGGAGCAAGTTAGAATGACACAAAACTCTCTCCCTGCCAGGATTCAGCCATTCTTGAATAAACACTCCTTGGATTGTGGGAATCCTTCGGTTAATTTCCAGAGTTCTGAAAAAGTAGATTTTGACAACATCTGCTATGCTCTCATTGCCTTTACGGAGGAGCAGCTTCCTTCCTCCGCCAACGCTGCTTCGTCAGGATGCTTGCAGACGGGGTTCAATAAGAGATGTTATGCTATGGCTCCCATCCTTGTTCTTACTTTGTGGTCATCTCTTTGCTTTTAAGCTCTATTAGTGTTGTATCTTGAACTTGGTTTCTACTGATGCATAGTATTCCAGAGATGAACTCCTTAAATTACGTTATACTCCTCAACTTGACACAAGACACCCTGATTGGGGCACTGTAGTGATAAGAGGAAGTATTTTTCTGTCATTGCACAGCAAGCTCATACCCTGCTTTTCTTTTCTTCTTTTCATTTTCCTTCCTTCCTTCATTTTTGGCCATATTTATTGTGGTGAAATTTGTATTCATTAAAATTTTCCAATTTAAGAGCCAACCCAGTGGCACGGTGGTTAAGTCCACATGCTTCGCTTCGGCGGCCCAGGGTTCGCAGGTTCAGATCCCAGGTGTGGACCTACACACCGCTCGTCAAGCCACACTGTGGCAACGTCCAACATACAAAATAGAGGAAGATGGGCACAGATGTTAGCTCAGGGTGAATCTTCCTCAGCAAAAAGAGGAGGATTGGCAACAGCTCAGATCCAATCTTCCTCACACACACACACAAAAATTCCAAATTTGAGTACAATTTAATGAGTTTTGAAAAATGTGTAAAGTCATGTAAGCACCACACAATCATGATATAAAATATTTTATGACCAAAAACAGTTCCCTTCTGCCTCTTTACAGTCAATTCCTTTTCCCGCGCCCTGGCCCTTGGAAATCACTAATCTGCTTTCTATCACAATCGTTAGGTCTTTTCTAGAATTTCATATACGCGGAATCATGGAGGTTATATCCTTTTGTGTGTAACCTCTTTCAATTAGGAAAATGCTTTTGAGGTTCATCAGTAACATTGCTTGTGTCAGCAGTTCGATCCTGTCTATCATTATGTAGAAGCCCACTGTGTGCACATTGGTTTATCCCCTCAACAGTCAAAGGGCATTTGGGTGTTTCCTGTTTTGGGCTATTTTGAAAAAGCTATAAACATTCATATACAGGTAATTTTGTGAACATAAGTTTTCATTTCTTTTGGGAAAATACCGAAGAGTAGAACTGCTCGTCATGTGATAAGTGCATGTTTAACTTTATAAGAAACTGGCAAATTGTGACTAATGATGTTGATTATGTTTTGTGAATTTATTTGCCATCTGTAACTTCTTTGGCAAAAGGACTGTGCAAATCCTTTGCTAATTTATTATGAGGCTGTTTGCCTTCATATTATTGAATGGTAAGAGTTCTAAATATGTATTGTCAAATGTTTTGCAAATAGTTTCTTCCAGCATGTGGCTTGGATTAATTTTCTTAACAGCCTTAGTAGTGTCTTTTAAAGAGCAAAGTCTTTTAATTTTGATGAAGTCTAATTTATCAATTTTTTTTTCTTTAGATTTTTCTTTTCATACCCTGTTTAAGAAACTTTTGTCTCACCCAAGGTCAGTAAGGTTTTTCCTCTGCCTGTTTCTAGAAATTCTGTAGTTTTCATGTTTAGTTCTGTAATCCATTTCGTGTTAAATTTTGTAAATAGTATAAAGTTCTGGGATTGCTTTTTTTTTTTTTTTGGTGTGTGGGTATCCAGGGGTTTCAGCATAATATGTTGACATGATGATCATTTCCCCATTGAGTTGCCTTTGTTGAAAGTCAATTGGCTATTAATGTGTGAGTCTACTTTTGGACTCCCCACACTGTTCCATTGATCTATTTGACCACCTTTACACCATTATTGCACTGTCTTGATTACTGTAGCTTTATAAAAAGTCTTGAAATCAGGTAGTTTGAACCCTTGGATTTTCTTCCTCTTTAAAATTGTTTTGGCTATTCTAGGTTTGTTTGAATTTCAATATAAATTTTATAATGAACTTCTCAATTTGTACAGAAAATCCATCTAGGATATTGACTGAAATTGCATTGACTCTATAGATTAATTTTGGGAGAAATGACATGTTGGTAAAGTTGAGTTTATTAATATATTTACATGTATATCTCTCCATTTATCTGGATCTTTTAAAATTCCTCCATACGGTGCTTTATAGCTTTCAGTTTAAAAGTATTATGCAATTTTTGTTTATTCTTTCATTCATATTTTTAATAATATTATAAATGTGTTTTTAATTTTAAAATTCAATTACAGTTACAATTGTTCACTGTTAGTATGTAGAAATATAATTTATTTTTATACTTTACCTTTCATCATACTACCTTGTTAAAAGTGACTCATTAATTTTAGTAGCTTTTCTCTCAATTTCTTAGGATTTCTGCATAGATGATCATATCATCTACAATAAAGCCAGATTTACTTATTACTTTCCAACTTGCATGGCTTTCATTTCTTTTTCATGCCTTATTACACTGGCTAGGACCACCAGTACAGGATGAAGAAAAGTGAAGAGAAGAAATCCTTGCCTGGTTCTTGATCTTAGGGGGAAAGTGTTCATCTTTACCATTAAGTGTAATCTTACTTGTGGACTTTTCATAGCTGCGTTTTATCAGGTTATGGAAGTTCCCAGGTTATGGAAGTTGCCATAAATTTCCTTTTAGCATTACTTTACCTGCACCCCACAGATTTAAATATGCGATTTTTTTTTGTTCAGTTCATACTCACCCCTGCATGCAGGTAAGCATTCAGCTAAAGGTTCCAGGGAACACTGTGGCAGGTCTCCAGAGCTCCATCTTTCTGTGAAGCTCCCTCCTCCACAGCCTTCTGCTCCAAAAATTCTAGCTCCATTGACTTCCTGGAACTCTAGACTCTGTGTCCTTAACCCATGAGACTGCCAGATTTTATGTCAGTCTGCCTTCTTATGCTAAGGCCTGGGAGCTTTCTCCAGGCAGTGATCCGGGGCATTTTAAATTCATCTGTTTGTTTCCCATCTCTCAGGGATTATTCTCTTGTAATTTCTAGTGTCTAAAGTCTAAAAACACATTGTTAAATGTGTATTTCCAATTTTATAGTTGTTGGAAGGAGAGTAAATCCAGTCCCTGTTCTTTCATTATAGCCAAAAGCAGAAGTATATAAGTTTGGTCTTGACATCCTTAAAGTCTGAATGTGATCTTGAATCTGTGATTTCAACTAGAAAGCATGAATGAGACAGAAAGTTCCAGAAGTAGATTTTCTCTTAAGGAAATAGAAAGCAGAAATGGCAAGCCATGTATAGAACATGAGGGCAGAGACAACTACTCTGTATCCATGGTTCTCAATGATGTATTAGACTGAGCTAGGGAGGATCTAGAAAAATACTGATGGTCTGTCTCATCTCAGACAAACTAAATCATAATACCTGGGTGTGGGCCCCAGACAGCAGTATTTTATAAGGGCTGCTCCAGGGAATCTAATGTGCAACTAGTGTGATGCACATTACATCATGCACATTACAGATGATTCTGATCTCTCTTGCATGAGATAACCGAGAGGGCTGTGCATAGACTACCCTGAGTGAAGTGTGTACAAGCTGAAGTAATGGACACAGGAATGTGTGACTCCTGATACCTCCAGATTGTTGGTATTATTCTGAGGAGCTGAGGGCTTATTCTGCAGGGATTGACCTCAATCTGTAGTGCAGTAGCAGTTGGGAAGTGCCATAAGTATGTGCTGAACGTGCTCAGGACTGTGGATCAGCCCTCTGGGATCTTACACAGGATCATTAAGGCACTTGGTTGCAACTTTGTAAATTGTAGCTGGTTTGTTGTATGAATGTTGATTAGGACATTTAGCATCTCTGATCCTCAGTATTATTGTAACATTCCCTTGTGTAAAATGGTCTACTTCCGTTATCTTCCAAGATTTAGTGAAGCTCAAATAAAATAAACCATGTGAAAGCATTTAGGAGTTTATAAAAAGGGGGGAAACTACAAATCTATTTAGTGATGTTGTATGTTTTTAAATAAAATAATGTAATTTATACCAAAAGAAGGATAGATGTAATGTGTGCCTCAAAACTTAGCCCTTGAACAAGTTTCAAATTATTTTTCTTTAACGAAAAAGATGTAAAGAAAAAAATGGACAGTAAAATGGATATGTTTTTCTCTTTTATAGTTATTTACATTTTATTCAAATGGTCAATCTTTCTCTAAGTCTTTTCTCCCTCACTCAAATAAACAGCCACGTTAGTCACATGCTGAATCAGGCTGTGCTGTGGGATTTTGTGGTATAACATGAGACTTTTACAGCTCATGGAGATCTTAGAAAGATTAAGCCATTGCTGTGACCTGCATCAAGCAATCCTTTTTAAACATTCAATAAAATTTAATCGAGTAGGCATAATCTACAATGAGCTATATGGAAGTCCCACGGGCACAATCAGGAAGAAACTCTGTGCAGCCCCAATGTGTTTTTTGCTTCTCGTTATCTTACAGAGAACTTAAGTCAACTGAAAGGTTAAGTAAATCCCAGGAATCCATCGCTAGTCATGGACTGGACAGTAAGGCTGGGAGTCTAGTGGGAAATCTGGCACTTGTCCCAATGTAGCTCCAGGTAAAGGTGAGAGATGGGCCATGACCACTGACAGGGGTCACCCAGAGAGGTCTCAGGGATGGTGGATGCTGCAGTGCATGCATGTTTGTATGTATGTTTATGTGTGTATGTGTGTGTGCGCGTGTGTGTATGTGCATGTGTGTGTGTGCAGTGGTGGGGCTATCCAGTCTTTTCTCTGATTGTTCCAGATGGACTGCATTGGAGTGGTCATGCACATTCTCTGAGAATTCTTCCTGGTGGTTCATGACAGAGTATGTATGGGCTGTGGAGCATTTATCGTCTCCGTGAAAAAGAGTGAACAGTTTCTGGCAAGTTCGATTTTTACTTATGAGCTTTAAGGCTGGTCTCGGTCTGCTTTTGGCTCTAGAAGACAAGGCTCCTCCGGCAAAGGCGGGTGTAAGGTCACTTTGGTAATTTTGACAGTTTTACCTGGTTAGCCTCCTCCAGCCCCATTCATCCTCCGCACAACCAGCAAGTGAGTGTGGCGCTGACAAGGTACTTGGAAGGAGGACTTACTCTGCTGCTCCAGCCATCTGGAAAGGATGGGGCACACTGGAGCTAGATCTGTGTGAAGTAGTCTTGACCACCGGGTGAGAAGTCTGCCTTCCGTTGGGCGATGCCACAGGCTCCTTCTGTCCTGGGCCAAGCACGAAGCATAATGGGCTTTCTCGTGACAGTGGGCTTATAAAGGGTGTAGCTGGTGGCAGGCAGGTGTCTTCGTGCTGCCCTGTGGTGGTGCCTCCTCGTTTGCTCACGTGGAGGCATGACTATACGGCTTAGTATTCTCAAAGATTCAGTTCCTAGAGAAGGAAATATTTTAATTTGCTTCTTTCCTCCTTTATGATGCCCTTTGCCCCAAAATAAAAGAGACGGATTTGGGTTCGATGGCTTCTAAGATCCCCTTCAGCTCTCAGGGTCTACACCACATTTCCTGGTTCAGAATCATAAATGTGTGGAAGTGTGTAAATGTGTAAGAGGAAGAGGGGACCAGAAAAAACACACACACATCCCTACAGACAAAGAATATTCAAATAAACTTAAGCAAGAAAATATTCCTCCATTCCTCCTTCCTTTTGTATCCAAGGCTCATTTACTCCAACTCTGCCCTGAGGGTCAGTTACAAAGAGCCTGAACATTATGTCCTTCATTTTACATCTAGTCTCATTTCAGGGACAGTTTGTTGATGCTTGAAATCGAGGACCCTGTGATCAGAGAGACTCTGGTCTGAAGCTGCCAGCTGGTCACTTGGTGCCCTCTCTCTGCTTGCAGTTCAGCATGAGAGAACGGCGCTCAGTGCCACAGACCAGAACGGAGCCCTCTGCAGGACTCCCCCAAGTTGTCACTCTTGAGTATTTTTATTGCTGGAGATGAAGCTAATCTTTTCTAATGCACTGGTCTGTCAACCATGTCCTTGTGAGGGTTCACATTTGGATTAATACCTTTGAATCATATTTCAGGGAATTCAATTCAATTAATCCAGTGCTCCTCTTTATTTAGCACACACTTAATACCCACTATGTGTCAGACGTAGAGGAGGCATGGAGGTGACCTTGGCACAGAATGCAGGTGCACAGTGAGGACGGTAACTTTGCTAGAACTGGAGAATTCAGGTGCATATCCGAATAAAGAAAATGTAATGCAAGAAATAAGGACTCTTAGTTTTACACAAGAATTATTTCATCTGTGAAAGAAGTCATCTGTGAAACCACCCTTAGGCACAAAGTTTGAGGAGAAACATTGGAAATAGGACCCAAAGAGTGTCTGGAAACTTCAGCCTATAGAGACGTTTTAGACTCTCTACTAGAGAAATTTTACCAAAAGGTTATCTGTCAGAAAAATAGGGATCATTTTACCCAGAGGTCTTGCAAGTTTCAGAGCAAAGTCTTGTTTTTATGGCTCTGCAGGGGATTAGGGCAGCTTGAGCTAGAAGAGAAAATATGGTACATTTTCCAAAAAATACTGCGATGACAGTTCTCTTTACTTGGCAAAGTAAGTTTTACCTAAAATTTCCCTGTAAGAGTTTTCTTATAACTTTGGCTCAACATCGAAAGAGGGGAAACATGAAATAGAAGTCTAAATAATAATTTTCTTTGTCTTCATTGCACATCCTTTTAAAAAATGGTAAAAGTAATATAGCATGGAAATGAAAAGTGGAGGCTTTGAAGTCAAAATGCCTGAAATCAAATAACAGCTCTACCACTCAGTAGATGTGTGATCTGGAGCAAGTCACACCACGTCTCTTAGCCTCAACTTTCTCATCTACAAAATGGGGGCAGTAAGAGAATCTACTTCACAGAGTTGTTATGAGAATTAATTGAGTTAATGTTTGAAAAGCTCTTTCATGAGTGCCAGCACATGGAGGATTTTCAGCAAATTTCAGTTACTATGACTCTTGATTTTATTTTTATTATTATTTTTATGACCTACAGTGTGCAGGGTGTTGGGATGTGCATGGACATGGCAGTGGGAACCTTGAGATGGGGTGTGCTACAACATGAATAAGCCAAGACCCAAAGTCAGTGTTTATGAAAGAAAAGGAAGCCAAGATCCCTGCACTCGGGGAGGAGAGTAGAAAAGGAAGGACCTTTAGAGCATGTGGGTCCTCAAGTCCTCAATCTAAGGGGTCTGGACCAGCCATGTCAGTCCTCTTGGGGACATTTCTCTAAAAGATGAAAATGAGGAAACCTAATCTAACCCCCAAAAGCATAAAAAAACCCAGTTCCTGGCACTTTGCCAACAGCCAGCCGTGGCTTAAAGTGTGGTTTCCTGTGGTGTGTGAGTCTTATCAGCCCTTCAGGGATTCCGAGGTACTCATGACGATACTTGGGTAAAAGGGCACTCGTACATTTAAACACTAATGTTGAAAACATATTCTGTTAAAAACTTCAACTCCAATTGAGATATGTCTTAAAAGTAATTTTATAGTGAGAGTAAAAGATTCGATGCTTCACCAGCTTGGGAGGGCAAGAAGTGATTTTCATGGAAAATGAAAAAAATTGCTAGCCTTTGCAGAAGCTCAGCTGCCTGGAAATGGTGATGAAGCCATAAGGAACATTATCCATAAGGGGAGGAGGGTAATGCAGCAAGAGCCTGTCTGGGGGCCTTTGCTGTTGGACTTACAAATAAAGCGTCAGCCAGGTGGGCTCCTCAGCACCAGGGCTTCAAGCTGGCTCCCTCTGTGAGCACGTCCATCTCTGTTTCGAGAGCGCAGTGCCCCCAGGAGGCAGACCCCTCACCCACGCCCTCCCAAGCCTTTCACTTTCCCTGCACTCCTACCCGATGGTGGTGGCTTCTGATTCTTTTTTTGTGTCACCAGCTTACCTTAAATACAGAAATCTTCAAGGCTCCTTTCTTTGTTCTTCTCTGTCCCCTACTCTCTCGACTGCCCAAAGCCTCACAGGGTAGCCTGTGCTTATGTGGTACCATCAATGCCCTCATCCCAAAGCTGGACCACATTCAGTCACACCTTCCTGGTAGGGGCTCTGGGAAATGTAGTCCTGGGCTGGGAACGTGCATGCTGACATAGGGAGGAGGAGGCATTCACATGTGGTCGTCAGGCAGCCATCTCTGCCACCATCAGGCGTGTCCTTCTGTTACAGCACATGTATTATAATAGCTTCCATGTGCATCCGCCCCCAGGTCACCAGCTCCTGGAGATCAGTGCTGTGACTCATTTATCTTTGTTCTCAAGGGGCCCAGCCCCATCTCATACACGTCTTTTACTCTAATAACCTACTCACCCATACGCACGCATGCACACACACACACAGACACACGCAATTTACAGATGAAACGTTGGGTCAGACGTTAGATCTCTCTGATATCATTTGTCCAAGAAGTTTGTGGCTCTTCCTGGATTAGAAACTGGGTCTCCTAATTCTTAGAGCCATTTCTTCTATGTCTGAGGTTATTATCTGATTTATACAGTCATATAAGCATTCAAGAAATTATATAGTAATTTAAGAAATCAAGAACTCTTTATTGCAAAGTACTTCCTTCTACATTATTACAGGAGAACTTAGGCAAAACTCTTCAGAGAACCACATATCTGGACGTTACTGGCAGAAATTAAACCAAAGGTGAAGGCAGGCAGGGCCTGGGGAAGTGTGGACCTGAGCTCCGTGGTTGCTGCTCTTGCAGAGCCTGAGAGCCCGAGAAGCGGTCTCAACTCCGTGTGCACAAGGCTGCCTCGAGCAGGGGCAGCTGGAGGGGAATTATTCTCTTCTCTCTGTTGCAGCGAAATGGACGTTATGGAAATACGTACAAACTCCTGTTCCCCTGATTCTTGCATTTGCATACCTGAATTGGGAAAGGCACCGACAGGCGAAAGCACAGGGTCCCGAGGCCATCTGCAATATCCATTTCATTCTTTCTTCCGTGAAACCCCGTGAGGACTTTTTTTCTCAAAATTCAAGCTCTCTTAATATAAACTTTTTAGATGTAGAGCGTTCTGATCTCATTTTTGGCTTCTGTGACACTGTACCCTTCAGGGCAAAGCTGTGATCCGTGGCAAGGATGTTTGATGGTAGATCACCGAGTCTCATGTCTGCCATCGATTCTGGTGGCCACGAGGAATGAGCACCTGCTCTGTGCACCTTCAGTGCGACAGGAAGAAAGGGGCCACGGCCTCTCCATGTCACCATTTCAAGCAAGCTCTCACGCATTCCACCAGCCTTTATTGAACACCCGCTTCCTGCCCCTGGCCCTATTAGGTGCAAGAGAAAGAGTCAGGTACACCCTTTCCACGGCACCAAGCTAGGCGCCTTCCACTTGCTCATCTTCTGATGAGGGTGGAATCCCGTGCTCAAAGTCCACTCTACCTTCCCGTGACTGAGTGGATCTCACGGTGGGGCTGGAGGCCTTAAAAGGGAAAAACGAACTTGCGGAAGGTGGGGGCACTGTGAGGAACCGGCGCACACTGTGTCTGTGGGGCAGTGTGGTCGCTTCCCTGCCTCCATCTCCATTTCCTCCTTGCAACTCGCCTTCTGGGGAAAGAGTTAGCTGACAGTCTCAGCCTGTCACCTCCTCCAGCTTTACCCACAGCGGGGCCGATCCTGCTCCACTGGGCAGGAAGACCACACGAAGGCTAAAGCCACAGGTGCCCCCCATGGTTCAGGGCGTCCCCAAGCCAAACGTGTGACCAATGGCTGTGGGGACATCAGTGTCTTACCCTTCACAGCTTCACAGACCCCACTGTTCCAGGCCAGAGCTGCAATGCTGTCTCTTTTTGCCTTGGTGCTGAAGATGGGCTGAGGACAGGGAGGCTGAAGTTCCGTCACAGCACTTCTTTAATTTACTTTTGCTCTTAAGGGATGGTTTTGACAGGCATTCACTAAATCCAGTGGGAAAACTGAACGTTCTATTCTAGTATTCTAGAATACTAATATTCTAGTATTCTGGTGGAGATGGAATAATTGAGCATAATAGCAGAGAAAAAGGAAAAGAGACTACGTAACATTTTAGGGAATAAGTAAACTAAATTTCTTAGACGTGGCATTTGACAATTTGGGGGTGGATGGAAGAATGAACTTTTCATATCGCTCTGAAATTGGCGAAATTGTTATTCTAGAACAACATATATTAATGCAAGTGTTTGAGTCTGAAAATTCTTTATTTCAAGTCCATGTTGTCCTTTGAGGAAAAATCTTTAGGGAAGAAGAAATAAGATGCCTTAGCAGGCAGTTGGATCCATAGCGACCTCTTACTTCTAGGCATCTGATTAATCACAGCGGTAAATACTCACTTCTCTTTCAAAACAAAACAAACACTCAATACATTGTTTGGAAACTCTCCAAAGAGAGAGAAAGAGGGAGAAAAATCCACTGGTTGCACATTCTGGTGTTTGGCCTTCATCCCTTCTGCTGGATTCAAATGAAGGCCTTTCTCAGTCCCCACGGGAAATAAAATAGCCATTTGTCTCTCTTTAAAGAGGTCTTCGTGGAAACAGTTGCTTTTAAATTCATTCCATACAATCGTGTCTTCCTTAGAAGTTGTCAGTGCCTTTGGTCTATTTGTCAAAGTAGAGAAATACGTTATCTTACTAATTTTTTTATGGCTTCTTCTGAACTCCTTCTAAGATGTGTTGATCTCACTTCTGCAGGCCCCAAACTAGACACAGTATTTTTAATTAAGATGTGATTCAACCAGGCATTTGCCTAGATCTTGCAGATCTGAAAAAGTGCCCCCAAGAAAAGATTGGGTAAATAGAAACTATTTAACCTCCTTGTCTCAGTCCCAACTTGAAAGGATTCCTTCGATGGGCAGCCAGAGCCAGGAACTGAGAGACACACAGATCACACTGGAATGGAGTGCGATCTTTGCCGAGGTCAATGAGATGCTGCAATATTGGATTCAGCTTTTAGCAAGAACCATTGGTGAGCTTTTCCTTTAAAGCCCTGCAAGTTCTGGATTTTTCAGGCATAGACAAATTTATGCCCAAAATTTCACAGATGATTTAAATTTCAGCAAGAAATACCATTGACTTTTTATGAGGAAAACGGTTCAGGCAGTTTGTAAGTTCTTCAGGCAAGTAGCATGCGTGCCTCGTATTTCTCTTTATTCTACAGAACACCTCCGTCAGAGATGGACTCATAAAGTGAGTGCTCAGCAAGTTTAAGTGGAATCATTTAATTTGAATGAAACTTTACAAAAAAGAAAGAAAAAAGATATAAAATGAGTTTGTAGTAAAGTCTTTAGTCTCAGAGTAAGGTTTGTTTGGTTTGGTTTGATTTGTCTAATTTTTAGGCAGGCACGCGTTATTTAGAAAATAAGCATATATTTTTTATTTGTTTAGATGTCATTTATTGTCTGGTAAAAGTTGTAGTGCACCAAGACTTAAGATTTTACTCCTTTGAGTTTCATGGCATCTCCCCTGCTGATTCATTCATGATTAGAAAAGGAAACTCTCAACTACAATAAGTAGATTGTAGTAACAGTTTCTGTTGTTGTTTTTAAAAGCTTTCCACTTAATGCACTGCTCTACCCAAGAAGACTCCTGGTACCATTACTGCAGCTTATCTTTTACTAGGTTGACCTGCTGGCTGTCGGTCTCCCTTTGTGAGCTAGCAGGTTTAGAAATCATCCCATAGCAGGTTTGTTTCACCTAGTCTTGGAACACAACTCCTGTTGGAAGCTTATTCCCTTCACAGGGGAGGAGGTGAGAAAAGATTCCCCGGCTAGTCTGCAGAGAAGTATCTTCTTGGTAGTTGCCACATATAATTAACAGACATGGGAAGGAGTGACATCGGGCCATCATTTTTTTTGCCCTTGGAAAACTACTCTAAGGTCAGTCATTCCATTTCTGTTGAACTTCGCTGCTTAATCTCTAAACCCTGGGACAGTGAAACAGAACCAGGAACAGCGGCAAGGTGGGGTGGCGCCTAGTTCGGAGCACTGACCTTCCCTGCAGGGTGAGTTGTCACCCCAGGGCCCGGGGATGAGTCGAGAAGCTCTGTGCCTGGGGAGGACAGGCAGGGCTCTCTCCATCTGCCTCCCCTGGTCCCATTGATTTGTTGTCTGATTTAAATATAGAGTTCAATATGCAGGTGTGTAAGTGCAGCATAAATAAAGCGGGATCCTCCTTCAGAGCCAAGGGGCCTCCGTCTGGGGAACTGATAGAATTTACGAGGAGCGAGGCAGCAGCATAAACGTGTGGGTGCTTTGTCACCAGCCAGTATGGAGTCGGTCAGAGAGGTGAACTAGGAGGGGAGTAGAGGGACGCCAGACGGAACTAAATCGGGGCACGGGGACCTGAACCTCGGAAGCCAAGCCCAAAACACAAGGAGAGCTGCTCAGTAACTTGGTCCCTGGAGAATCCCAGAAAGCGAAGATGGACTTTTCTCAGTGAACTTCATCTTAGGTGGGTGGTTTTTTCCCCTCTTCTTTTTTCCCTTGATGGAGGAGAGAGGGAGGGCATGGGAGGGTGATGCATCAAGCTGAGGATGACAAGAAGCTGGCTGCTTTTGCTCCACTTCCCAGCCAGGAGGGCTGACAGTGCTGGAGTGGGACGCATCCGAGGAGCTCCTGGGGTCTGGATGCCGGCGAGGTGTGTGGATGGGCATGGCCACGATGTCCCTCCTGATTGCAGCCCATCAGAAAGTGGATTCCACTGTGTCCTCCCGTTTCCCCAGCGTGCTGGTAAGGGGTGTGTCTGTGGCTGGCTGTGTGAAGGGGAAGATGGACCATTTTACCTTTGTTCATTTGGAATAAGGATTGAGGTTTGCACTTTATTTTGTCTTCCAAGTTCTGGTCTCATCCACCCTTTTTCCAAACTTGCATGTCACCCAGACTGCTGAGAAAGCAAAGAGGGAGCGGGGTCAGGGAGGGAGGTCTTCCCCAGTGCCCAGTCGAGGAGGCTCTGGGGATGCTCCACTGAGGAAGCCCAGGGTGGCTCGGGGGTAAGGGAGAGCTTGGATTCTTCGGGATCACTTGCTTTTCGGGATGGGCAGGCAAGGAGGAGTGGAAATGCTTCTTAACGCAGATAGGAAATCAGGGAAATGAGGAATTATAGAGACTCCAGCGACGTCGGAGGAATAAATGAATCCCGGAAATGCAGTTTCCGTGCGCTCCAAATTACTATGGAGATTGCATTGCTTTCCCAGGACATAAAAACGAGGAGTCAGCGAAAGGTGTAGAGTATGATGTATGGAAGCACAGCCAGGAGCTGTGGGGTGGAGAAGTGGGAGACAAATTACTCAATTCATTAAACAGGAATTTCTTTTCACAAAAAACTAAATCAGCGTTTTAACCTGGTGGGAAATTGATGTGCGTTTCTTGAGATAAGCCCTTCCTTTTCACAAAGATCACCAACTAGAGGGATAAAGGCAGAGGGGGTGGGGCTGGAAGTGGCTGAGGTGTGGGGTGAGAATGGCATTGTGTATGAGTGATAGTATGAATTTGCAACTGTGAGAACACATGTAAGTGTAAATGTGAGTGTGAGTGTCATTGTAAGTTTGTGTGTGGATGTGTGTGAGCATGTGAGTGAAAGTGTTTGTGTGTGAATATGAGAGCACGTGTGTGTGAGTATGTGTTTGTACGTGTGAGTATGTGTGAGAGTGAGTATGTAAACGCGAGAGCACGTATGTGAGTGTGATTGTGTGAGTCAGTGTGTGTGTGGGCCAGGTGGGAATTTGAGGTGTTGGGATGGAGGACCCCCGGCCTTGCTCCTCTCTCAAGGAGGAGGGTCCAGACAGCTGCCCTCGGAGTCTTCACCTGCCCCCAGCGCGGGAGGAAGGGCAGGAGCTGAGGTACAGTGAGGGAAATTGGGTGCACAGCTGGGGCCCCTCCCAGTGCTCACCTCTGGCAGCCCCGCCCACTAACAGGCCCTCCCTGACAGCCCCGCCCACTGACGGCCCCTCCCTCTGACAGTCTCACTCCCTGGGCCATCCCCAGCACCTGGCCAGCAGCATTAGTCCCGAGTCTTGCTCCTGGCTGCATGGGTGACCCCAAGGGCCCTGAGGCGTCCTTCCCACACCAGAGGAGCCGTGAGAGCAAAGAGGAAAACAACACTTTACATTCTGAAATAGACATCTCTTTTTCTTTTTCTTTTTTCTTTGCCCAGAGAATTGCAATCACTTCCAATATGCAGTTAAACAAATGGGAGGCATTTGGTGTGAGGATGTTTGTTGGGCAAGACGGCTCAGACTGGCATGATCTTCTGGTGCCTTTGGTATCAATTTGTTTTCCTTGAGGTATAATTGACTTATAACATATGAGTTTCAGGTTACAGCATAATGATTTGATATTTGGATACATTGTGAAATGATCACTACAGTATGTCTAGTTAATATCCTTCATCATACATAGTTATAAAACTTTTTTTTCCTGTGATGAGGACTAAGATCTACTGTCTTAGCAACTTTCAAATACGCAATCCACTATTATTAAGTACAGCCACCACGCTGTACATTACACTCCCAAGAGTTATTTACTTTATAACTGTAAGTTTGTACCTTTTGACCTCATTCACCCATTTGTCCCACACCCCTGCCTCTGGCAACCACGAGTCTGTTCTCTGTATCTATGAGCTTTTTATGTTGGTTTTAACGTTTTTTTAAGATTCCGCATGTAAGTGAGATCACACAGTATTTGTCTTTCTCTGTCCAACTTACTCCACTCAGCATAATGCCCTCGAGGTAGTACCAATTCTTACTGCTTGAAAACGTGGGGTGACTTTCAAGGATAGTCTGCATTCCTCACCTGCCTTTGAACAACCTCTTGAGAGCAATCCAAGAGCAAGCGCAGACAGGAAAATTCCCGGGGTTTTAAATTATGGCGTTCTTGGCAGGGGATTGCGAATGGGGCCTCTCCCTCCAGGGACCGTCTCCAGGCCTTGCCCATGGAATTACAGGGTCGGGAGCCGCAGAGAAGAGCAAGCAATCTGTCCACGTTTGACACATTATTTCATTTTATTTTTGAGGGGAAATCTTTTTTCCAGCTTTATTGAGATATAGATGACATAGAACATTGTGTAAGTTTAAGGTGTACAAGTCCTGATTTGATGCCCTTATATTTTGTGAAATGATTGCCACAGTAGGGTTAGTTAAGACCTCCATCACCTCACATAATTACCATTTCTTCTTTAACACATAATTTTAAAACTCACTGAAGAAAAGAAGAGGAAGGAATGGCTTCCGAGTTTATTAAGCGCTGGGGGGATAATGTCTGGGTCTCGTGTTAGGATTTTCCGTTATTTGCTGAAAGCTGATTCAAATTTTGTGTCCCCTCTGGGTGATTAAATGCTGAGACTATTTTGGGGCACAAAATGTCAGAATTCAAGGCCCACAGAGGATGTGCAGTGGCACCCAAGGTCCTTACAGTGACAGGAAGCAGGCTTTCCTAGAATGTTGGCGAAGGATGTAGGTGTTTGCAAGCCAAAATGTATAGAGGAAAGGCCTGCAGCTGCCCTAGGAGCAGGGAGACTGGGGCAGCACTCGCATGGGTGGATGGTCGGGGGAGGAGAAAAGAGCACACCCGAGTTTGGGGAAGAAGACCCAGCCCACGGCTTTTTGAGGAAGGGTTTGTGAGGTCTCTTGTCTGCCTCTTGAATTAGGAAATCAAATAGGGAAACTATTTTTATTTATTACTTATTTTAGAGGGACCTTTTTGGTGTTGTTTTATTTTTTAAAAAAGGAAAGCGGGGAAAACCTCTCAAGTTCCTGAGTTCGAGAGTTTACAATCCTAGAAGGAAACAAATGTTCAGGCAAAGCTGTAAAAGGTCCTCTATAAGTTTTTAGTAACTTTTCTAATAAAAAATGATTTATTTGTAGTTAGAAAATGAATACTAAATTTTTTTTTTTTTTTTTTAAAGAGAGTTGATTTTCTGTCGCAGTGACATTGGAGCTTTCCTTCCTGGGTTAAACTGAGGCACATTTACTTAGAGCTTCTGGGCTCTGGCTGCACCTGCCTTTACATCAGTATTTCATCCAGTCCTGTGTGTGCTCATTCAGTGCCCAAGGGACCTGTTTTGAGGACACAGCCCCCCTGAGTCATTCACTGCTCATCAGACAGCAGTTTGTGAGGGACATGCTGACTCCACCAGCTCTTGCTCCAAAGGGAGGCTCTTTAACCTCCCAGCCGTAGAGCTGCTTCTCTAGCATCAGACCCTAGACCTTCTGCTTCCTTATCCTCTCTCTCTATTTCATTGCATACATATATATAAGGGGTTTCAAAAGTGTTGACTCAATGAATGGATGAATGAAGTTTTGCTGGAAACAGTGGATCTGGCGCCAAGATTGCTCCTGACTGTTACTTTAGACTGCCTTCTGTTACTTCATCAAGGTTGACAAAGATACTTATTTAAACTTTATTTCACCTGAATAAAAAATATTGTGTGGGAGTGATCTGCCCAGAACCCAGCGCTGCTTAGGAAATTCTGCCTCAAAGATTCTTAAAGTTCTCTTCATGACTAATGTATTCTTTGTGATGTAGCAACCTCCGCAGTAAACCACAGCTGGTTACTGTTTAAAACCCACCTTGCAAATTCGAAGTGTATGCAGGTGCTCGTCTTCTTCACCCCCACCGCTACCCCATATGACTTACTTCATCCTCATGCATGCTAAGGTAATAGGACCGCTGAGCCTGAAGAAACGTTTGTGTGAATTCTGGTCCCAGAGTCAGCTCACCTCGATGATCTCATTCGTTCATGGCATTCTTCTACCCATGCTTGAGTAGGGCTGATCATTTTTTATTGTCCCAAGATCCCTTAGGGTCTGGTTCTAAACAAATTGAAAGATAGATCAAGGTGTTGATACCCCGTCTCTCTCAGTCACCCAGCATCTGTGCTTAGGGAAGCACGTCTATGCCCCAATGCCAACCAAGCTTTACTAAAGTGCTACCTGGAACTGTTGCAGTGGCCGTTGGGAAGTATTCAGTTCAATTGGTTTCCTTCTGTAGGGGATTCTAGAAGAAAGCTGTGTCGCAGCTGTTGGGTCAGGGAGCTGACATTACAGAATTACGCTGTACAACGTTAGATCCGGAGGGAGCCTTCGAGGGATGTGTTTCAACTCTTTCCTTTTACAGGGGAAGGTAGATGACCTCTTTGGGTTGAGTGAGATGAATTCTAATCCAGACCGTGTCACTAACTCCGAGTTCAGTGACTTTCACTACAGCTGCCTCCTCCTTAAAAAGACTCAAAGGAACAAAGTTATAATGAGGGGATAAAAGGGTGTGACTGTTATTTTTAGGAAGGTGGTCCTTCTTTCAGACCACATCTCGTAATAGCAACTTCTCTGCCTGCCCGTGGAGCCAGCCCCATCAATTTTCAGTACAACTTCAGCCGTAATACTCAAGGAATAATGGATGTGTGATAGCGTACTGGATTGAAGTTACCTAGGGGCTAATTTTTAAATGCTTTTTGTATCCAATATTAAATTTATTGTTTGCTCTTTTGGGTATAGCAGAAATAACTTTTGTGCCCTGGTTGGTGGAGTCTAGAGAAAGGCATCCATCTAATCGATAATGACAGTAGATTTACACTTGTAGGAAACGTGGAGCTTGAGCGATTTGGCTGTATCGTTAATGATTCCCAAACATCTGCCCGTAAGTCAGTAGTTGAAACTCGTTTTTCTGATGATGTCTTGTTTCTTTTTTTATTAAGAGCTCTCTTCTAAAATTCGAATTCCATGGGAATTCTGATTAGTTGGGAAGTTATTTTCTTTTCTAATTGAAATACAAGTCAAAAGTAATATTGACTTTAGGTATGAATTAAGTTTTGCTTCTTGTAGTGTTGATGAAAAAATAACATTGTCCTGTTCACAGAGTGTGCCTGCAGAGAAGTTCCACTTAACTGTTTTCAGAAGACGCTTGGAGTCTTCTAATTTGCCCCCAGCAGACATTGGGCATCCCTCAGGTGAAATGTGATCCAGCATTAGATCTCTCTCTTTACTGTGAGTCTGCCCTTTCCATATGAGATTTTAAGAAGCTTCAAAAATACCTTGTCTTTTAAATTTGTAAGTAAACAGTGGCAGGAATCAGCTGAAGGGAACATAGGAATCAGAAGACAACAATCTCAGGGTGAGCACAGACAAAACAATGTTTCAGTGCAGTTGCTAGATGTAAGCTGTGGATTAAGCTCTCAGCTTCCCAGTAGCCAAGGCAAGGAGGGAAAGCTGTTGATGGTGCTGTTCACAGAGTCACCTGATGAAAACAAACCAGCCATTCACAAGGCATTTCCTGCTAGTGAAACCCAAGGGTGTTTTCTCTCCAGGGTTCTTTTAAGAAAGAATGAAGGCAGATGCAGTGTGACGCAGTGACGTAGTGGATGATGTGCTTGCTAACATCCCTCAAAAATAAAATTCATACAGCTTTCCTCAGAACGCGGCTTCAGCACACACAGACACACGACAATTAAATGTAATTCAGAAAAGGTAATTCTAAGAGGGAATAGAAGCACCAGATGGAAGGCATAAATGCCTTCACTCCCGCCGTAGCCCTACCTACCTTCAAGACCCAGAGGAAGCATCATTTCCTCCAAGAAGGCTTCTTTGAGGGGCTCAGGCAACATCGATCACTGTCCTTCCAAACCTCGGTGCTATTCTTTAGCCACGCTGTGATTTAACAGTCAGAGGAGCATTGACAAGAACCTCAGGTCTCTGCGTCTACGTAGGCAGTATTCCACAAAGGCTGGGATTCTGTCATGTTGTTGCAAAGCCAACGTCAAGTTCATTTCCTGGCACACAGCGGGCCCTTGGTTTGGTTGCGGTTGATGAGTTAACACAGAGCTGAGCCCAAGGTGGCACTGGACACCACAGCTTCAAGGTTCAAGAGTCTCTCTGTGACTACATACCATGAAGATATGAGAAACGAATGCCATATTGAAAAGCAACAAATGTCTATTTTCATTTCATTTGCAATTACTTTGAGCAGATACATTTTTTAGTAGGAAAAAATAGTGTTCTGTGTTTGGATATTTTTAAAAACTATTATTTCTTAAATGTTTTCATTAGCTAACCAGTTCCGCCCATCTTAGAGAGACAAAGAGATAGAGAAAGCATGGAAATTCTTACTCATCCTTCAAGGCTCAGTCTCACAGTTTTTTTCTCAGGAAAGCCATTTCTGGCCGTTCCAATGTAGACAGACATGGCCCTCCTCAGTCCCCCAAAACACATTTGGCCACAGCTGCATAGGATTAGTTGAAAACAGCCATCTTTTTGTGTATAAATGTTTTGTAACTACTATATATTATAAATGGTTTTCAGGGAAAAAAACAGACCAGGAAAACACACACTAGAATGTGTATTTTCTTCTTCAAAATCATTACTTTGGTAGTTATCTTGGGTAACTTCCTTCCAAGCCTTTTGAATAACTTTTAGGTTTTTAAATCATCCCCAGAGAATAATTTTTACAAATAATAAGAAGTAACTCAATGCTAAGAATAAAAAATAAAATGTATGTTCAAAATGGGTAACATGATGATATGCAGTTTGGTTTCCAAAAAATAGTTACCCTTAAAGTAAGGAAACCGATGTGTCTGTGTATGTTCCATAAATCTTGAGCCCCTTTTGGAATTCCCTGCAGAGCAACAGTGCCCTCAACCGTGGCAGGGTCACTGAAATAATGACAGGGTAACTTTTTGGGAAGGTGATGTCCTCTTTTAATTAAAGACAAGTATATATGCACCCCTCTCTCTCGTGCCTGTAATCACACAGGTTGTCCCTTCAGCTGCATTGCAACAATGTAGATTGCACTTCTCTGTTTATGACGTTGCACTGCACACGGCTGCGAGGTCCAGCAGGTCTCCAGTGGGAATCATGACTTGGTCTTCCAAGATTGAACTGAAGGGAAACCTTGGCATGGGATGAGGCAGGGGCACGGTGTATGGAAACTCCCACTCTCCAGGAGTCACCTTCACTTTGAGACACTCACTAATCGCCTCTGTCCCCGCTGGGCTGAATTTGGGATTGCTGCTCTCTCTCTAACTTCCTCCCCAAGTGTTGACTCCAGACATGCTTACCGAAACTCCTCAGAGCTGAGACCAAGCTGGGAACCTTGTTCTCCGTTTGGTTTTTCAATATCTATTTCCCATTATCTCTGTTTACCTGGTGAATGATTGAATAACTTGCTCTGTATAAGTCAGTTTTATTCAGCAGATACTTGTTGAGCACTTCCTGTAAGCTACGCATTCACCGGGCAATCACTTAAGGCTTGTTTTCACACTCCCAGCTTGCCTACTTGTAGGAGAGACTATTTTATGCTCTCCCAGCATGAATGCACACACATACTCACTCACCTGTGCCTGTTTTATATCCAGACAAGATGATCATGCTCACTTCTATGCAGCGTTTCTCTTATCTTAGGCACCACAAAAATTAAGGCAGCTCACCATCAGGCAAATGCATTTATCAAATGTTCAGCAGCAGGTGGTCCCTGGACATCCACAACGTGGAGCACTGTTCATGTGCTGGGGATTACCACGAACAAGAGAGACAGCATTTCTGGGTTCATGCCACTTGCATTTTAATGAGAGAAGACAAAATAAAAGAAATCCTTGTCTACTAGTGACAAGAGCGAAGGAGAAAAATAAAGGGAAGGACAGGAAGTGATGGGGAAAGTTTGTTTCAGAAAGAGAGCTTACAGGAGGCCTTTGTGATAAGAGACATGTGAGAGAACTGCATGAGGAAGGGGATGGAGCTATGAGGGCATCTCCGGGAAGACAGCAGCCTTCCTCGTTATGTTTCCGCAGCTCTGATTGCCACTGGGTCTCACAGTGTGAGAGCTGGAGGGAACATCAGCGCCATCTACTCCTGCATCCTTCATTTTATGGTTTAGGAAGGTGAGACCAAGGACAGGCTACAGGTCCAAGTTCAGCTCCACAAAGACAAAGCTCCTTTACTTAGGAGAGGAAAAAAGAGAGAAAGAAAATGTCAAAAATTAACTATGCAGAGAATCCACCAAAATATTTAACAAAATGTGTAAGAAACTAACTGGAAGGTAAGTTCCTGAATATTCAATCAAATATTCTATATTTGATTTCTTACTGTAAGAATGCAGTGATAGAAGAAATATTTGCTCTGCATCCTCAGCAACTATAGTCATTACTTTGTAAAGTTAGATAATGTATTGATTCAGATCATATCCTTAGGTTATAAAAAAAATGTCAGGGGAACTGTCATCCCAACTCCTTAAATGCCCTGATTCCAAGACTCAGAAATTTCTGAACACAGAAGATCTGTGGTCATGGGTCTACAAGTGAGCATTACAGAAAACCAACTAATAGTCTCGCTCACTTGCAGTGAGGTAGGAAGTGATTATGTTATTCTTCGTAGGAGTATTTATAGTTTAAAGACCTTCCTGGCCCATTCTCCTATACGTTAAATGTCCCCATTCTTACATTTTCCTATTAAGCCACTCATAACAATTAGTGTTTATAGAATTGTCTGCCTTTTCTCTTGGATTGCTAGCTCCTGAAGACGTAGGTCTTCATTGTACCCCAACCTTTATCAAATGCTTAGTAAACACTTTTTGGACAAATGGAACCCCATCCATAGAGAGTCAGTTATGCCTCTGCGTTGACAGCAGTTCTCTGTTCATTAACTTGGGAACCATACGGAGCTGGTAGATTGGGGGCCAAGGAGCGCCCGTGAGACTCCTAAGTTACTTAACATGGTCGATGACCCCGATTCCATCTCCAGGAAGGGCTAAGCCCCATCCGTGCCCATGTCAGGCTATGGTGGAATCCATAATGTTCTCCAAAGGCAGCGTGAGAAGCTCACCCCTCCTCTGCGAGGAGAACCGGGCACCGTGAGTCTGATTCTCTCAGGGCCTGAGCTGCGTAGTTTTGTGCCTTTGCAGTAACCCTCTCAAACAGCATCAGTGCTTCGAGATCACGAGGGAAATAATAGAGTTACTTACCTCGGGCTGCAACTCACTGAGCACACAATGTGGGCCTGAAAAGAGTTGGCTCAGCTCTTAGTTGTAATGAGCTCCTTGAGGCCACCTGCGCCGTGTGCAAAGTCGATTCATCCTGCAGTCAGTACAGAAACCCGATGGACAGGAGATTGCTGACTTCTCCGTGAAACGTGTTTCTAGCATCTTGTGCCTTCACTCTGCCTTTCCCCCACCAAATCGGCAAAGCCCTGCTGGACCTCCTGGGTGCTCAGTGACATCTTGCTTCTCTAAATCCACGAGGTGTTTACTGCTTAAACCCATTGATTCTTTTAGCGAATATTTCCTGAGTGCCCACTATGTTCCATGTAATGGAAGTAGAGTCGTAATTAAGGACAATCAGCTCCTTACGGGGGCCTTTTTTTTATAGTCGAGTTGCATCCTACTTAATATTGTTCTTTAATTTCAGTGTGGCTGGAGAAACCAGATTAACATTTAAATATTTTTTAAAAACCCCAATGGTGGAGCATTTATATTTAAATAGTTGAGAAGATAAGTCTAGGTACCTTTGCTGTGTAATGTTTACAAATGCATTGTCCATTTATAACTTAAATGGATAGGGAATTGAATAGGTTCTGAGCGTGATAATGTTTCCTTTGAGCACAAATATATTTTGTGATTGTCAGAGCCAGTGGGAAAAATTACTGAAGAACCTAAACATTGTTTCACTGGCACAAAACATTTTGACATTTTTATTTCAAATCAAGATGCTGGAAAACAATTTCCCCAAAGAGCCATAAACTTAGAGCAGATATCAGCAAATAAATGGGATTTTGCTTCCCCGTTAGCTTTCTGCTAATTGTCAACCATGGGCATCTAGAAAGGCTTAGTTCCTTGTACTGATAGGAGGAATTGACAGAAGTCCCTTATGTTCCTGATATATGGTTCCTGATGCAGGGACGTTCTGGGTGACAGCCCCTGCCCAGTACCCATGCGCTCTCAAGTAGGGGAAAGGACGCCCATCCTGGGTGCACAGGGGCCAAGGACCTGGCCTTTGGCTTTGCACACAGTGGGCTTAGTACCAAGGTTCCAGTCTTCACATCAGAAGAGCTGAGTTTCCTCACCTTGGGAAGCTATTTCGGCTTCAGTGTTTTCATCTTTAATAAGAAGGGTTTGGAATAAAGAGAAGAAATATTAACAATAGTTAACATTTCCTGGGTACTCAAAATATTCACCAGGTACTCTTCTGCATGCTTTAGTTCACTCAGGGCAAACAAGTCTACGACTAGCTACCACCACTATCTCCCTTTCATAGATGGAAACTTGAGTGCCTTGTCCCAAGTCACCTAGCTGATAGGCCAGGCTGTCAGGCTGCGAGCCCAGGCCCTGAACCCTGCCACCATAGTTTACTCATGCTGTCTGCCACCTCAGGCCCAGACCAGAGAGCTGACCTAGAGAGATGATGACAAAGGAGAAGACAGGCAGCTTACACGTTGGAGACAGCTTTCATGAAGGATACTTTAGATGGCCACCATTGTTTTCCGAGGATGCCTGAGAACATTGCCCTCCACCTTCCAGCTCGGCCTTCCTCACCCGTCACACATGCCTTGCAGATCAGCCGAGCCAGCATCAGATGACCTGCAAATCAGCATAGAAGCTGGGAAACAATGCACTCTTCACCTTAGAAGCTCCTGTCTGTCAAGATTTTGAGAACATGTGAGAACACTCGGTGACTCTTCTTAGAGATGTTCCCCATCATGCCTAAAGGAAGGTGTGGGTCTCCAGCTCTTCATATGCATTCATGATAAGCCATTATTTATAGTCATAGCTACACCTTGCTAAAGTCCCCTGGAAAGGATAGGACTCAGTGATGCTCAGCTATTAAGTTGTTTCTTCAAACAGAACCTTTAAGGAAGCCCAGTATATAAACCATCGGAGAGTTTGCTCTGGCCGGGGGAGGGACACTCGGAGGTCTGTCTGTAGCTTCGTCCTCACTCTGCCTCGCCGGCCCCAGGGCAGCTCTATTGAACCCAAGGGCTCCATGGAAGGCAGAACACAGAGTACTTGGCAATCATTGAGCTAGATGAGCTCCAAGGCCTTTGCCACTTCTAAACAGTGCTGGAGTCTCTTTTTTTCTGGTAATTTAGATACAGTTAGAAGTTCCTACAGATTGGCCTTCCCTTAAAATGTTAGGATAGACCATTCATAGGCAAAATCCTAGATTTGAAATTTTAAGATGAAATAAAGGAAGGGAATCCATCTGATTTCCTTTTCCTCCTCTAGTGGAGCAAAAGCAGATACTGGAGACGTCCCACTTCCCACTGGAGACGTCACAGCTGCAACACATGGGTTTCTCGGAACCCCCCGGGCATGGGTGTCTGTGCTCCTCTTTGCTACTTGGTGTTGACATAACTGTATTGTATATTGTTTCCCAGGTGTAGGTTGTCAAAGTTGCTGCTATATCAACTTTTTAATATATTTGTAAGTTTAAAAAACATTTTATGGGGGCTGGCCCCGTGGCCGAGTGGTTAAGTTTGCGCGCTCTGCTTTGGTGGCCCAGAGTTTCACTGGTTTGGATCCTGGGCGCGGACATGGCACCACTCATCAGGCCATGCTGAGGCAGCATCCCACATGCCACAACTAGAAGGACCCACAACTAAAATATGTAACTATGTACTGAGTGGGTTTGGGGAGAAAAAGCAGGAAAAAGCAAAAGAAGATTGGCAACAGTTGTTAGCTCAGTTGCCAATCTTTAAAAACACACACACACATTTTAAGTAAAAAAAGAAAACAAACCAAAAACCAGCCCTGCAGCTTAGACTATGACGTTTAGCCGTCCTGTGAAGTGGAAGCAGGAACGGATCTCAGGGAGCTCGGGTGAGGGGTCACATTTAGCGCAGTGCGGGTGTCAGCCTTCTCAGGCTGCAGCTTTTATGTATTCTAGGAAGGGTAAGCCTTGG
Source organism: Equus przewalskii (assembly GCF_037783145.1). Lineage (NCBI taxonomy): Eukaryota > Metazoa > Chordata > Mammalia > Perissodactyla > Equidae > Equus > Equus przewalskii. The sequence goes on from NC_091834.1 coordinate 104,195,235, forward strand.
CTGCTTTCTCATGCCTCTGACCAGCTTACTTCTAAGTGTAGTAAGTAGCTGCCTTTGTGATAGAATTTGTGGATGCCTGAGAGCAAGACTTGCCCCCAAATACCTCTTGTACAGACCTGCAAGGGTGCCAGAGAGGTCTGCATTGCTCCGTCCTATGCCTCAAGGCTAAAAGCTTTCTAACACACAAGAATCCCTGGAGGATTTGGCCATATCTCATTCGTTATTGTATGTCCTCTCCCTGGCACAATCCCTAAGATATAGCAGGCATCCCGATGTTATTGGATAACCTCTAATAGTTCATTGAGCTCAAACAGGAGATGGGGTATGGATGGCTCTGGATGGATAAGTTGGCTCATGTAGTGAAACTATCACTTAATGGGAACAGTGTTGTGAAGGATTCTGAGGATTTACCCTTTGGAGCTGGAGAAAGGGATGCTGAGGTCCATAGCAATGTGTGGCATGGGTATGTGAGGGAAGAGTGATACCGCGTGTGTCTCAAATTGTCATCTCTGCTTTAGAGTGTGGGGCACCCGCAGGCAGCAGAAGACAGACCCTAGCCCAAGGTAGACAACGTCAGAGGGTGGGTTTGACTGAGAGGTTTGGTAACAGACTTTCGAAGGGAGAAGGACGGGTGACGAGAGAACTCCATGCCTGCCCATGTCCCAGTTCTGCCTGAGTCTGTCACTGTATCTTTCTGTTCTATAAATGTCAGGATAGCTTCTCTAGTGGCATTTCAGAGCCTTGAGTTCAGATTAAAACAGGACATTTAGAGGGGAAGAAAAAAAGGAAGGGGGGGGAAAAGGAATGAAGTATGATATTTCAGACATGTTTTCAAGAAAAGAGAAAAGGGCTTTGGTTAATTTCTGAGACCTCCGAAAGGTTAGGTTGTAACTAAAGGGAAAGGTGAGGCCCGTGCTGATTTTCCGTGAACTGCTTTGCTCGTTCTCCTTTGGAGTAGATGTTTCGATCAGTGTGGGGGATCCGCAGGGTCCCTTAGGAGGCAGCCTCATGACTGTGGGAGAGCCTCCAATGCATGACTTGGAGCTTATAGATCTTTACTAATTTGTGTGTCCCAGGTTAAAAGATTGAAAGAAAAACGTTAAACCTGCATGGATATGTAGGGGATATCACTCTGGAACACTGAAGAATGCTTTGAGAGAGAAATCACTATCACATTAGTTTACCATGCTCAGCATCAAGAGTCACTGGATAAAAGCTGAGCTTGTCTGACACCATCCTGATACAGACTCCGTGGTTCTTTTGGGATGCCTTTGCTGGGTGCATCAGTTAGATATTGCTATTTAAGCACCCCAAACTCTGGGCTCAACGTACCAGTCACTTAGTTACTAAAATTGTGGGTCAGGGCTTGGCTAATCCTGGCTGCCAGTGTGTCTCCTTCTCTTCCTCCTAGGACCAGGAGGCATGGTCTTTGTGTGGCGGTGGCAGACATGCGAGAAAGCAAGTGGATACATGCATGGTCTCTTGAGTTGTAGGCTCAGAATGGACACAGTCACTTCCCCGTCATTCTGTTGCTCCAATCAAGTTACCTAGCCAAGGGATGGGGAAATGTGTCCCATGCCTTTTGCAGAATGAATTGCAATGTCACATGGACTGTGGATAAAGGGAGGAGAATTGGATAAAAAGAGGAGAACTGGATAAGTCAGATGGACTGTGGATAAAGGGAAAATTGAGGGCACTCGTGTGATTTGCCACACTTAGGTTGGTCTTGAGATCTCGCCGATGCTATAACTGACCGTTCCAGACTCTGAACATGCCCAGGAAGCCCTGAGAATGGCGGCTGTTGTGGACACAGGGGTGAATTGTCATGACTGACTTTTACCCTCACTTTCAGTATTGCTTTTTGTCCACTTGTTGAGGTTTAAGATGCCTGAATTGGTATAGAGGTGTAGTTCTTGGGGTGTTTTTTCTATCATCAGTTGAAATCAAGCCACATTTACCAGGTAGCTACTAGATAAGAAGCATCCGCTGCATCCTGGTTCACGGAGCCGAAGGGAGAGGAAGACTAAGATTTCCTGGGTAACCACATCATGCCAGCAACGGTGACACGAACTTTGCAATCTCCAAATTAAGTGGGATAGGCATTTTAGCAGCGAGCGACGACATGCATGCTTTCAGTATTCGTTCAGGCGTGTTGCCAGGGTGTACAGCATTCTCAGAGACATCGATGATGAACTTCCAGGGTTTGGGCTGGAATGCAGAACATAAAAATTTGTAAGTGAAAGTTTCCTGTGGCTTTGGTGATGGCTATATTTTTGATATGTAGAAAGCAATGACAAATAGTAGTCCTCCAAACTCTGCACTGATTTGCAAAGAATGTCTGTGTGCACAATCTGAAGCCGCAAAGATTGCCGTCAGAGCAGCAGAAGCATTTCCTCCCTGTCTCTATGAGAGTGTCTGGAATTTTGCCCGTCAGCTTCAGAGAGCTTAAGTGACTGTGGTTTATTTGGAGAATTTTGTACAACTTTTTATGTGTTCAAAATGTTATAATTTTTCTTTTTATTGGATATACATAGAGAGGTAATGCATGAATAAGGTGCATTTCTCATAATACATGCTCTCTGCACATTTGTCTCTTATGATGGTTGTTAATGGTTTTAAAGAGAGTCATTATGGTCTGTTATGTCAAAAGATGTCATTTCCTTCTGCCTTTTCCTGTGTTTTCATGATTTTCAAAATGGGAGTATAATCAGACCTGAAAAAAATATAGCTTTATTCATGACCTGCAAAAAGCAGTGTTAGGCATGATACAAATCCCTATTCTCTGAGTGTTTATGTTGGCAAACAGTTGAAAGAAATCGAGATTATATGCAAAGGCCTATTTCTCAGATTGCATCTTGGAGGTCTTTAATCACAATTCTTACTTCAAGAAAATAACTAATTTGATTAGGGTCTGGTATAATTCTGCTCTACCCTGATTGAATAGTCTGAGATGGCTCCCTGGGCCATCTGAGTAGGAAGCCAGCTCTGTCCAGGGGGCTCCAGCACTCTGCTGGTTCGCACAGGGGGGCCTCACCCTAGCTGGTTTTACTTGTTTAATGGGAGCACAACAAATAAAAGACAAAATATTTTGTGGTCAGTCCATGTGGTCAGACTCTGGAATCCAACTTTTCATCCTCTTTAAATGAAAATTGATTGTCTGGGAAGGAGGTATATGAAGTCATTAACGTTAATTAATAGCTTATCAAGAATTCGGTTTTGGGAGCTGGGAGACCCCAGAAAGAGACTTAAAGAATGGAACTCAGGAGAGAAAGCTTGAGGGTGCCACAGTGGGGCAGGGTGGGGGGAGCCCAGAGGGAGCAGCTGTTGCCCAGGAGGCTGGACCTGGTAAGTTGCTGTCTTGCCAAGAAAGGATGGTTTTGGGGTGGGAGGTGTGGCCTGCCTTGTACCTAGAGGGAAGAATGAAAGGAGACAGTGGTGATGTTGTCCTTGGACTCCCATTTCACCTCCAAGTTGAACAGCCCTGCCTATGTGTTTTCCACCAGTGGCAAGTCCCCTCTTTGCATTCCAGAGTGCTGGCACCTATGGAAATAGGGCAGGCATCTGTCGTTTACTCGTGCATTCACAGCATTTGAGAGGCACTGTGCTCAGTGGAAAGATGGGTTCCTGCCTGTTTCATCTCCGTGGAGTGGGCAGGCCTGGAGGCTCGGGATCTTCGAGGTGGGCCTGGCCCCGGGTGGGATGTGAGCAGCTGCAGAGCTGGAGGAAGCCAGAGCTGGGGAGAACCTGGCAATTAAAGTCCTGTCTGAGGGGTTAGTGCCAAGGGGTCCTGACCTGTTGAGGACAAGTAAATGATAACTAAGTATGGGCTCACACCTCAAGTGTTTTCCCTCGATGCTGGGTAGATCCCAGGATGCTGGGGTTGAAGGTTTTTATTATATCTAGTCAGAGTCAGAATCGGTCCTATCTATAGGCTCCAGGATGGCCTTTGTTTTAGCAAGAAATGAAATGAAGTGGCTGGAGGCAGAAATAGATTTTATTCCAGGTTCTGTTATCCACGGTTCTGTCTGAATGCCCACAGGTGTGCTCAAGTGCTAAATTCAGCTACCTTTGAAATCACAAAAAGGGCTCAACCAGTGATGGTCTCTCCCACCAGCAAAGCCAACGATTACATAAGTCAGTCGCTGGGGCAGGTTCTGCAGCCACGTGGCCTGAGCTAGAATCCCAGTGCCACCACCAACAGCTGGTGGGACGTTGCCCAAGTTGGTTAGCCTTTCTGTGCTTCAGTCCCTCACTAAACATGGAGGCCATACTTGTACCTCATACTTCGTGGGGCTACAGTGAAAATTAAATGTGTTGATCTGTGAAGAGCACTTCAGAGTATCTGGCCCATGGAGCCCTCCATAATTGTTTGCTATGATTATTAATGGTTACCCCACATGGGTGCACAGGGCCACTGCTTTGCACCAGCCTGGACTCACCATTCTGTGTGAACGCCACCAGAGGGCATGTGAGTGGCGCCCCCTGGAGCTGGGAGATGTGGTCACTCAGGAGACTCCGGAGGGAACACCACTCCGCACTGTGTACTCGCCCAGCTTCGCACTTTCCGTTCGGATTAATGGATATTTGTTCTTCTCGTAAAATAACCCCGTATTCACATGAGTGTAAGACATTGATGTTTGTTCCTCTCACTTTGCAGAGTGGTTTAATATTTATGATAGTGGTTTTCAGTGCTTGCTTGCTTCCAAGTCGTCCATGGAGCATGTACATTGTACACACTGAGGTTCCAGCTGTAAGCAGTGCTCTCATGGGTCTTCCAGGAAAACTCAGGTATCTGCATTTTTAAAAATCCCTCAGATGAGCAGCCAGGGATAATAACCTCTAATTGATTCTCTTGTTTTGCTCTCAGCACAACCCTGTGATAGAGAATTGGACAGATGTCATTGTGCCCATTTTATAGATGAGGAAACCAGTACCTAGAGGTTAAGATTTGTCTGAGGTCACATAATTAGTTAATGTATTGTTAAGAGTAATTACAGCTCCATTCTTTAGCCAACTCTCCCTAAATCTCAATGGCTTAAACCAGGAACATGTATTTCTTACAGCACAGTGGTCAAACGCCAGTGGGCGGCTCCCCTGGCTGCTCCCTCTGAGGAGGGTCTCAGATCTTTCCATCCTTCCATCCAAGCCCCTTTCTTCTCCTCTGTGCTTGCACATCTCAAGGTCTTTCACTTCCATGTCCTGCTACTGACAGCCTGGCAGTGGTGGTGGTCTCTTCAGGCCACATTCCATCGGCCAGAACTCAGACATGCAGCCCACCTGGGTGAGGGGGTCTGGGAAGTGTGGTCTTCCTGTGTGTTCAGAAGAAACCACCCCATTTGGTGAACATATGGAGTAGTTTCTACCATTTTTAACGACCTTAAGGAAGACAATGAAATCTCAGGAGTGAGAATCTTCTTTATGTTAAGGCTGTGTTACCACTGACATTTTATTTTAACATCACAACACTCCAGTGAGGTAGTTCTTTATCTCCCCTCTCTCTTTTTCTTCTTTTTTTTGCTTGAGGAAGATTGTCCATGAGCTAACATCTGTGCCAGTCTTCCTCTATTTTGTATGTGGGATGCTGCCACAGTTTGGCTTAATGAGTGGTATGTAGGTCTGCACCTAGGATCCAAACCTGCCAACCCTGGGCCACCAAAGCAGAGTGTGCCAACTTAACCACTAGGCCAACCCGGCTGGCCCCCATCTCCCCCTTTTTAAGGATGAAAACTGAGATTCAGAAAACTTAAGTGACTTGCAAAAGACCAAACCCCTGAGGAAAGAGGGAGCCAGATGACTCGTTCATCTCCTAGGTCCAAGTCCAGGGTGATTCGGCCAGACCGTACTTGCTGCCCATAGAACGTGGGGCTAGAACAAAGCTGGGGCCAAAACTCAGGTTTCTTGACTGCCATTTGCGTGTTATTTTTTCTGCTACGTGTTTTGAGCATCTATGTTACCATGTGGACTGTGGACTTAGGTTTTGGCTAGTCTTCGTTGACTTGAGGGAGAAAAACATAAGTAAAAGTTTCTGGAAGGTTTTCCTATTACTAAGAAGACACAGGATTTTTCTACCTCATTACATCTGTTCACGCCTCTCCTGAAGGCCTTCTCTCTGAAAGTCTCACAGAAGACGCCATCTTCCCCAGATTCGCAGCTGTAGGAAGTGCAGTAATTAGGAATATTATTTATAATGCACAAGAGGACCTCTGCATGTCAGTTCCCTCCAAGACCAAATATCCTCCAGCGTCGTTTTCTCTTCAACATACACCAGGTAGATTTCCAAACAAGTTTCGCTCCTGCTACGTGTTGACGAGGGCTCTTTTGGAAGCCAATGGCCTGAGTTCATCTCACTAAGTTGCATTTCTCCTCACTTTGACTGCTTCTCCCTGATGTAATGTTTGTTCAAGTCGAGCCCAGCTGAAGCCAGTTCCTCTGGGAGCCAACTGCCCCCAGCAGGCTCTGGGAGCCACCACCTGTCAACAGCATATGGTCCGAGAGCGTCTCAGCGGCTCTAGCCTGACCAGCCAGCCCAGGGCTTCGAACTGTGAGCTCATCCTCCTTGGAAGACAAATGGGGTTTAGCCAGCACTCACCTTGGCCTGGTGACCTTTGAACACTGAGGCTCCAGGAGAATTCCATGGCCTTCCAGGCGCCCTGTGAGTCATCGCTGACCCTTAGCCCTGGCTCCACGGGAGGAAACCTGGAGCCCTGCCTGGCTGGCCTCCTGCTAAGATGGAAAGCGGGGTCCTGACCGCTCCGTGAGGGTCGTAGTGTTCGCCTCTTTTACATCCTAGCCTCAGTTCACTTTCGCTGATTACATGCCAGCTCATTAATTCCTTCTATCCTTTCAGATGGAAAAGGACATGGTGTGTCTTTCTTGCTCTGCTGGGCCCTGAGCCCTCACAGCATGAAGTAGCTTTCCCGCCTCCCCCCAGACGTGGCTGCCACTTTCTCACCGCAGAATTGGCCTCTCAACCATGAAAAGATTTAAGGATGCAGCTAAACGACATAGCCGGAGAATGAAAACACCTAAAGTATATGAAACCGTGTTCTCAGTCACTTGTAGAAAACTAGAACTTTATCATTAGGTCATTTCATCCAACTTACCTATCTTACATCAGGAAGTGGACATCTCACGTGCCTGAAATCGCACAGGTGATTGCAGGTAGACATCCCTGAGCCTAAATGCCTGCCCACTGCTGTCCCACCCAGCGAGGAGGCAGTCATGGGAGGAGGGGTCCTCTGCTCTTCCTTCCAAGGTTTGTGCAGTGCTTGCCTTCTCCAGCCCCGAGTCTGCTTGCTTCTGAGAATGTCAGTCCAACTCAGCCTGAGCCACGCTGAGTTTTGCCTTTAGTCAAAAGCCTCTAAATAAGGAATACAGAGGAGCTTTACTTCTCCTCCAAGGTCTGATTTTGCCTCACACACCTTTCAGGAACAGAACACAGCAAATCCGCTGAGCAAACTGCGCGTGCTGCTTCATCTGAGCTCGCGGGAAGGCGATTTATTGACAGTGAAATGGAAAGTCGGAGGGCCCTGGCAGGTGGCAACATCAGAGTCCAGAAAACTCACTGCCCCGGACCCCGCTCAGGGATCAGGAAATAATGGAGTCAGCCAAACTCATCAATGAAACCAGAATCATTTATTTATCATAGTATCTACTGTCTGCTGCCTCAAATGATTTTTCATGAATTAATGAGCCTATCTACTTGCATATCAATATCTTGTTTTATTTTAAACCAGAAAATAAAATGCAGGATTAGGTTTTGTTCTCAGTGTCTATTTTTCTATTTTATCGATCCAGGTAGCAACTAAAGATTGAATCACGGAATGGATTCTGTCTTTAATTCATTTTTTAAAATGGGCTTTTATTTTTATCAGTGATGAATGAAAGGAGCATGGCTTGGGGAGATTTAGATTAAGGTCACTGAAGTGGCCCAGAGTTTGGAAATTTTTATAAAACTCAACTGTGCAATTGGATTGAAATTGTGCTCAGAACAGGCTTCCATGCCAGACTTGTGCCCAATTCCATTTGGTTCCTGGCACAAAACCCTTGAAGAATGGTATTTGGTTTTGTTGATTTGGCATTTCAAATGCTGGTGCGTCTGGCTCCCATCCCAGTCAGAAATAGTCAGGACTGCAAGTGGGAACTTCAGTGGCAGCAGAGTGGAATCGTTTCAGCATGACAGCACCTAGACTTGGTCCCCAGTGTGCCATCGAGAATGCTGTTGAATGCAGGCTAGCCTTTCATGCAGAACCTCTGTGGCCAATATGGCCATCTTCCCTCAGGCCACAAATAGCCCCTCCACCCTCCCAGAGATGAAAGCACTGATCGATAACTCCCTTGATCCAACTCCGTCCCCAGGGCTTGCAAACCGCATCACGGCATTTCCACTTGGGAGGCGGAATAATGGCGGAGTAACCGATGACTGTCCTACTTTCTAGCAATGAAAAATGAATGCGCCGAGCCTCACATCCTGATGCTAATGAGAACTCGTCTCTGTAGCTGGTGTTTTCATCGAGAGACCCCACTGCTTGATTTGTAGTGTTTTCGACGAACTCTTTGGGTTCTGTTTTTGGATCATTCCATCGCACAGTAGGCAGCTGAAATCTAAGCTTATCTCAATGGGAAGTCAAAAAGTGAATCGTTTTTAAGTGGGTTGTGAGACCTAAAAAGTAAATCTCAGTTTGTGAACTTTAAAAACTCAGAAATGATAAAAATTTTATTTGTTGTTTTACTATGAAAATAGTGTCCAAGGCAAGAGATGCTGATTTTATGTATTATTATTTCTACCCAAAGTATTCTCTCTCACTTAAGGCAAATGTTTGTTTGGAAGCAGTGGTTGGTGCCAGTAGTCAAGCCCATCAAACAACAAAGCAGGTTTTTGAGCAAAATGTCATTCCCTAAGGGGGCATCTTAACAATTGCCAAACGCATCTTGAGTTTAGTAACAGTTTGGTGCTGGAAAGGACCTGAGTAATGGTCTAACTCACGTTCCATTTCACAGATGAGGGAACTGAGATTCAGACATGCAAACACTGCTAATGTCACAGAACGAGTAAGTTGGAGAGCTGGTCTTAAAACCCGTGAACAGTGATTTTCACGTTAATGTTCTTGTGATGAAGTTGTACAGAATGATGGAAAGAGTTACAATAATGGCAAAAACAGCTGCCAACAAAGTAGATGTTGTCATCTCCATTTGACAGATGGTAAAACTCAGGCTCAGAAAAGTTAAGTAACTTTGCTGGGGTCTCAGAGAAAAGAGTGTTGCAGCAGGTTTAGTGGCTGGGCTGATCCAACTAGAGAGCCAGGTTCTTTGTTTATTTTCCTCCCATTATATGCCTTTTATTTTAAGCAGAAATTTTTCTTCCAAAGAATCTAACCATCAAAGACCTAAATGTAAGAGCTAAAACTATTAAACTCTTAGAAGAAAATATGGTCATCATCTACTGTAAAATAGAACCAAGTGGAAATTCTAGAACTGAAAAATATAATATCTGAAAAGAAAAAAAAAATCATTAAATATGACCTTGGATTAAGCAATGGTTTCTGAGATGCGACAACAAAAGCACAAACAACAAAGTAAAAAATAGATAAATTGGACTTTATCAAAATTAGCAATTTTTGTGCATCGATGAACACATCAAGGAAGTGAAAAGGCAGTCTACAGAATGGGAGGAGATTTTGGCACATCCTGTGTCTGACAAGAGACTCATTTCTAGAACATATAAACAAGACTAAAGTTCAATAACAAAAAGACAACGCAATTAAAAAGGAGCCCATATTATGTATATCTTTTTCTTTAAATTGTTGAATAGTTTCTAATAACTGCTGTTAAGTTCTGTGCCATTATTCCATCCATCATGTCTCAGCCTATTTCTATGGAATTATTTCCTCCTGGTTACGGGTCAATTTCCTGGTCCTCTGTATGTCTAATAACTTTTAATTGACTGTAGCACGTTGTGGATTCTATGTTGTTGAGAATCTGAATTTTTTCTATTCCTTTCAAGCGTTTGAGTTTTGTTCTGGGAGGCAGTTAATTTCCTGGCTGATCAGTTCTATCCTGCTGAGACTTGTTGTCTGGCGTTGGGAGAGCAGGTCTGGATCAGAGGTCCCCTCACCGCCCTCACACGTCCTGCTGCTTCAGCAGAGTCAGTCTCCGAGTTCTGTTTATTCCACCAGCAAGGCCCTGCTCACTGACGGTCTCCACTTCTCTGTGCTGCAGGTTGAGAGTGGCCCTCAGCAGACAGCGGGTGTGGATGGGGAGTTGCCTTGTGCCTCCCCTTCTCTCAAGGGCCACAGCCCTGCCCTGTCCATAATCCAAGACCTAAAAACGTTTGCTTTATGTATTTTGTCCAGTTTTATAGTTTCTTATAGTGGAAGGGTAAGTCTGATTACTCATTACTCCATCATGACCAGAACCACAGGTCTCTCCTACCTTATTTTTATTCGTTCTGTCTTAGATATATTTCAGTGCTTTTCAATGCTAATTGTTTTATAGGGAGAAGTTCAAGATAAATAATAAATTAACAGAACTTTTAGTGTAGTATTTATTCTTTAGAGAAACTTCAGGTTTATTCAAAAAGTTTTGGGTCTCTGTATATTTTTGGAAGTTAAAAAATAGGTAAAACCAAATATAGTTAAGACAAGGGACATCTATTTGAGTTAACTTCACACTATTTTACTAGATGAGGTGGTAATGTTTGACAAATATTGAAAGATTCTTGTTTTATAGGTAAACAGATTTAGAAGTCAGCCTCTGTGTGTAACAAGATCACACAGGGACATAATTTAGAGCACATCTGTTGTCTTTATCTCCTCATTTCTGGATTACTTCTTGATATTCTTACTTCCATTTCCTGTATAGGTTGGCATGTAATTTGCCCTGCTCCCTCATGCTTCCATGCTTCTAGAAAATTCACTAGAACTTTAAAAGGGAGAGAATATGAGCTCTTTTCCAAGTCCCTTTCAAATAACTCACTCTCTTTGGCTTTAAACAAGGGAAGTCTGAGTCTTCATCTGATCCTAGGTGAGCTGCGAGGGAAGAGAGCCATCTACTCATTAGCCTTTTCTGAGCTCCCCTCTGTCATCAAGATGCCTCCAACTTTCCAATCTCTCACCATCATTTTTCTCCTGCTCACTCTGGCCTGTGTGTCTCACCCTCAGGTTCCAGAACTAATAAACTAATTCCAGTAAGGTGTTAATGACCGCACCTGGCTTAGTGTGTTTTGGAAAGCATAGCGAAAATAAGGAGAACCTAATGCAGCAAGGGCCTTGATCACTCTACCTCAGAGTGATGCGCACTGCGGCAATTTCTGAGCTAGCACAAAAGGTATTAGAGGTAGGAGCACATCTTTTTCCAGTAAGCATCCCCCACCCCCTGCCTTTTATATAATGTTTCAGTTTCCTACTAGCTTAAGGCCAACTTTGTCTATGGTTATATATATATATACATATATATATGAGCATGTGTATATGGCTATACATATATATATGCTATTACATTCAATACCTTATTGTTCTGGTCAAAATAACAACACACTAGGTATTCTGCTTCCATTTTCCAATTCCTCACATCCTCTTACTTTCCATCCCTCAATATACTAAAAATGAAACCTCCCTTGAGATTTCTCCCGTGTCTCCGAAGGATAATGAAGCAACAGTTCTGGTCCTGAAAGAACCAGGATGCAGTGGTAACTAATGATCCCATCAAAGGTCAAATCAACCAATTCATAATCTGGAGACACTTGCATGATAAGGATGGATATTTGTTAAAGTCATTTTTTATGGGGCTCAGAATATGCTTTTGGAATGACCCAATTTTTCATTCAGACACTTGAACTTTATTACGTGAAATTTTGGAGAAATTTTGTTTCCCCACAGACATGCTTGCCTTAATGGAGTGATAGCGTAAGAAGCAACTGTGTGTTGGTTACTCTTCTCAAACCCAACACAATGCAGGGGTTCCTGGAGATCCAGTCTCCTCTGCCCTCAACATCTTTTCTGTTTCCATCTTCTTTCACTTTTCAGCGATGTTTGACATAGCTGACCTCCCCCTGGAAACACCACCTCGTGATTTCCCCTCTTCCTGCACTGGCTGCTCCTTTTCAATTTCCTTGATTGGTTCCATCTCCGCTGCTTGACCTCTTAATGTTGAAATACCTTAGAGCTCAAGTCTGGTCTACCTTCTCTTTTCTGATATATCTTATTCCTGGATGAGCTCATCCAAGTCCATGGTCTTGTATGCTATCCATGTAGTAATGATTCCCAATTTTGTGTCTCCAAACTTGTCTTACATTTGAACTTCAAACGTCGGTTTCAGAATGCCATCTGACCACTCCACTGCAATCCTCACTCGGTCAGAACAGAACTCTTCATCCCCAAAGCCTACCAAAATTGGTCCTTTACCATAGTTTCCTGTCTCAGTAAGTGGCACATCAACCACCCAGTTGCTGAAATCAAGAACCTTGGAGCTATAATTCATTCCTCTGTTTCCTCATGCCCCATGTAACCTATTCGGCAAGTCCTATCAATCCTGTCTTCAACATAGATCCCCAATCAGCTCATTGCCCCCACCCTCACTGCCACCATGCTAGGCCTAGCCACCGTCCTCTCTTCCCTGGATCTCTCAAGCCACTCCCAGAAGGTCCCTCTGCTTTTGTTCTTCCCTCCCTTTTATAATCCACTCTCCGTAAGGAAGCCTGAGTGGGCCTTGTTAAACGCAAATCAGATCAGATCCCACCCCTGCTTTGTCTGCCTCCCTTTGCACATCATAAACTGTTGCTCCTTACTGAGATCTGAAGGTGTGCGCACCCTATTTCTCTGGCCTCACAAGACCCGTCTTCCCTGCACCGTCCATACTCAGGCCATATTGGTCCACTTTCTCTTCCTCAAACATGCCAAGCTCGTTTCTGCATTAGGGCTTTGATCCCTGCCATTTCCTGTGCCTGAAATGCTGTCACAGATCTTCACGTGGCTCTCTCCTTCCCGTCGTAATTTGGTCCCCTCCTCAGAGAGGCTTCTAATGACCACTCTACCTAAAGTCTCTCCCCCGCTTCTCAGTCACGCCCTTTCCTCATTCTGTTTTATTTTCTTCTAAACATGTATCGCTATTGAGACATTAAACAGGGAAATAATTATAGATGATCATTTCAGTTTCCCCATTAGAGTCGGGAAGGACCTTGTCTATTGTGTTTTGCTATCTCCAATGTGCTCCATAAATATTCATCAAGTCAGCACACACAAATTATAAAAATTGAAACATTCCGTTTTGAAAGTGGTTTTCTTTGCCTCAATGATGCCAAGTCACTGGTGTGCAGAGTAATAACACATCTGAATTAAGAGTCAGAAGGCTTCAAACCCTGCCAAAACTTTGACATTACCTAGGGTGACCCTGAGCATCCATTTGCTCATCTTAGATACTCATAATAGATCTTTCTTCCACTCTTCATAGGATTAGTGAGAAGAGCAAATGAAATAAGGCATTGGCAAATACGAAGAGAATCATAAAGCACCACATAAATGTTAGGTTTTCATTTATTTTACATTGAAAGAGGTATTTGAAAATTTTTCTTTGGCAGTGTGTAGAACCAGATGAAATTCATGTGAATGAGGCTGTGGTCAAGAAACACCTGATCTTTATGGCCCTGGTATTATGACGCACACCCACAGGACCAGTTGGGCAGCCAGTGTTGTAGGCATTGGCCAGAGCACAGCTATTGGCAACCACCATGCCCTTTCTCTCCAAGGTGCCACCACTGGGGGGGCTCCCTATCCAGCTGTCCTCTGTCCATTAGAGATGGCTTCTCTTCGGCATTGATCATGAGCATCTGTCTTGGCCATTACAGTACCCACAGAGCCCAAGTGCCTGGCGTATGTTGGATACTCAATGACTATAAGTTCAGTAAGGCAGAGGGAGAATGGCTGCTGTTGTAAGAAGTGGGAGAAGGATACTGAAAGGGAGTAAGAGTGACCTCCGAGGCCATTTTTTGCCCATTCGATGGTATTTCATCCACTCTACAACTTGTCTCAAAGTCCAGCTTTATTTTTCTCCTGAAAGAGCAAGAGCCAACTCTTCATGGAGCTTAGGAACAGGCAGCTGTCCTTGTGCTTGGAAAAGAAAGAACAGTTCACAAGCTTTCTACACTCACAACCCGCCTTGTCTGGACTTTTCAATAGAGCGGTTGCCATGACATTACATAACTCGTGCTAGAGGAGAACCTTCCAGGCAGTGCCCGTGCTAAGGGCACAAGATCACCGTGGTATTAAAAGAAGCATTTGTTGCTCTTTATGCTCACAGGAAATCAAGGTGAACGTAAAACCATTAAAAGCAGGGCCGAGCACATTGGCAGGAGCAGATTGAGAGTCCAGGCGGCTTCTTGCAGATCAGCTTCTCTCCTGCAGGAGGAGCAGAGAGCCCCTCCCGCGCCTTTGTCCCTAATTAAAAGGGATCCCTTGGGGATAAGAAAGGGCTCCTAATGGCATTTTCCCCATCATTTCACAACTTCTCAGATGTCACCTTCCCCTGTATCTTCAGAGCTTCACAGACAGCCCTGAAGCAGGCTTGAAGGGGGAGATAGGGCAAAATGCAAAACAAATACAGTAAATACAGAAAACAATTTCAAAAGAGTCTAACACAGATGAATAATGCAAACCTCCATCATGTTTGTTATGTATGATGCAAATATTTATTATTAATAATTTGCAAAGAAAAATGGCTGTCATCATTTGTTAACAACTCTTGTGTATTCTGGCTATCAAGCTTAGACGAGCTGCTATTCTTAACATGCCCCATCTTATTAAGAGTTCATCTTTTTTAAATTTAATTTTGTGAATAATGTAATGTTTAAAAGAGGAAAACAAATATCCTGTCTAAAGCCAGACTTTCCTCATTCCCTCCCACTGGTATCAAATATTTATCTGCCTCCGCCATTTTCTTTTCTTTTCTTTCCGTTTTTTTTTTTAAACTTAATCTTCAACTCCAGGCTTCATATTGAATACACACAGCGTAACTAGCTTCAATAGCCAATCATTCTTCCTCCAGAGATGTTTTATTACAAGGCAAGGAGCACAGACAAAGCAGTTGCTTTGTTTTTCAAATTCCCTCTTCAATGAACATAGTCATTAAAGAACTGTATCAAGAGGAAACCCTTGTTAATGTGGCCATCTCCAAACTCTGAGGATGGGGTTCTTATTGATTTAGTAATAGCTTACAAATAATGACCCAAAATTCATTCTTCTGAGCTCATGGTTTTTCTCTTCTTCACAAAACCTTTATTGCACAATCATTGCCAATAATAATAGATGACACTCCATTAAATTCAGTCTTCCTATTGGTCACATAAAGTCTCTTTCAGGAAGCTCATATAAGAGTCCAGGTAGCCTTCATTTGCTTCGGTTTCTGCAGGAACCACTTTCACTGGGGACTCTGGCTGATCACGTGGACTTGCACACCAGCCTGTCCATAGAATGCTTGAATCGTCCATCTTTGTATCTCTTGCTGAGCACACCCTGGGCATGCCGCTGGACTGACGCCCCCGGGTTTCAAGTGAAATTGACATTTTACGCACACACTGTATCTTCTCTTGCACCAGCTCTACTGTCAAAGATGTCAGCATATAGGATTTGTTTTGTTTACATTCTGAATTCTCCATCCATATGTTTTTAATTTTTTTCTTCAGATAAAATTACAGTAGAGCTTCTCCATAGAGCATTAACATAGGAACTCTCACTGCTGAATGTGGCACAGGGCGACGGTACAGGTAAGGAGAACGAAGGAGAAAATTAAGGAGAGAGAGAGAGGAGAGAGAGAATAAATACTAGATAGAGAAGCTCAGTAGTGATTTTGAACCCTTATAGATCACAAAGTCTAGAGCTCCCGTTTTCATGTGACTTTTGAGAACATTAAAAGATTAGTCTGGAATTGTTCAGGTAGTTAGAGAGTCAGAGTTGGGACCAGGTCTTCTCAGTTCTGCTCTACAGTTTTTCCTTCTACCTGGCTGTTGCTTCCCTGCCATTAATTCTATGTTTCAAGCACTTATCAAGTATTCATTTAGTGCTGGCTTTTCTCCAGCATGGCAGTCAACCCTCTGAAAATTGCAAGGGAGTTTAAATAGGCTCTTACCCCACTGAGCTCAAATTCTCACTGTGGAGAATAACTTCCAGGCCACAAATGGATAAGAGAACCACCACACGGCCCATGGGCAAGTGCAAAAGTGAAGCGAGGAGTGTATGACGATCTAGGAATGTCTGGAGGAAAGTGGCAGGAGCTGGAAGACAAGGCATTCAGAAAGGGGCAGGCATGGGAGAAGAGCAAAGGCAGTGATGGGAAAAAAGACAAGACTTCATGGCTAACCAAATGAGCAGACACGTGACAAATGCTCCCCACTGTTGAGGATGCAGAATGGAAAGAACTGTGAGCCCTCTCACCAAGAAGCTGATGGTCTACATAGGAGACGACTGGGATATGTAGGAAGGTACCAGGCAGAGAGGAAGAGAGGGAGCTGCTGAAAATGGCATCATTTCATGAACTGAGGACCACGGGGGTTTGTGTAAAAGCCAATACACAGATTGGTACCTCCACCACCCCTACTTCCATCACCAGCGGTGATAGTACTCAACTTCCCAGCGCTTTCTCACTCACAGGAAGTGCTCAGCATTCAGTGAGTATTTGCTGCGGTTATTTTTCATTGATCACCCATGAGCCTCCCAACAGCCCTCTGAGGCAGATCAGCCTGGCGCCATTTTCTCCTTTAACGGAGGAGGGCAGGAAGTCACGAAGTGAGCTGAGGGTCTTAGAATTTAGGGGTCGTTTAGCCATAAACAAGTTCACCATAATTTCCTTCGACTCAGTCACCATTAGTCCTCCAGAGCGGTGAACGCTGGGACTCAGGAGCACGTTCATGAGTGCCATGCTAATCCGGAGCCCAGCACTCCCCAGAGCGGGTGGCCCCAGAGGAAAAGCCTTTGTGCCACACTGTTGCACCACAGCACCTCCAGTTTCTTCTTTCTCCCTCCTCTTCACTTTCATCCCCCTGCTGAGTCAGATGCAATCAAGAGAGGCCCAGAGAGGACACTAGGGAGGAGATCAAGTGCTTCCAGATTCCCCTCCAGCCTTCTTCCATCTCCCCGTGAAAATGGGGAACATCGAGGTAGGAGAAATCAGGTGTTCTGAAACCAGGGCCGGCCATCGCCTGTTTGTGTGGGGCTGGAGACACATGATAGTATGAGGGACTACTGTTTTCTTCCTCCCAGTGGGTTGGAAAGAGGCTGGAGGTATGCCGGCTCCATTGGTTTGCTCATTCCTTAATAGAGGCAATTAAACTTTGCACAGTTATGTGTAAAGTGCTGTGCACATTCAGCTTTAGTCTCTCTCCTGACCCAGGTCATGGACTCAAAGCCTCTCTGTTCCACTTATCTATGGCTGCATAAAGCACTATCCCTATATGTACTGGTTTTAAACAACTATTATTTTTTTTTAATCATTTTGTGTGTATTTCAGGCAGGACTTGGCTGGGCAATTCTTGAGCCCCGCCTGGCACCACCTAAGATCCCTTGGTAATGCTGGTCTGTAGGGTCCCAGATATCTTCGCTCAGTGATCTGGTGCCTTGGCAGGGATGGCTGGAGGCTGGGCTCTGGTGCTTTCACAGCACAGCAGCCTCAGGTCCTCGTGCATGGTGGCTCAGGGCTCCCTGAAGGAGTCTTCCTGCAGCCTCAAGCAGGAGACTTCCAGAAGTCTTCTGGTCTAGCCTTGGAAGTCCCAGAATGGCCCTGGCTACATTCTGTCGATCTGGTGAATCATTACGGCCAGCTAAGATTTCAGGGGAGGATAATTAGCTTCCACCTCTCAATGGGAGGAAGCCTAGAGCCACCAAAGTTTCCACCAATATTGTGACCAAGTGAATAAGACGAGAATGAACTTGAAGCATGGTGGTGGAAGGCGATGCAGCAGATTCCATGATGCTGATAATTCCACTAACATTTTTTTGGTATGGAAGGAAAATTAATAAATTATAATAACAGTTGCCACCAGACCTTTTCTGGTGAGATAATGCTCTTTCTTCAGAAAAAAATAATTTGAGAAGTTACTTGAACTTGGAAAGTAAGAAACTGAGGACCTAAGTGACACAGAGATGGTTATGTCTTGCTGAGTGGAAAGTGGGGAACATTTGCATTTGCCTTTGAGAAGGAAGGAGAGAGGAGTATATAGACAAGAAGGGCAAGGTCTAGAGAAGAACTGGAGAGACGGTGAGCACAACGCGAAAGTAAAGGCTGAGAAGAAAACCCTAGAGATGAGGTGGGAGAAAAGACTTTGAAGCATCACCTAATATGTGATTGAAAGATGTATGTCACACTTGCGGCTGTGAACCCTGCCTCCTTAAGTTTAAGCCAAGTCTTGTAGACTAACAATTGCTTTGTATGAATATTGTCTTGAGTGTATGTGTGGAGCATAAGGTCAAGAAGGAAGCTAAATTTCACATCTGATTCAGCATGCTTTCACATCACATTGAATACGAGGGCAAAGACACAGGAGTAGAAAGAGGAGCTCACCGGCAGAGGTGGCCAGAGGAGCAAGTCCTCCCTGGGAACTCAGGGAAATCTTAGTGAGGATTTTGGACTTCCACCAGCAAAGTCAGGGAGGTTGGAGCTTGTCTTAATCAGACCTCAAACAGCAGAGCGGGCCCCACTACCATCTGGTTTACATGTGGTTTGTGGTATTGACAGCTCTCTCATTCTCAGCTTCTAGCCTGAAAGTCAGCACAGGGCTCACCCTCCTCTTCCTTCTCTAGGAGGAGCCTCCCAAAGCTGGGGCCCCAGATGGTTGTCCTGAGTATAAACTAGGGTTACCTCTGGGTCCCCTGCACTGTGTACCAATCTCTGCATTTCCCTCTATTCTCAGGACTCTACAAGTGGACTTTTAGAGATTCCAGGATCCCTAGTGT
The DNA here is from genome assembly GCF_037783145.1 of Equus przewalskii. NCBI lineage: Eukaryota > Metazoa > Chordata > Mammalia > Perissodactyla > Equidae > Equus > Equus przewalskii. The sequence goes on from NC_091834.1 coordinate 104,214,170, forward strand.
GGATTGTACCAATCCTGCCTCTGAGGTGGCAAAGGCACACACTTACCCTTGACACGTTTTGAACCTTTATCCACAGAGTTCCTATGGAGTGGTGCCCCCTGCTCTGGCACTAGCTAGTTGTGTGACCTAACACAAAGAGGAGCAGTACCTCCCAGAGCGGGTTCTGGAGATGGTTCTGCATGCACACACGTAGGCACACACAGACACACACACACACGTGCACACATACAGACATGCACATGCACACACACATGCATATACACACATTTCTTAAGTCTGTGTTCCCCAAATCATGATAAAGGGCATGTTTTTTCACAACCATTTGCATCACAAAAGCTTATAGGGCTTTGCTGTCTGGTTTAATGGAACTGGCACATTTGAAGCATTACCTTTGTATTTTTTTAATAATAGATTGTGGCATTACAAAGACCTACCCTCCTCCAACAATATTTTAGGTTGTTTTTTAAATTACTCAAAAATAGAGGAAATGATTATAAAGGATTTGTCCTTCTCTGTTAAAAATCCATCCAGATTGTTGTGCATGAGAGGGCAGTCCCAACATCTCCCCTGCAGCGACTTTAGGTTGAGTTCTACTACTTTTAAGTGCTTACCTGTGACCTTTGATGTTCTGATTATTCTGGGACTTCTGGTGCTTGTAGTCACTCAATCTGCCAGGGGAGGAAGTTCTCCTCCCAGGCTGCCTAATTTCCTTCTCAGCTGTAAAATATTTCTTTTAAAAAAGTGTGGAGGAGAAAGAATTATGGGAACAAATATGGTATTTATCATTTGAATTAAAAGACTAAACCTGGCAAATAGTCTAGCCATCAATCCACAAACAGTGTCTGTCGTTAGGGGCCCAATTCAGAGAATTTGATGAGCTGATGTATTTATATGTGAGCATCGCCAGCATCAAAACCACTTTCATGTGGATTATTTTTCTTGTCACCCACAAATCACATTGCAAAGAGATTGATGGTAATTGAATAAATTGCCATGTGTACTTAAAGACTGGGCTTGTTGGAGACAGAACAGATTTATTAGATGATCAAATTCATTTTTTCTATTATGCCAATGCTCATCGGAACACTGCTTTCCAAACATGGGAAACTAGAAAAAACAGGCTGAGGTTTCAAAGGATGACTTTGAGAGGTAATGTAATATTAGGGAAAACGCTGAACTGGAAATCAGACTTTCATGTACAGATTCCATCGGTGGACCTCGTGATTTAGATAATTTCTAAAATCCATCTTAGCTCGTACGTTTTATGATTTCACAAGACAGTTCTCGTTCAGAGGTTTATCGGCTGACTCTTACCTAAATAATTGCACTGTCTTATAAATGGGCCAGCCCTGGTGGCCTAGTGGTTAAGATCTGATGCTCTCACTACCATGGCCTGGGTCAGTTTCCCTGTCAGGGAACCATACCACTCATCTGTCAGTTATCATACCTTGGCAGCTGCATGTTGCTATAGTGCTAAAAGCTATGGCGCTGGTACTCCAAATACCTGCAGGGTCATCCATGGTGGACAGCGTTCAGCGGAGCTTCCAGACTAAGACTAGGAAGAAGTACCTGGCCACCCAATTCCGAAAAAATTGGCCATGAAAACCCTGTGAATAGCAGCAGAGCATGTCGGATATAGCACTAGGAAGTGACAGGATGGCACAAAAAGATGGGACAGGGTTCCACTCTGCTGTCCACAGGGTTACTAGTAGTCAGTTACTAGTGCCATCAACTCGACGGCACTAACAGCACCAACAATGACTTATAAATGGAGCCCCAACAGATAGGCTTCTTTCCCTCTGAGTATAAGATCTGGATGCTGCCATCTTTACTCTGTTACTTTCTTTGCCAGGCACCAAAGTCTGTATCAAATGCTATAGGCTGATACCTTGTAACATCAAGGTTTTGAACTCTTAGTTATGTGGCCATGAACTGGAGTTCTCTAGGGTCAAATCATTACCCATGGGCTCTATAGATCAAGCCGCCTGGCAGGACTTGAGGATCCATGCCTTTCCCATGTCCTTGAAAACTCTGTCACTCACAGGCTTGCCAGAATACTAGGACACCTCCCTTAGAATGTTAACATCCATGGGTAGAAACTGTTTACTTAGCAGTATTTAACACTTTGTGCTAATCAGGTCATTTGATTCTTTTCTTCCTTTAATCTTATCTGAGAAGAGATATGACCAAGTGAAAGTCTTGAGGTAAAGAACAAATGTAACTCAGAAGATGAGAAAAGGCCATGATGAGTGTGTTTGTTCTGTTGAATTGAGGACAGGAGAGTGAAGAAGATTAGTTAGGAGGGAAGGGAGCATTGACAGGAAGAGTTTGGAGAGCGCTGGAAAAAATGTCATTTTTAACCAGAATTTGACCCGTTTAAACCGTATTTACACAGTTTACCCAGAATGTCCTTTCATAGTGTAGTGTCATTTGTTTATCTATGCAACACTCTCCCTGTCAGATGTCACAATTAATGGTACAAAGTCCTACACAGTTAAGAATGGGCTGCCCTTTCTTACAATAATGGCTTTGAGCTGCTTAGCACTTTAAACTTCTCAATTCTCTTGCACATCCATTTCTTCAAACGTAGGTTGTAACACATTAGAAGGTCATAAAATTAATTTAATGAGTCATGATCAGCTTTAAAAAATAAAAGGCAATAAAAACCCCAAAACACCCAATGCATAGCAGCTAGTAGGATGAATTATTATATGGTGAAATTTTATCTATTATATATGTATTTAGTATATGTTTACTGTGTTGCTATATAAAATATATTTCTCATAATAGATTGCAGTCACAAAAGTTTGAACACTTCTGAACCCTTTTTTTGACCATGAATGGAAGAGGGATGCTGAACAGCAAAGGGTTAACTGAGTAGGCTTGAGTTGCTCAAACCCAGCACGTTCCTAGGAAAGGTCTGTCATCACAACTGGCCCTTGGCTGGCTTCTGGGACGTTAGCTCCCAGCACTTGGAACATTCTGCCTCATAAGAGAGCTTTTGTGTGCTTGAGGCCTTAGGCCACCTGGCACCAGTTGGACCAGATAGCTTATCCTAACAATGTGATTTATGACAATAGCCTGATTCTGCTCTGGGGAAGTCTGAGTTGCTGAGGTCAGTCATGCAGGAGCTACATGCCTACTTGACTAAGCCCCAGAAAACCATGGAGACCAAGGCTTGGGTGAGCTTCCTTGGTTGCTAACATGGTGTCTGGGAAAAGCAAGTGTGTCCTTGACTCCACTAGCAAGTGACACCCAGAAGCTCACGTCTGGTTTCTCTGGGACTCTGCCTCATGTACCTTCTCCTTTTTTTGGTTTTGATCTCTACCCTTTTGCTGTAATAAGTTATAACTGTGGAGTATAACAGGTTTTCTGAGTCCTCTGAATCCTAGGGGATCATCAAGCCCTAGGGTGGTCTCAGGGACCCCTGACTCAGATGCGGAAATAGGAACTGGGACCTGCAGAAGTTAAGGAGCTTGCTGGAACACGTACACCAGGTTTGAGCCTGGGCTTTGACTCGACTGTGGGGTATTGGACTGCTGCAGAGGGTCCACACTAAATGACTCCTTTTTTGATGAAGTGGTAGGAAGGCATCACTTTTCTCCATTTGTGACAATAATGATTCCTGGACACTACTTGTTCAGGCGTCAGTGGGTGAGTTTCACTAGGTAAGAGCAATAGAAACTAAATATTTTATCCCATCTTAATCTCCATTGAGGGACTCGATGGCATGAACCTGGTAGAAAATAATAGGGCTTATTATGAACTTTATCTCCAAAAGGTGGTTCTAGCTTTTCTGAGATCTTTCAGCTGGGCCTGTTCTGTCTATTAAGTAACAACCTCAGAAATACTTAATTTGTAAAATTACTGTTAATTATTGTATATTCTAGACAAATAAGCTAGCTCTTCAGAGTCCACATGAATTAAAATCAATATAAAATTACAATCCAGGCCATAAAGAGGAAGTCTAGCAAATGAAGCGCTCCATTCTCCTCCACTCAGAGTAGGGCTCGCTCTTGTCTTTCCTTGCTTTATTTGGGAAAATAATACAAAAAGATTAGTAGTAAAAGCTTTGAAATTTAATTACGATGAGGGAGTTCTAAAGGAGATTAAACTTAGTGTGGTTACTTTTTCAAAATAGAGAGGTAATACAGCATCTTAGCAAATAACCCTTCCCACACTTCTAGCTCATTTCCCATCAGGAGGTAGAGAAAAATTTTTGAGAACTCGTATTAACTAATAATAGTATCTGAATTTTTATGACACTTTTACTTTGTCTAAACATTTTCGTGTCTTGTTACCTTACTTGATTCTCCCAGGTTTTACTTGTCATCACAATCATTTTCAAACAATGCATAGTTTGAGAACGATTGTATGACCCCGTCTTGTGCATTTTAAGAATGCTGGTTTTGAGTGGAAGGTCCTCGCTGAGGTGGGACTGAGGGGAGGAAGACAGAGAGGCAGTGAATGGTCAGGGCTGTGCTCCCCTCCCCCCTGCATCAACCAGAGTAGCCAGGAGATTCCATAATAAAAATGTGGGAAACCACTGGCGTGGGGAGGGAATCCTGAGATGGACATTGGTGGACCTGAATTCTCCACACTACTCTCCTGCTGCTACAGAATCTATCCAGCTCTGAAAAGGCTTTGGCTTTTCTCCTTTTTGCCTGACTTTTCGCCATTTTTCATGTCAACAGGAATTTTCTCATCTACATGCTCTGAATTCCTTAGGTTTTGATCAATAATTTTGCTATCGCCACAGCGTGATCAGGAAAGACAACATCTCCCTCTAAACGTCCAGAGCCTCCATTCCTTCTTGACCATAAATCTCGTCAACAAGCCTGCCTGCCTCCCTCCTTAAGTCTACATCCAGCACGTTTTCCTTTTGACTCTCAATAAGCATCTCTCACACTCGTGTTCTCACAGGCCTACATCTCAGTATTGGTCTCCGAGGTCACTTGGTCCCCATTCTCAACCCTTCATCTTTTTCTGAAACCCAATTGCATTTCTTTCCCGACACCACTCTTCTTCTTGGAAAAGCTACACTTTTAAATGGCTTTGTCCTTTCATCATTTATTCAGAGTACAAAGGATTTTATACATATAATCTGTCACCCTCCCAGCCCTACACCTTTTGTTTGAGGACAAATAACGTCCATATTTCATTTATAGAACACAGATCCCATCCCCATTGGACACAGCACGGTTCCTCCCACCCTCCCCCCTTGGCTCTGCCTCTTGCCCGAGATCACCTGGGTCCCGTGTACCCTGGAATCCCCCTGTGCCCTCCTCAGTGGCCCGCCTTTCCTGCTCACTGGTTAACCGCGTTTCTGATGTGGCGCTGCTCACCTTCCCTGCAGTGCTGTGTCTCCTGGAGGGCTGCTTGTGTGCTCTCTCCACTTCCCGGTTTCTCTTCCTGTCCTCCCTCCTTCCTTGTCTCAGGCCCTGGCTTCCCTCTCCCCTCCTCCCTCCTCTGTCCTCCCTCTAGGGCTTGTACTCCTCTGACAGGGCGCCTCTCCTTTCCTCCAGCCTCTGCCTGCATGCTTTCTCATACTGCCCTTGACCCCACCCCGTCATTCCTCCTTGGGGTCTCAGGCGCACCTGGAGTCAGTGCTCGCTCTCATCTTGCTCCTGGCTGATCTTGCTCACCCTGGGCAGGTCACTTTTCCCTTCTCTATCTGGTCAAAATGATAAATCCTCCTCATCCTCCAGTCTCCTCCTCCAGGAGCTCCTTCTCCCAGCCTCCTCCTCACACAAGCTCTAGGAAATTTGCCTGGGTCCTTGAACTGACAATGTCTGCCTGCCTCATTTTACTCCATTCCCTCAGTGGTGTGTAGCCTTTGATTTTGTCAAATGGATCAGGGCTGTGCAATCCACAGACTGTGGTGGGCGTGGTGCCCCCTTACCTTCTCTCAGAGGCTCCCTGTGTGGTGCCAAGGTGCATCCTGGAGCTCCCACCTCGCCTGTCCAGGCTGCCCCTGGGTTGGCTATGACACTTGTTTGTTTCTTAATATGTTGAGTGAGAGGCTCCCAATATGCTGTTATTCACCTCATTCTCTCTGGTAGAATTTAATCTTAACCACAGTTCCCCCCAACAAACCCTAATGTGTTTGTTTCATTTAATGAAACTCTTAATGCATCGCTTCCTGTGTCTGGATGAAGTCACACTGTGCTATTAGCCATTCTACTCCAGACTGGATGGGATGTCTCTGTTCCTGGCCTCTCCATGGGGTCTCAGCCAGGCCCTCCCAGAACCCCCAGCTCTTGTGCAAGGAACGCTGTCTCTCAAAAGTAGTTCGAGCCCTCTCTGCTCTGTGAGATGCATGCTAAACCTGCCCTTCATGTACACACACAGACGCACAAGCGCGGCCATAGAGTGTTCCCTTATATTCCCTCAGTAGAGTGAACTGTCAGTGTCTCCACACAGTCTCATTTCTCCGCAAAGGATCCTCAGGACAAACCTCCCCCTCGTCACAAAAGTTGCACTGATTCTTCTTTCTTTTCTCCTTCTCCCTTGAGGAAGAAGATGAGAAAAACAGATACAGCTGCTCAGGAGTCCCTGCTCTTAGCCGTCCCCACCCACCGACAGCCTTTCTCCGCTCTTCCTCAGTTAACTTCCCCATCACCCTGCCTCCTCGACTGCTGAGGGATGTGGTGCTAAGGTCGGCGCCAGCCCGGCGTGGGGATGCTGTGCCTCCTCCTCCAGCTCTCAGCACAGCTCCCGCCCTCACCACATGTATGCACACGTGCGCACACCCACATACATGCACACACACGTGCATACACACACGTGCGCACACACACCTGCGTGCACACACACGTACACACACACACACCCCGCCTCTGCCCCCAGTCCCACCGGTCCCAAGGCCTGGCGTGGGCCCAAGTGAGTGTCTGGCTCCGGGGCGAGCTGATGGCGGTCATGGCGGCGCCCACACTGACCTAGGGAGTTTCTCTCGGAAAACCTCCAAATATTGATTTTCTGCCCTATTTTCTAAATCAGATTTAAGTGAGAGGCATGACCGTTATCTGACTCCATGCCCATTTCTTCCTTGGGACAGTGCAGTGGTAGATTAGAAATTGTCTATCTTAAAAAACAGCAGTTTGGGCCCCCTGGCTACTTCTCTGCTCCTGAGCCATGTTTTTCTGAAACGTTATGACATCTTCCCCACCGAATCCACCAAAATGTCAGAAATAGCTCGTGTTGTTTCTTTCCTACACACAGTGCCCTGGCAGGCAGCATGGGGAGCCTTCTGCGGGATGGTGGGAGCGTCCTGCTGGGAATCAGGGGACCTGAGCCTGGCCCTGGCTCTGGGGTCAGGATGCCGATGCTGAGGGGTCCCTCTCAGGATGGCTGCAGGTTTACACACGGTGGGGATTTGCCTGAGCAAGGGCAGCGCCAGCATTACAAAGATGCTTCCACTGCTGGGAGTTAGGTGATGTGCTGCGTCTGCACGCACCCAGGTGAAGTGGGGGTCTCTGGGCCCCTCTGCCGCCTGTGGACCTTGCTTAGCTTCAGTCCTTGTGAAGGTGTCTGGGCTCCTCCCTCAGACTCCGCTCTGGGTCTGGCCCTCTCCTCTCAGGGCACTGCTCCACCTTCTGCTTTAGCATCAAGGTTTCACTCTCCTGGAAACCCCCTCCAGATGTCCTGCTGATGACCCCTCACAGCCTGATCTCTTACCAACATCCCTCTTCTGGCAGCGTTTGTCAGTTTCCAACTTTCTGGCTCAGAAATGTTTCAGAGTGTCTCCATGTCTCCAGCTGTGTCTATGCAAACAACGTAACTCAAGCCCCCTTCCCTGACCTCCCCAGTGGTCTGAGGCTGTCTGCTGGAAGCTTCCACCAGCTCAGCCACTACCACCTCCCAGGCCCCAGCATGGCCCCTGCTGGCTGTTCCCGCTCCCTCCTGTCCCTTCAGCCCCCGAGTGAATACGGTCCCTTCCTGTTCACACCCTGGGCACCACCAACACAGCAACAACGTGTATATTAGGTTTCACCAACTGAAGTGTTTTCTTTTTCTTAAAGATCGGCACCTGAGCTAACATCTGTTGCCAATCTTCTTTTTTCTTCTTCTCTTCTTCTCTTCCCCCTCCCCTGCCCTCCCCCTTTTCCACCTCCTCCTCCTCCCCCTTCCTCTCCTCCCCAAAGCCCCACAGTACATAGCTGTATATTCTAGTTGTAGGTCCTTCCAGTTCTGCTATGTGGAACGCCGCCTCAGCATGGCCTGATGAGTGGTGCTGGGTCCTCACCCAGGATCGGAACCGGCAAAACCCTGGGCGGCCAAAGTGGAGCGCACGAACTTAACCACTTGGCCATGAGGCCGGCCCCTGAAGTTTTAGAGAAACAGTTTTTTTTAACAGGAAAACCCTAAACCTGAACACGAGGCTCTTCCGTTCCAGAAATTTCTGGGTCTTCCTCATCCCAGGGAATCCTTTTTTGATAACTTAGGCCCAAACCTCTCCTTCTCAGCTCAGACTCTAAGCAAGATTTCCTAACGTGGGGACTTGGGGATCCAAGAACTTGGATGAAAGAAAAATAAGGTTATAATTATTTTTAGCAATGTCTAGTAAAACGGCTTCCTTTCAGCATGTCTGTAGGCAAAAACCACCGTGGTTTTATCAGTACCTGTGGCCAATAGAGATCAGGTATCCTCGTATTGCCATGACAACTAAAAATATCTTGAAATAGGATTTATTCTCACCATTAATTCAAAATCATGGTTGCTTTCAGTCCTGCCCCTACTTGATAGCCTTTGGGGCTGTCGGCAGGCGCTCCAGCAGCACAGCTGGGCACTCTCGGGTAAGTCCATGCTCAGTAACCTTTCAGCCACAAAACCTGAAGGAGCTCCCACCGTTGGAGTTGGTATCTTTGCAAAACGGGAATTCCATTGTCATAATCATCAAAGTGAAAAAGTCAAATTGGATATCCAACTTGACGGGCGTGTTTCCTTGTCAAAAGCAGCCCCACCATTACATGTTGTCAATGTTTGTAAGCCAAAACAACGGTTATACCAATACATCTCTAAAAACAAAAATTTATTTTCACCTGCCTCTGTTTTAAATTATTATACTGTGAATCATTAACCAGTATAAATACATTTTATTTTTTGTACATTTATAACTATATTTCAAAATAATGGGTTTTCTTTGTGACCCAGTGTGTTTTATTTTATATATTTAACCATAAGATTCTTAGAGAAGATTGTCCTGCAAATTTAGTTTTGTCTCATTTGTTTCTTTTCTTTTTTTTTAAATGTTTCTTTTTGTATGTGTGTGAGGAAGATAGGCCCGGAGCTAACATCTGTTGCCAAGCTTCCTCCTTTTTTTTTTTTCCTCCCCAAAGCCCCAGTACCTAATTGTCTATCCTAGTTGTAGGTCATTCTAGTTCTGTGTGGGACGCTGGCACAGCATGGCCCGATGAGTGGTGTGTAGGTCTGTGCCCAGGATCCAAACTGGCGAACCCTGGGCTGTTGAAGCAGAGCACACGAACTTGACCACTTGGCCAAGGGGCTGGCCCCTCACTTGTTTCTAAAGAGACAAAAAAAGGTCTAGAGTCCCCACACTAAAGAGACGTTTTCGTTATCTTCTCCTTCCCTAAATTTCAGTCCTCAATCCCTTTCTCTTCAGAATTTATCTCCACCCTCTGTCCACCAGTTACTTTGTGGAGCAGTCAGAGCTTTGTACCTCTGAGGCTGGCCCAAGCTAACCAATGCTAGTGCTAGTCACAGCTAACTAGATGGAGTTCCTGTGTCAGAAGTGATGACTTACCTGTGTTCGTTAAACCGTTGGCCCAAGACCCTACAAGTGAGGGAGGTCGCGCCTGAATCCAGGGGTTCTGGCTCTAGAACTCCAGGACACGTGGTTTTAACTGCTCTATTGTATGCCATACACTCACTGAAGTATCTTTCAAAATAAATACGTACATACTTGTCTTCCCTCTGCTTTGTCTCTAGAATGCACAGACATCTGCAGTTAAGAAAACAATGAAACATTTGTTCTCTCTCTGTCTTTGTCTCTCTCAGTCTCTTTTTCTTTCATTCTTTCTCTTTTGGTCCCCCTGCTTTGGGATTTGACTCTGCAGAGAAGCCTCTTGCATTCTGAGTCTGTTTCCTTATCTCCAAATGAAGGTCAGACTGAACCATCTCCAAGGCCTCTTCCAGTGTCAACACTCCTGGGTAAAGTCAACGTGAGACAGGGCTCCTGCCTACGAAGCCCGCACAACCTGTTTGAGGGGTGATTGCTCTTTATGTTGACGGCGTGTCACAGAATTTCCTGCAAGGCTCTAAATCTTTCCCATGAAGAGGTGACCTTGTATCTACAGTCCCTTCATCTCCATGTGTCTTTGGTATAGTCATATTTGTCACCTTGAATTGTTCCATAAGCTAAACCAGCAGTTGTTCATATTTCTTGGTTGATTAATTTTCTAGAAAAGAAAGAGCCCATTCATGATCATAGTTCTTGTTGGAAACCAACAGCATCTTAACCTATATCCTACATATGGGTTCAGAATGCCTCTTTTTACTTGGTGTCCATTCCTGTGCAGATAAGAACAAGCAATATTTATTACAAACGGCCGCTTCTTCAGTTCATTCTAGTATGACAGGGTTTCTAGACCCCTTTGCAATTCAAATGTAATTGATTAATTGGAGTTCATTTATAGGCATCAAACAGCACATGTTTATAGAGACACTTAGTGGAATATGTCTGCCATGGTGATATTGGTAGAAAGTTCACTGAGATGATTTCTATGAATAATGTAAACTCTAACAATTCTAGTAATAGTGTTCACAGCTGTATCAAATTATGACTTATTAAGCATGGGGCCGACTAAATAACCGACATTTTTCTATGTAACTGTCGTCAAGCTAAATTTGTTCCTTCCTGGAAACTGCACAGTCTTTATTTTTATCTAAAGACAGAGATGTACTTGATCAGATCCTGTAAAAGCAAGAAAGGTGTTTCTCTTGCTGACAGTGTATTTCATAAAGGTTATAGCATGAAAGAACCTCAAGCATTCCATTGTCCCAACCCTTTAAGTTTATAGCTGAGACAACTGGAATCCAGGGAAGACGTGAGACTTGCCTATGGTCATACAGATGAGGAAGTGGAGGGTACATCACATTCATTGCTCCAGACCCTTACCGTACCTTTATGCCACCTCTGCCACCACTGCTGGTGTCATGATTCCTTTCTCTATCGCCAGGGCCCCTCAAGCAAATGTATGGGTCTTCCTCCCTCCCTGCCCCCCTCCTTCCTTCTATGTGTGCGTGTGTGTGTGTGGCTGTGAGAGCAATGGTTTTCTTTTGTCCTGCTTTTGAGTTAAGTCAAAATATCATTTGTTTTGGAACTTGACATGCTTTGCAACACTCTCCGTACCTTTTTAATCATATGAATTATTGATCCATTCTTACGTCAGTCATCAATACACATAACACCATCTTCAGAGGATCTAAAGTCATGAAACCAGCCGAGGACAAATATTCTTGCAAGTGTCTGGGCATGGTTTGAGTCTCCCTCCACTGACCTTGTACTCAAGATTCATTTCAGTTTCACTTTTGTTTCTATTCCCTTCCCTTCTATCATCGACTTACTTGAAGTTTGCTTTTGTTTCATAAAGACTCACCGAAAAGAAAATTGAAAAGGTTAATCCATCAGTGTACTTGGTCAGTCCTAATCACTGATTGAATTCAAAATCCCACACCCATCCAATCCAAATGGAGAGAAGTGACCTTTTCTGAAGCTAAAACGTATACGAAATGGCCAAAGTCCACAGCTTCAGCTTGGCCTGTTCCTGGATCTTGGTTTCCTGCTGGAGCATCCTTCCCACCCAATCCTGAGTCCCTGGACCCAGCAGTCTTTTTGCGCCCTAAGGTTTTCAACCTTAAGAGTCTTTCCTGGGCTCTACTTTTGTGGGGTAAAGTCTTCACCCTTCCTTTGTGGAGAAATTGCTCACTTGCTAATCATTAGACTTCGGTGGATAATGTATTCTTCTCTGCCGTCTCTGAATGAGAGAGTGAAAAGGCTCCATTAGAAAAGAGTTATGGTGTGGTCAAGTAATGGATTCACTTTAAGACTTGAGAATGAGTAAAGTGAAAAAGTTGCACTCTAGAATTCATCACCTTTCATATATAGCAATGATACAATAGTTACTTTAGCTTTCAATGTTAAATTGTGTGAATCATTTCATTCATTATGGATAATAAAACAGTAACACAAGCCTGAAGTGATGTCTCCCTTATGCTACTAATTTATTTTATTTCCTTCCTGCCCCACATCAGAGTACAAAAATCCTTTGTTTTTCCCTTGCAGGAATTATTTTTGATGATGGTAGTAAAACTAGGGGATTGAGACATCAGCTTCTGAAGTAAAAATTTCATCTGTATGTACTGATAATCTAGTATTGTTCTTTTATCCAGAGAGGCATTTATCAATTTAAACACACCTAGAAAGGCTCTCTGGAAGATATAAAAGCATGAAGAAGCTCACCGTTATAGCAGAGGCACAGGATGAATGCTTTTTAATCTTGTTTCATCCACAGATATCCACAAAGATTATTTCCCATAGATCATTTTGTACCATTTGCCCCTTTTACATCTTCAGTACAATATATTTATTAGCTATCTTGTTGAAAATAGGAGAGAAACACTCCTTGATGTTGGAGATCTTGGGAAACAAAGTATTTAAAAAGTGAATAGGGACCCGGCCCTGTGGATGAGTGATTAACTTCACATGATGCTCTTTGGCAGCCTAGCGTTTTGCTGGTTCAGATCCTGGGCATGGACATGGCACTGCTCATCAAGCCATGCTGAGGCAGCGTCCCACAGGCCACACCTAGAAAGTCCTGCAGCTAGAATATACAGCTGTGTACTGGGGGTGGGGGGAGGGAAGAAGAAGAAGAAAAAAGAGAAGATTGCAACAGATGTCAGCTCAGGTGCCAATCTTTAAAAAAAATATATTAAATAAATAAATAAATAAATAATGAATTGATTGTCTCATAAATGTGAACCCCTTGGCTGAATCACTCAGTGAAAGGACAGTGTGGCACTAGGGAGATTGATAAAAAGCCAACAGATTCGTGTTTGTGTATGTATGTGTGAATGTTAAAATAAACATCATATAATAAGTTTATTTAATCCTCTTAAAAATTCCCTGAAATATGTCTTATCTCTGCTTTCTCCAGCGAGACACTTAAAGGTACGGAACTTCGACTGTCTTGCCTACAGCAATTTTGAGGCCCTGAGTTAGAGTTTTGATTTTGCATTTGTGAAGTCATCCAGTTGTTGGAGTCCATTATTCACGAGCAGGTGAAACAGAGAGAGAGCCCCTGCTCAGGGGGTGCACGTGAAAGTCATACCCCGGGCATCATTTTCACGCTTCTTGAGAAAGTAGCACTGGAGAGGACAGCAAATGGCGTACCTCTATTGCAACTCTTCTACTCATTCAAGCAAGAGAGATTTTTCCACTAGGAAATAGGATTTCTGAACAGAACTGCCACTTCAGTAGTCACTTGCTCTACTTGAGTATCCAAGGAAGACTGATTGTATGTAGTGGGAGGGCATGGTGACAGATATGTGCCAACCCTAGCACTGATGTTTGTACTGTTCATCCATTACGTATGTTCCAATGAAGAGGTGATGTTCCCTGGTATCTGGAGACCCAGCAGGTGCATCTTTGGTGTGTGTGTGGTCATCAGCAATCTCAGAAGAAATTACATCCCAAGGCAAAAGGAAATCAAGAAGCAATTTATTTGAGAGTAATATTCAGAACTATAAGACTGGTTTTTGCACCTTTCTGAGTCTTTCCAGTTCAAGGTTGATTTAGACCCATGAGTCTTGATGGAGACGTTTGGAAATCCCTAGGCTTCATGAAAAATCATATTAATTGCAAAATCAGTGAGTTAACTGTACGTGAGCAGCTTCAAGCTTGGTAGGAAGACAGCCTTCCCAGGAACCAGAGAGGAGAGAGGAAATTGACTGTGACCAACTTTGACCCCAGCAGGTACCTCGGAGGAAAGATTTCAGTCTGTTTATATTCCATGAATTCATTTTCCTGCCTGGTATTCTCAAGTGTTCACTGGGACAGAATCATTGAAATCAACAGTAAAAGTCTTCTAAGACCACCTGGCAGGCTTCTCCAAAGGCTCTGGCCTGGAGCCACATGTATTTTTCCAAGGCTCACAGGTAGCCCTTCAAGCCAATATTTATAGAGTTGTTTTTAAAGAATCATGGTTGCTGTAATTAAAAACAACTCCTAGTCTTTAAAAATGACTTAATAGATGAATAAATAAGTGAATAAGCATTTGACACCAGTAGTATATATAAGAAATCAATTAATTTCATAATGTGGAAACATTACATTGACTTCTTAGCAAAGATATTAATTCCATTTTGGATACATAAACCACACTGGGAGGATTTTATATCTGTTATAAGTGGCATTGTGCGATATTAGTTTCTCTAGGATATGTTTTTGTTAGTTTCTTAGAGATAAACGGCCATGCCACTAAAACAAAATAAAAATCCCAAATGAAAGCCCTTTCACTATTCGCCCTGTTAAGCTTCCTCTGGATGGAAGATGTCTTCATCCATGAAGGCTGCCAGGAGGCAAAGGAGGGCTCAGTGGCTGCCCAGTCCTAGTGCACTGAGTACATTTCCTCAAAGAATTATGATTGGAGTCCTGTGATGGAACTTAACTTGATAACTCATATACCCAGATGTTTTACTTGAGTGATATCAAACTATTTGTCTTTCTATATTTACCTTGGTAATCTAGGATCTTAGAAGCCAACAAATCCTACTCCCTCAGTTCCCCAAAATATGTATTGATAAATTCAGGGAAAGAGTGTCTAAACTTGCTTCAGTGGATCTTTGGTATGGTAGGCAACCAAGACTTGCCCGCCATGATTTTGTTGTTGTCATGTTAGCCTCATTCTTTCTCTTGACAGATATTTATTGCTCACCTCCAGTATTGCAGGCACGGTGATAGACACTGGTTATGAACAGTGAAGGAGAAGAAGCAGTCCCTCCTCTCAAGGAGCTTGTCCTCTGCTGGAGGAAACCCAGGGGAGGCATTGGGCAGGACAGCCTGTCTGTCTGGGAGCAGCCCAATGTGCATGCAGGGGGAAAACATGCACAATGCATCAGAGTTTTCAAATTCTTCCTTAAAATCATAGGCTAATTTCATAACTAACATGACATACTAGTGGGTTATGGTCCATGGTTTCTGCAAGGCACTGTCGTGGACAATATAGCATCTTCATATCACTGGTATCTCAGTAGTCACCAATCAGAGCACCCCCTAACAGACTCCAACATGGTATCTTCCAGCAGATCATTTCCATGAAACTATTTGTAGATAAGTGTGGCTTGAATGAACTTTCTTCTAACTTGAACACCTACTCTGTATACAAATCCTTTGTATGAACGCATAGCTTCTTAAGGAACTTATAACGGGGGAGATAAGACATGGCCAGCCATATTAAATGTTCAGTAATGTGTGTCACATGAATAAATGAAAGAATAGCACAGAATAGAGAGTGGTGTGTTTCATAAGGCAGGTACTTACAGACGTTAAGAGGATTCAGCAAGAGTATTAGTAACTTCTACAAAATCATAGAAGACCTCTTGGAGGGAGTGGCTTTTGAACTGGATTTTCAAGTAAGGCTATGATTGTGCCATCTGGAAATTCAGTTTCACAACTTCCTGGGCTGTGCTCTAAGTGCATGACTCATCAAGTTGATGGAAGTAAGTCTACAGAAGACTATCAGGGATGTTCCCTTATAATGTAGCATGCAGCAGACCTGGATTGGAATCCCAGCTCTGTAATACCTACACCACAGAACAATTATTAAGTAAGATGATTTATGTAAAACATATGATTATAGAACTCCCCCCAGTTGAATCTCTCATTACTCATCAACCAAACCTTTCATGGACTGGAAATTTACAAATGAATTCAGAGTTCATTTGCGGGTGTCAGTGGACCTATTGATGTTCTAGCTTCCAAGCTCCATTGCCAGTTTGTATAAAAATGTGCCTGCTTTAAAATCTGACTGAAAATAAATTGTAAAGCTGTGCTTTCCAAATAAATGAATAACTTTTCAAAGATCACAAAATTTGTATTTTCCAAGAAGACTCGTGCAGACATGACCATCATAAGCTACTCTCCAAGGTTCTCAATTTATTTTGTATTTCCTTGGGAATGGTACCAGCTATCATAGCATGGCTTCTTCCCTCTGGAGTTCTTTCTATCCTGGAAGATGAAGGAGGAGGAAGGGGAGGAGGAGAGCAGAAGAAGAGAAAATGATAGATGGAATAAGCCAATCCAGGCCAGATAAAGCTTGTTATAACCCAGTCCATCCGTCCCTCTCGGTAGCTCCCCGGCTGCTCTCCCACGTCAGCAGTGTCAGTTCAGCGTCCCATCCACCAAGGGTCCCATGGACAAAAAAGACCAAAGGTGATCCAGGATCCCTTCTGAATCATAACATTCTTGGCACTCAAACCCACCTATATGATATGTCTGTCCTCCATGATAGATGGAAATTTAGCTCATCATTGCTGCCCACCGCCCCCCAATATCCTAATCTTCAATAAATGAGAAGACAGAGTTGTGCTTCATTTACTGACTTGACTTTAACATTTCTGAGGACGTTCAAAGCAGCGATAGAGCAGCAGTCTCCTTTTCATAAGAAACAAAAGTCTTCCCAAGGCTGCCTCATTTCCTGAGTGATGAGTTGAATGCAGAAATGGGGTCCTTAGTCAGCCAGGGCTGAGCCGAGCTTGCGTTTCTGAGCTCCCACAGCACCCTCAAGTGGTAATGTCAAGCTCTGAGTTGCTCTCCGTGAGCGCATTCATGAGACTGTTTTGTTTTGCTGTGTCCTTTCTGTTGTTTGTTGTTTTGCGTTTGTTTTTGTACCTGGTTGACTTCATCAAAGGGGTATCAAAACAAAAAGCCGTGCAGGAATAGGATCTGCCAAGTTGTTCTGAAATGATGGGGATGGTGTGGACTGGGGAGGAGGAGCAATAAGAAGAAATAAGAATACAAGAGAAATTCGTGAGACTATGAGAAATGTGTTTGTCTGTTTTCCGCATGTTGTTTCTTCTCCTGGATCAAAGCAAAGAACAAACCACACACAATCAACAAGGGCTGCAAGATAAAGGGAACACATTTTATGAGCCTGTTTTTCTTGCTTGCTTTTCCCAACTCCAAGTTCTATATAAAATCATCTGAAACATTGCTGGCCCTTGCCTTTGGTAACGGGGCCCATAACCACAGAGGGAATGGCATAGGAAACAACCTTTTAGAGCAGCACCTCTGCATGTGGCTTTAAGACTCAAAGGCGCTGCCCCTCCCATGTGCAATTCCAAAATGAAATTTTATGTTGTGAAATAATAAAAGCATATATGTGTGCTGAAAATAAGTTTCTTCCCAGATATTCTGAGTGCAAAGTTCCATGTGTTCAGCAGAGCTGGAATGCCTTTCCTTGTGTGTAAGCCTTCCCCTGATTACCACACCTGGACTCATGCTCAGCCGTCATAGCCCAGCCCGCACTGCTCTTCCTGTGGCCTGGAGGCTGCAAGCCTGGCAGCCCGCGGCACACAGCGGCTTTCGGAGAATGGGGTCCACACTGGCTCTTCTGACATCAAGTCGAGGTTTGCTGCTAAGGAGCCTATTTAGGGCAATGAGATTGCATATTTGAAAGCACTTTGAGTATGAAGTGCTGGTAGACATAAGAGTTTTCTTTTTTGAAAAATTTGGTAATGCAATGATTCTCTCTCTGCTTCTCCCCTCCCTCCCCCTCCTGTTTTGGACCCACGCTACTTCTCTGGGGCTTTAGCAACCCCGCATAGAGTCAACCTCACAGGACATGTCTTGACCTGCATACACAAGAGAACTTAGAGAGTTGAAACACATTTTCCTCCAAATACTCTAGTTGGAGGAATGTATAAAAATCAACAAGAAGTCAAAATACAGTGATATTTTCCCTCAGAATCATAGACAATAGCCAAAAAGAATCAGGTAGAAAAGCTTAATGCTGTTTTATAGATTATTAACTGTAGGCAGCATAATTTTTCTAAAGATTGGGTCTATGTAAGAAGTTTTGGTTTCCCCCATAACAGTAAATTGTTGGAACCTCTCAAGAGCCCTGTGTTGTAGGCAGAGCTGGTGGGGTTAGCCACTGGTAACACCTCACGTTAGAGATGAGAAAACTGTTCCTTAGGGAATTGTTCTCAAGCAAAGAGAGCCTGGGGTCCGATTGTGTCCTTTAGGAACACTTTTGGGTGCATAACGATTCCTGACTGAAAGGGGCTAAAACAGAGGGGTTTCTCTCTGTTGGGGGGTCTGGTCTTATTCAGCAACTCCACACTGTCAGGGTTCTGGGTTTGCATCATTGCGAGCATTGTCCTTTCTTCTCATGGCCACAGGGAGGCTGCAGCAGCTTGGAGCCTTCAGGTCCTCACTCAACTGTGATCAGAGAGAAAACTGGATGGGGCAATGCTGGGCCAGAGGGAAGAGGGTCTCTCCTCTTACCACTCTTTTATCCAGGAAGAAAAATGTCTTTCTAGTAGCTTCCCAGGAAACTTGTTGCATCTCTTTAGCCAAGTAGACACCCTTAACTTAAGGATGGAAATTCTATACTGGTCAGCAAAAAATGGGAAGGGATAGTGGTGAAGGTTTTGGTAACCAAGGGAGGCTCGGTCACACCAGCAGTTTTGATTGTTGAGAGTGAAGGACGTGAGTAAGAATATGCTTACAGAAAAATGTCACAAAATTTCCTCTGTAAAATAAAAACACTTTAGGGGCCGGCCCCGGGGCCAAGTGGTTAAGTTCATGCGCTCTGCCTCGGCGGCCCAGGGTTTCACCGGTTTGGATCCCAGGCGCCGACGTGGCATCCCTCATCAAGCCATGCTTAGGCGGCGTCCCGCATGCCACAACTATAAGGACCCACAACTAAAAGTATACAACTATGCTCTGGGGGGATTTGGGGAGAAAAAGCAGGAAAAAAAAAAAAGAAAAGAAGATTGGCAACAGTTGTTAGCTCAGGTGCCAATCTTTAAAAAAAATACAACCAAAAAAAAGCCACTTTGACTTTCTCCAAAGCGCTAATGAATAATAGCCAGCCCTTTCCCAGGGTAACATGCAGTACACATCCAGGGTTATTTTTTAGGTCAATGAATGGTAGGAGATATTTTTGTAGAACTCTTCCCTCATGCCTTGAGTGGTTAGATCTGACCAATACCATACCGGGAAATGATAAGGAGATAAAAGTCACAGAATCTGGGAATACGTGGGGGCTAGTCAACATCTGAGCCTCGCTAACCTCCTTCCCTAGTGAGATTCTTGAAAAAACCAGAATCGCCTTAATCTTAGTGAGGATGATTTTTTTTCCTCAAAGATCAGTGACGTCACTGGGAGATGGAAGAATCCATGGGTCACTTGCTTTGGTTCTCTCCGTGTAGCCGGGCCAACTGGTGCAGTAGTTTACCATCATTCCATTTTAGTCAGAAACAAAAACCAAGGGCTGGGTGTGGCTGAACCGTCGAGATGCTCTGTGCTTTCCAGGTGCTGTCGTTTCAAGCGGGTGTTTTTCATCACGTGGATAAACCCGAGTAGGCTGCCATCCCAGGGAATCAGTAGTTGTCTGTCAAGTTCAAGGCCTGAAGATCACAGTTTTGGATGGGAATACTTAATAAAATGCAGATGTAATCGGTGGATAAAATGTCAGACTAGTAGCTATTCCACGTTTTCCCTTAAAGTGCCTCTCAAGGTACAAGTATACAACCTGAAGGTCTGTGGTCTAAGCGGGTGGCTTACCTGAAGTCTTGTGTTTTATCTTAGCATACTCATGAATTCTGTATTCTATTCCATAGTATATTTGGAGTTAATAATTTTATATTATTTTTCTCTGAGTAAATTAGGCACTCAAGAAACATATTTATCTTATGGATTTGAATATCTCAATTTGGAAACTTAGAATTCATTTAGATCACAATCAGCCATTTACATCTCATTTAGGGTTGAACTTGATATCGGAGCTCCGAGAGAGAGAAATCAAGGAATCCTGAAATGCAAATGTAAATATAGCCTCCGACTGCTTCTTCTTTTACCATAGGATGACTAAGAAATCCTTCAAAGTCCTTTGAAAGCGTTAATTTATCCATTCTTCCTCATGAAGATTGAAAAGGGTGGTGTAATTTGGGTATGCTGGGGTATAAAGACATGTAATGGTGGTGATTATGGGTGCAGTGTGGAAGAGCGAGGTCATGGGACCCATGCGGGACTCAGAGCACAGTCGAAGGGACAAAGGCAATGCACCTCCTCCTACTGTAGCAGTGACTTGATTTTGTTTTTGCTGTGAGTGAGGAAAAATCTGTTCAAATTGCCAGCTCCTATGACGAAAGGATTTATTGAGCTGGCGGGCAATTTCTGTTTACCTGTCAAGCAAAATATAAATATAAGTAATTGTTACGGGAATTACTTTTTTGAGTTCCAAATTACAATGGTTTGAAATGCAATTAGTAGTATGGACAAACTTATTTTTCCCCTTTATGAGAAGGAAATTGTTCGGAAATGGATATAGCGGAGTTGATAGAGTTACCGTGCACAATGAATTGAATTACCCACATGAAGCAAATGAGAGGCCTCATTTCAGCTTTATTGCTCCTAATGTAATTTGTTTTCATTAATGAGAGCCCACTGCTTCTCGTATCTGACGTATCTACAAACGGATGAATCAGGGTTTTGCACTGATATCTCCTGTATTTGCTCAAGACACTGTGAAGATAGAGATCGGGCTTGAAGTGTATTTTCTTTCCCGGGTTAGATCTCACAGTTCATAGCTAGGATCTGTTGTGTGGATATTGATGGTTACCCACAAATAGTCAGCATGTACATGTGGTCCGGAGAATGTGTTAAAATTCAAGAAAAACTGTGGAACCACCTAAAGTTGCGTCAGCCGATTTGTAAATTTGTGGGCGTGTCCTGTGGGAATCTGGAGGAAATCTTAAGTGATGGTGAAAAGAAAGATAAAATGGATTTTATAATGAAGATTTTAATGTGGCTTAAAGGAGTAGATTGAGGGAAATTAAGTCAGTTTTCAACTGAAGTATGTTTATTAACTTCATTGATTTTTAATTCATAACAGAGTTTTTTTAATTAAGAAAGCATTGGCACTGAGGACTTCTTAATGACGTGAATTTTGGGATGTAAGGCCTTTTTTCCTTGCAGTTCTGCAGAGCTCATCCGCCACACTGCACAGCTTCTGGGGAGACCAGGAGGCGCTCTGCTGAGGTGCAAACTCCGCGTCCCTGAGGTCCCTCGCCACGGGCTGCCGTCCTGGCTTGGATCTTATCTTTGGCATCTTCTTTGTCAAGTGCCTCTTGGCCACCACTATCCTCCTGAGATGAGCCTTCAACTCTCAATTCAAGGCTGAAACAGCAAATGTCCTGAAAAGACCAACCATAGTCCATTCTATTTTGCCTTTGAATGAACTGCTAAGATGACCTCTATTTAAATGAGGAAAATGGGCCTTTGTACATTCTAGAAAAATTCTTACCCTCTGGAGAATCCTTTTTAGATCCTATAAATTGGTAAGCCACGTCCCGAGAATAAGCAAACTCTCTGGCAATCCTGCAGGTCACCTTGGTGCCATTTAGGAAAATGCTCTAGTGCATTATTCTAGTGCGGCGATTCGCAGAGCTGCGTATGCATCAGAATCACCTGGCAGGCTTGTTAAATGCAGATGACCAGGCCCTAGCCCCGAGTTTCTGATTCAGGAGCTTTGGGATGAGGCCCAGAATTTTCATTCCTAACAAATGCCTAGATGGTCCTTACACTGCTGGTCCAGAGACAGCTCTTTGAGAGGTACTGTGTTAGTGGACTTGAAATGCGCTTAGTGCTCCTATGGTAAATAACTAGGGCACTATTATGGATGCATTTGTGATCCACTGGTTTCTAACAGTCTTTTCTAATGAAACTAGCAAGGCTGTAAAACTACCAAAATATGCAGGAAATTGAGAAAACTGCATCTATTCACAAAAGGAAGGCATTAGCAGTCTGGCCATGTGATTTATAGCATCAGTCCTGAGTCACCATGAAGAGTGTTGGTGATGCCCTGTATGTTCGCTTTAGTCTGTCATTTCAGCCCTAGAACCCTCACAGTGAGCAGCACATAGTAGGCATTCAAATCCTCACAGTGAGTGGCACATAGTTGGCATTCAAATGTTTACTGGATAAGTCAGTGAAATGCTCACAGTCAGCACTGAGATTAGCTACACTGTTTTTCAAGCATGGATTTGGTTTTTGTTTTAGTGAGCTAGTGATACAAGCATACTATGTAGCAAATCATCCCAACCTTGATGCCTTATACAACAAATATTTATTCCCAAATCCACCTTTCTGCTGGTTAACTGTGATTTAGCTGATCTGCACTGGGCTCAGCTAGGTGACTCTCTGCGCTCCCTGGTTGCTGGGCTCACCTGCAGACTGTGGGTGGAGTTCAGGTGTCTCCAAGTATGTTTGTTCTGGAGGCGAGGCCAAAGTGGCAGCAAGGACCTGGGGCATGTTCTCCTATGATGCATCGCCTGCATGCAAGAGGCAGCCAGGCCATGCAAGTACCTGGAAAACCTCTGCCTTCACCATGTCCGTTCACATTCTGTTGGCCAAAGCAAGTCACACAGTCAAGCTGGAAGTCAGTGTGGCAGGTTAGGATGCTTCACTGAAAAAGGTATGGGGTGAGTGAATTTTTGCCCCAAAACATTCAAGTCTATCACAGTTTTGAATATGGAAATACTGGCTTACGTCAAAGATAAATCATCAGGACCTAGAAACTCGGAGCTTGGAAATGTAGTGATGTGTGTAACTGTATTATGCTCTTGAAGGAGGAGGCTGGTCCGCAGACTGCCCCACCACACACTTGAAACAGTGCCTGCTCTTCTCCGTGCTCCTGCCATACGTCCCAGCCATAGCCATGCTTGCTTGTTGTCCTTTTCACTCAGGTCTTTCTTGTTTGCTGCTTGTTTCTTATTGTTGCTAGTCCAGACAATGCTTTAACTCAAAGGAAGGGTCTTAATTCTGGCAATTTTTGACATGGGGTAAGATGGTGAGGGAAGCGGTTTTTTAAGAGACTTTTTCAAACTCAACCAAGCAGACGTCCAGGAAGCAGGTGGCACTTCCCCTACCCTGGCCTGCCTCAGAGACGGCTTCTGGCCCTGACGCCTAAGACATCCATCTCGTCGTCCCTATTTGCCACTTAGAGGAAGCCCTCTTCTCTCTTCCCTCTCTGTGTCTCACGGCGGATGCAAGAACGCACTGGGAGATGCGGTGCTTGGACCTGGAGGCCAATGCACCGGCTTATTGTATTTTCATTTGCTGTTTCTGGCTGACCAGCCCTGTATTTTAGGGTGGATTAAATCAGACTCCCTAAATTTTAGTCCTGTTGTGCATTCTAGAAATACACCATATCCCCTTCCATTCTTTATAACTGGAGTGGTTTTAGTGGAGCCAGATTTTTGATTTTCTGTAACTGTTTCCATTGGCCTGCAGTTGAGTATAATTTACGTGGCAGGATTAAGTGCATCATCATTGGCTCTATTTTCTACCATCTAAAGAATAAGACCCTGCAATTGAATGACCTTGCTTCTATCTATCCTTTTCTATTTCTTTGTTGCTTTCTAGCAAAAACCTAAGAATCACTTTGGGTGACATCATGCAAAAAAAAAAAAAAAAACCCAGCCAGGTTTTGACCCCTGTACCACTAGCCTGTTTCACATTTATTTCTACGGCCGAACCAGACTTGGTCCTTCAAAATGCTTGCCATGGGTCACGAGAGAGAGCAGATAAAAGCTTTCTCTTCTTCCAGGACACAACCATCGTCTCTGTTGGTTAAAAAATTGAAGCACTGAATTGTAGAGGCTCATTAATGTCACTTGAACATTACAGGGAAGCGGATTTAACTTAATTCACTGGACTCAGGGAAGTGCGTGGTTCGAAAGGGCAGGGAGCTCTAGGGGCATCTCAGAGCAGATGTCACTTCCCTTTTAATCTGATAAAGCTTGATATATGAATTAAGACACTTCAGAGAGTGCCCTGGTTAGGTTCAAATGGTCACCAGGGACAAACAGAAACAACAGACTCTTCTCTATCCCCTGCTCTAAGAATCTGAAGAGCCTTGGAAAACATGGCAGAAGCTGTCAGTAGACAATCAGAAGATGAGGCAAGATAGAAGTTGGTGCCTCCTCTAGGAGGTAAAGGGATTATGGGGATAATTTCCGGGTCAACATTGGTAGTAAAAAGTAAGATTTTATGAGTATTCAGAGAGCAGCAAGGAATTTTTAGAGAAAAAAATATATATAACCTACTGATACTGATCCAGAGCAAGGACAAGAATGAAAGACAAGAAAGAGAAAAGGGGAAGAGGAAAATTGGGAGGAGAGAGGAGGTGTGTATGGTCGAATGTCTAACGGGAGAGGCAGCAGATGAGGGGGAGAATCCCTAAAGGAAGGAAGAGTAGGATCTGACAATCCCCCGCCCAGCTAGGAGTAAAATGCTTTCCCTAGGTGGACCCCAGCCATTTAGTTGAATCAATGGTTGTTTTACTCCCTTGGCAATCAACTTTACCACGTGGACTGGTCAACCACGTGTGCCTGTGTACACGCCCCTGGGCCAGCTAGTTTTGTGTATGTTTTGAACTGCATTGTAAAAACCAGGTAGTTGCACAACGGCAGTACTAAACTGCAGAGAAAAGTGCTGTTGGGAGATCAGCATTTGACTTTATTAACTTTAGAGTAAACCTTTTTGTTGGGTTAAAATAAATGTTTTTTGTTAGAATATATTAATCTTTAAGTATCAATTTGGAAAGCTCAAAATTAACTCAATTCATACTTTACCTCTGTGGTTTTTAAAAGCTGGGAACAACGATTTCCTTTTCTTGTGCTGGACGTTTCCTCTTTGTCGAGTTTGTAAATAATTCATTCTACCTAGACACTTATTGGTAGTCATCTTGCAAAAAATTTTCTTTAAAGAAAGAAATACAGAGTTGGTTGAGAATATGCATTGTTTTTATGCATTTAGCACTGTATTTTCTCAAGCTGCCCAAATATTTGTTTTATTTCTCCCCATTTGTATGAGTACAAGGTGACAATATCTAACAGATATTGATGCACAGTGTTTTAGGGATCCCTCCCGTCACTGGCCATTTCATTTCTCCAAATATCAGTGTTTGAGAAAGAATAAAAATCTTAAATAGGGTTCTGCCCTCCTCCTTCTCTTCACAGGGAAAAAGGAAGTAAACTACAGGATATAATTCTCTCCTAGGAATAAGAAAACCTCTTAGCTGATAAAAACCATGCTTAGGCTGCTGAACTCAATATACTTTTGGTCTTCCTACAATGCTTAGCTTGCATGTAGACCAAAAAGTTCCCTTTATTTTCACTTTAAAAATGACTATCCACCATATTTTCCAGTATCTGCCTAATTCCAATGACTTATCATATTTGTTTTGTACATTGATTCCAGAGAAAATAAACACACACTTACACATTTATTTAGTAAGTAGGGAAGAAATAATCATATGAAACTAGATGGAAAAATGGGTTGGTGGACATGATTGTAAGCAGTATTGAAGAATTAAGATATCGATATGAAATAATCAATGAAATATTTTCAAAAATGGTGTCCCACACTCACCCAATAAGCAGGAATGGAAATCTACTTCAATGCAGCATATTCAAGATGCTCAATGACAGGCTGAGTGAGTAGTAACTGACATGTTTCCTTCTGAAATGCTACACCTATATTTGAATGCCCACTGGCAAGTTTCTCTGCTATTCAGAATATCTTCTTCCTTATTTGGGGGATGGGGCTCTGAAAAGGTTATTGAAGGCAATAAGTGAATTAATTATGAATCATAAACATAAAATGCCATAGCTTGCAAGTCTCTGCAATTGCGTTACTTCACTCATCCTAGAATATTAACTGGTTTACTCTTTGCATTTAGGACTTTAGAATCCTGACAGTGTATCTAAAGATTATTGCAATTTGTGTATCGGTATTTAAGACAAATTTGGATGTGTGAGTGCACATGTGCTTGCAAACAAGCATGCACATACACACAAAGTCTGAAACATTCTTTAAAATGAGTTTGTTCAATGTGCAAGGTGAAAAAAGGGAGCTGAATTCTTTTTAAGTTAGTTAATGGGCCTCCCTCTAGATTGGGCTCTGAGAAGCCTCGCGGCAAGCACCTTGTCCTTTCACTAGGGCCTGTTTCCCTTCACACTTGCCTCTAAGAGGCTCTTGTTTTTCTTGACCTCCTTCCTGTCCCCTCCCCTTCATTTCTCTTGTTTGATTTTCAAATTTGATTTTCTCAACTCAAATTGTGTACCTCAGCTCTCTTCCATGATTTATGAGTTTTATAGTTTTTTTCATTTTATAAATAATTTTAAGCAGAAATTGCTTATCATATTGTCTGGATAATTTAATTAGGATTTTTATCTTTGACTAAATTGTAATTTGAATACCTTCAAGCTCACTTGAGAATATAATTTTTAAAAGTGGGGGACACATGTGCCTTCTTTATCCCACTTTCAAGCTATCATTGTTCGTATACATACATGTATAAAGTACTGTGTATGACATATGAACTATTTCCATATAAATACTATATTTTGAATACAATGTATTAGTACAAGAAATGTATGTAATGCTTCCTCTGACAGTTTGTGTAAATGTGTACGTGCACATTTCATGTACATGTACATTATGTAAGTGAGGCCCTCAGGCGTCTATATTTAGTGAAATGTCAGGACCTGGATGCAGCTGAGAGCAGCATGAGCCTTCCTTTCAAGTCTGCCTTCTGAAGGGCAGCTTCCTCCCGTCTAAAGCACAGCTGCGGCGGGAGAGGGGGAGGAGAGCGAGGTTTCCTATTTATCTAAATGCGATGACTTTTAAAGTTTAGTTTTATGGCTCTTGTAATTGTTGCTTCTGTCTTCAAAGTCAGGCGGGCTGGTGCAGCTCGGCCGCCCCCGGCCCTGTGCGCAGCACCATTGCCTGTGTGATGATGTTGGCCGTTTGCTGGGCGGGGAGCCTCCTAGCTTTTGAGAGGCTGGTTTTTCTCCTTTTTATAGTTGCTGTGAAGGAAACGTGTTTTTAACTACTTTAATGATTGCGCTTTTCCTCATCGTGGAGGGGAACCACAGAAGATTAAACAGAGGATGGGTGTGGTATAAATTTTAATTAAAACCAGACTACCCACTGGGCTGAGAGCTTGGGAAGGGTGTGGAAGGGACTGGCAGGTGTCCTCCTCTAGGAGACTTACTCACCGGCATCCAGTTTCTCCCTCCAGGTTAAGGACACCGAGGGAGAAGGCAATTTCAGGACCAGGCAGCGTCTCTTTCAGGGATTTCTGGACTTGGGCAGTGGTGCCAGGAGATCGCTTTGGGCCCAGACCCAACGAAGGCTGGCGAGCCCGCAGTATGGGCTGCCCAGTGGCCGCGACCTCGCCTAATTTTCTGAAAACCTAAATGGAAATGGTGATGGAAAGCTCAGCGGAGCAGGGGGCGCCGCTGAGTCCTAGAAGGTGAAGATGAAGATGCCCACCTTGACCTGGTGTGGAAGGAGCAGCAGAGTTGCAGCAGCCCCTCTCCGCCTGTCCCTTCCCTCCGGAGTTTGGGGTCATAGTCCTGGCTAATGCTCAGGGTGGGATAGATCCATGCCAGCTGGAAGGGCTGCAAGAGGGAAGGGGCTGCGCAATGAGAGGAGGGCGGGTGAGAGGAGAAGGAAGAGCGCCCAGATCGTCAAGAAAGATGAGGCGCGGGTTCCAGCAGGAGAGAGGATCCCAGAGGCCAGGGGGAGGGCATCCACCCCAGGAAAGGGAGGGGAAAAACCAAATAGCCTGTGGTGTGGAGTCGGAACTGAGCACGAGGCACAGTCTGTGTCTTTCCACACAGGGGCGCTGGAGCACGTTTTAATGCAGCAAGAGGAGTCGAGGCTCACGCTGAACAGTGCACCCCATTTGGCGTCCTTTCTCCCTTATCACTCACTCTCCGCTGGGCGGGGGGGGGGGGGGGGGGGTTGGGGGGTGGAGAGGAAGAGCAAGCTTTGGAAAAGTTGCCGGCATCCCAGATGCTTCAGCCTCTGCCTGTATTTACTGAAAATGAAAATGGAGTTTGCGATGTACACAAATCAGTGGGTGTATGTGGAGGAGTGTAATCGAGTTGCTCTGAAGGTTTCCACCAGGCCTTCTCTCGCTTGCCTTCCATGACCTTTTCCTTCCCCTCTTGTTGAGACCAGGTGAAAGAAAATGGATCTGTTTTCGGAGAAGAGCTTGGCTGGAGAAGGAAGGAGGCTCCTCAGAAACCCCCGTCCCCTGAGCCCTTGTCTTACAAGCCGGCCTCCTCCCTTCCAGCCCTGCTGTTCGCTCTCCCTCACGTCCCTCGCACCCCCAGGCCCCAGGGTCTTGGCTGTTGTTGTTGCAAGTTAGGCAAGAAAAGCTGGAAGGAAAACACGAGGGGGAACGCCTCGGAAGGAGCCAAGGCTGCAGCTGCGAGCAAGGCAAGCGTGTGGACGCGGAGTGCAGCCGGGGCGCCAAGGACGGGCGCCTCGGTGTGCCAGCCCCTCCTTTAGTCTCCCCAACTCCCCCTCCTCATTGTCCGCCTCTTCTCATGCGCACTCTCCCGGCGCAGCGTTGGGGTGCGACCTGCGGCGGGGCCCCGAGCGCCCAGGGCCCTCAACGGACACCCACCCCCGCTCCCACTTGCACCCACGACCTGCGTGGCCCCCGCCCCCTTCTGGCGCGCCTGCCCCCCCGCATCCCCGTCGTGCGCCCCCCTGCTCCAGGAGCCCACCCTCTCCCCGCCGCCAGCCCCCTGCCACCGAGGCGCCATTATGTACCCCGGGTGGAGGGGGCCGCGTGGGGAGGGGAAGGAGGAGCAGCGCAGGGGGCCGGGGAAGTGGGGGGAGCGCTGAGATTCGCTCTGGATGTTCGCCGGTCTCTAGGTGGTGCCAAATCCTGGGGCCTAGGCATTTTCCCTCCCTTTATGTTTTTTTGTTTTTCTCCTTCCGTCAATGTCTTCGATTAGGCCGGACGCGGCCGTGGCAAGGAGTTGAAAAAAACAGAAAAGAGAAGAGAGAGAGAACACACCCCCAGACCCCAAGCTTCGCGAGCCGCCGGGGGAGGGGGCGGAGGAGGCTGAGCCAGGCACTCGCCCAGCGGCGACTTGAGAGTGGCGCGCGGAGGAGCGGCCACCGCTACCAGCTTTCCTTCCTCCTCCTCCTTCTTGCCCCCTTTTCTCCCCTGGAGCTGGTGGGGAGCGGGAACCCGAGAGGGAGAAAGCAGAATATAAAAACGCCCCGAAGACAGCCAGCGAGAGCGCGCGGAGACCGATGGCTTCGCTGTACCAGAGGTTCACGGGCAAGATCAACACCTCGCGGTCGTTCCCGGCGCCCCCGGAGGCGAGCCACCTCCTGGGCGGCCAGGGGCCCGAGGAGGACGGCGCGGGGCCCAAGCCCCTCGGAGCCCAAGCGCCGGCGGCGGCGCCCCGGGAGCGCGGCGGCGGCGGCGGCGCGGGTGGCCGGCCCCGGTTCCAGTACCAGGCGCGGAGCGACTGTGACGACGAGGACGTAAGAGCATCTTGGTGGGTGGGGGGCGGCGCGGGGCTGGGGCCGAGTGCGCTGGGAGACGCGTCCGCCCGTATCTCCGATGGTTCTGATCGCCCTCTTCCCTCCCCTCCCCTCCCTGCCCCCACCACTCCCGGGAGCACCCACAAATACACTCCTTAGAGCGGATCTGGGTCACCGCCGTCCTGGAGCGGGTCTCTCTCCGCAGCGGCGGCGGCCAGGAGTTGGTGGCTTGAGAGCAGCGTTTGTGGTGCTGCACTGCTGGGATGTGGAATTGGCTGGGGGTTTCATGGATATGTGGATGTCTGTTGTTAACTGCATGGTGCTGTGGATCCTAAGGAGGGAATTCGGTCTGTTTGTGCTTGCAAGTTGATTTTTCTTTCTTTCTTTTCTTTTTCTCTTCTTTAAGACTCAGGGAAGATAATGTCCCAGGGTCTTTTTGTCCCCCTCCCACCTGTCACTGGAATCCATCCATCGTGCCCTCCTCACCTTCCCCCCCCCCGCCCGCCCACGCTGTCCCTTCGCTCACTTGCCTCCGCTTCTCACTTCTCCAAAACGCTTCCCCCCCCCCCCCCCAGTGCTGGTCGTGTTGATGGTGGTTTTCTTTTATGGAAAAAATAAATACATAAATAAAAGCACTAGCATCCGAGGGCCACCCTCCTGTCCCAGGGCCCAGCACCATTTTTGCTGATGGGAATCATGCCCTGCCTGTCTCCCAAGCCTAACCTTGGACTAGCAACTCTACCTTAGACTGTGTTAGCTGAAAACTTCTCTGTGAGCACGTTTCCTACTCTTCTAGGGGCTGGAAGCCTGGGTTTCAAAGGTTGGATTTGCATATCGCCTTAGTAACCGATGACTCAGGCAGGGCACCAGCAGCCGCAAAGACAGATGAGTTCAACCACCTCTATTGATCCCTTCCAGACACTCAGAGGGCCAGGGAGGACCAGGAAGCTGCCGTTTTTCTTGGAGACCTTCTCTCCCTAGGGAAAAGAGAAAAATCCCAGACAAGATCTTGGGCAGGGAGGCAGGGCTGGCCTGGTGGTACAGCCCCTAGAGCTATGCAGAGTGTGTTGGGTTATAGAACCCCCTGTGTGTAGCTTTGAGAAGTTTCCCATCTGGGGGCAGCTGGGCACTGGTCCTCACACGAGCCTATCAGATAGCCTAACCATGTCCCTGCAATGAGCAGGAGGTTGTAGCCATTAAACAAGTCCTGCGTCGGGTCACACTGCTTCACCATTTGGTATTTCTTTTATAGGGCAAGAAAGGTGTGTGTGTGTGTGTGTGTGTGTGTGTGTGTGTGTGTGTGTGTTGGTGGGGGGGTTGAGTGCTTTCACAAGGACAGTTCTGAAATAGTCACTGAGGTTTTGTTGCTGTTACTAGTCAGTCTTGCTTTATGAATGGAGATGTGTTTGTGTGTGTGCACACACACACGCACACCACACACTCTGTATCAGATCGTGCATGTGGTTTTCTTATTTTCTTTTGGGTCGTGTCCAGATTCCCCTGGTTAGATAAAGAGATATCTGAGAGATATCCCTGAGTTCAGTGGGCCAGGTCCTGAGAGAGACACATGATTTCTTCAGTCATCTGGTTCAAGGAACTAGAAGTCTTTGGGGAGGGATTTCACTGAGGTTGGTGAAGAATTCTGGAGGATTAAACTACCAAGAATCTTGGGGAAGACAATTGAGCTGCAATGCAGACAGAAATGATGCACTTTTTGCCTTAAACCTGACTTAAAACTGTCGAATTGTGTTATACTTGGAGTGAGAACGATGTGCAATCTCTTCTCTACAGGCGCTAGGTGTCAGTAGGAGAAAGGAAAGGCAAGAGCTTCTGACTTTGGTTTCAGATGGTCTCCACCCATCTTTTTTATTTCATTATTTTTTTTTATGTTAGCTTGGAGCATATATTTCCTTCTTTTCAGTTTGATATATGTCTAGAACTGTTTCTCAGAAAAAGCGAAAGATTTGAACTGAGGAACAAATCAAGGATTTAATATTTGCAAATGATTTCTGCTGTTATGGCTCTGAACGATGTATCTAACTTAGATTCATTAAGTCCTGCCATCAGTGTTTTTCCTGGAAAATACAGAAGTGTGTGTAGCTATGAATGTAGTGTGTGTGTATATAATGTCCCTATGAGATATATATGAATATATATATGTGTGTGTGTATTTAAAATCTATGATTAAACGATGACACAGGGCTAAATGGCTAAATGCAGCATCGATTTCTTGAAAACTTTTATGTGCTTTTCTCAGAAAAGTTATTCAGAATTGGAAAAAGTATGTTTAAAAATTTGCTAAAGGATAGATGTACATATTAAACAACTCACTTTTCTTCCAAGAACAATGGCTACAATTTGCTTAGGATGAGGTAATAAAGAAAGATAGTAGATAGAAAAACTGCATTTCTGATACCAGCCCTTGTCAAGATTAAAGAGTCTCCAGTAATCATTTTGCTACCCGAATTTAAACCTGAAGATACACAGCTAATTAGGAACACGTTGCAGATTGTTCTGTGGATCTCGGCGCAACCACTTAAAACATTTCCTTAAGCGGTTAGGGAGCGCCATTGCTTGGGTGGGAGCTGTCTGAGGTGCTGAAGCATTCTCTGCCTTAGTGCATAGGAGATCTCCAGCACTTCTTTCCTCACGGTCCCAGCACTAACGCTGGTGGCTTTATTGCTCTTCTGTGACTTGTCAGTCAGGGGAAGCTATTCCATGGTAAAGAAACAGCTTTCCAGCCTTGGTCACTGAGATGATGGTAAGTGGCATACCTTTGAATGCCCCCTGTGCCTCTAGTCCTTCCATCCAGAAAGGGGGAAATGAAATGTAGTTCTTTACTTCTGCATGTGTGTATGTACACGTGCGTGAATATGATTGAGAATGGGAAATTACCCTAAAACAAAACTTAAGGTAGTTATAAGGTCTAGCAGAGATAAATCTAATGTGGAGGTTGCATGGCGGGTAATTAACTAGTAATGCATTGCCTATCTGCACAAATGACACTTGTAGGGGACCTCCCCTCTGGGTAGGACCACAGAAAAGCCTGTTTGGGGTGGGTCAGTTCTAAGATGGGGAGTTTAACTTTGAAATATAAATAAAGCCAGAGTGCCATTTCTATCAGAGTTTTCTCATCAATCTCAGATTTATTTAAATATAAAGTCAATTATTTGGAAAACCCCTCTGAGGAATCAATAGCTATTTAAAATTCATTTTTTAGGTTTAAAAATAAGTTGACTCTTAAAGAAAATGTTGCTGGAAGTGACTTTGATTGGACTTTGGTAACTTCCAATAGGAATTAACTGTGACTAATTTTAAAATGCTGAACTTTGTCATGCCCCCACTCAAGTGTTTCTTTTTGATTTCTTAAAGGACATTAGAGGCTTTGGGTACTGTCAGGGAAGTAGTCTTGTTGGGGTCACATCAGCAGGTCCCTGTATTCCTCATTTTGGGTGACACGTCTTCGTAACAATACAGATGTGATGACAACAAGATTTTAAAAGAACAAATTGGCCAAAACAAGCATTGAGCCACCAACCCCTGCTCATGATGTCTATCAACCTGACAGGGCCAGTTCCATTATCCTGTATGTCTTCAACAACCAGCCCATCTTTTTTCTCTCCACCTTGATTTTTCACTGGTATGGCATCAACACCCTGTTAACTTCTCTTTGGGATTTGTCAACTTTAATGTGTTAGTAGCTTGACTCTACAAATATGTTTATATACCCTGTTACTTTCTTCCACTCCAATTATATTTTTTTTAGATATTTGATTTCACATTATTTTCCTAGTATATGAGAAAAAAAGCTAAAACTTTCAACTACCTACTTGGTCCCCTTATTCTCATGATTAATTTGACAATGCTTAGTGTACTCACCTACAGATGGCTGTGGGATCCCAGAAGATTGTTTTGGAGCTTTAACTGGGAGAACGTGTAGAGTTGCAATCTCACTTACTCCTTATAACAGTAGTACTTACAGAGTTGGCGTTATTATGTGCCCAACCAATATATATTACTGCTATTACTAATAAGGCTACCCCTTAATCTCTCCTTCTCCATCAGTTCTTTCTTCTCTGCCTGCAAACAGAAACAAAGATCCTCTTCATTGATCCAGCTCTGGCTACTGGCCTGTTTTTCTTTCTTCTTTTCTTATCCTACTTCTCAATCAAGCTTCACAACTGATTCTGCTTACTTGTTATCAACAACCCTCTTTTTCTCATCTAGCTTGGTGGCAGATTTATATTCTTACTGTCTTCACTACAGAAACTGCACACAAAATGTCGTCAGTGTCCTCTTAATTACTGGATATAGTAGCCCTGTCTGGTTCCTCCTTAGTCTTTGCTGTTATAGCTTTTTCTCTTGATGACCACCACCCTGCTGTTCAAACTTTTGTGACATGTGTCTTTCATGATGTTATGTTAATTCATGTCCTGTCTCTCTCTCTGAACTTCACCTTTGGGTTCTTTGGTAAATCATTTCCTTCTTCTGCCCTTCATGTAGAGGATAGGAGAAACTACACTCCAGGATTTTGGTCTCCACTCTTCTGTTCTCTCCCTTTCATGCTTTCCTCTTAAGATAAATTCGATATAAGATAAAGGGGTCTGAGTATATTCTGCAGCTTCTGTATTAGAAGATGACTAAAGTAGCTTTATTACTCGGATGTACATCTTCTAGCATGTCTTTTGAAGATAACTTGCTTTTTTATTTTACAGAATTGGAGAATTGGAGAATTTGAAGGACCTTGGTGATCACAATCTTGGTCTCTCTTCCAAGCATTTGTTCCACATATCAAGCAGATAGATGCTAGATTATTTCTGTGGCGGTGACAAGACATCCACGTGGAATATATCCCTCACTTTGTCATTCTCCTCTCTACACCTGCTTATTCTAAATTCCTTTCTGCCTGATCTCCTCATTTCTGCTACTAGTTTGCCAGTCCTTACATCTCCTAGCATTGCATAAAAGATATGTGAGCATGTGAAGATTATATTTTCTCAATATCTTGATTTCTTACTTGTAACATTAAGTATTTCACTGGATAAACTTTGAGGTCCCATCATGGGTTTAATGTTCTATAACACTATATCAATGCACCCTGCTGGTTACAATAGTTGTCCTACTGAAAATTTTAATTTTTGCACTTCAGAACATATTTTAAACACATGGGAAGTGCTTACTATCTAAAACAGTCTCTCTGTAAATGTTTTGGTAAAGTGAACAATTACTTAACTGTAAAAAATATAGTTCTATATCTATAGAGAATTTGCTGAAATTTTAATATATCTATAACAAAGTTATACAAAATATTGCTTTCTGTCTCAGCACAGAGAATGTAGTCATAATTAGGAAGTTGTCTGTGTTATGAGGAAGTAAGACTTGTGACGTCAACCAGGGGTCAGTGCTAGCTGAATGATGGCTGAAGCCAAAGATATGAAAAATACCTTGCGTCTGCATTGCACCTGGTAGTTTTTAAAGCACTGCTACATGTATCTCATTTCACTTCCAGAGTTTCCTTGGCTGGGGGAAAACCAGAACAAAGTGCTAATCTGTTGGCTTGAAAAATTAATAAGGGTAAGCCTGATTCCTTTCGTTTGGATGAGTCAATTGTCAACTGTGAATTATAGCCAACAAATTTCAGTGTGTTAACAAGCCTTTGCTCTCTAGAGCCAGCCAAAAAAGTGTGTGTTTGCTTAAAGCCAAATCTGTTTGTAAAAAATGAACATTATGCCTTCCCAGTGGATTTGAGTTCTGTGTAGCAATCAGACATTTTGAGGTAGGCATGGGAGCCTACTTTGTATGACATGCTTTTCTTATTGCTGCTAGTGTGCACTTTTTAATAATTTACTTGTATACGTCACTTGTAGATTTAAAGAGGTCTGAAGCGTTAGAATAACATAATATTAATTTATATTTTTGACAATGGAATCAACTCATTTTCCCACATGAGATTAATATTCTAGTATCACTCTGTAGACAGGAATTTCTCTAGATGTTGGCTTTGGATGTTTTTTCTTCACGAAATAGAGCTTTTATCTTCCATACCCAAAGATTTTTCTCCTTTAGAGTCAAAATGATTAATGAGTTTAATTTTTGCAAGCAACTGGCAGGAGATGCTGAGTAAGATGTACATGCTGATTGTATATGACCCTGTTCCTTTTAATTACTCTGATGATAACAATGCATTTATCAAGTGCATAATGCAATATGCTTCTCTGCAATATGCAATATTGATCTCTTTCACAGAGCATTGCCTATAAAAATAATATGTACAGTAATCCTTTTAAAATTAAATTCTGCCTAATAAATTGAGTGTTAAGGGCATTGAGTACCCATGTGCCATGTCATGATTTGGTTCTATTTTAAGCACAGTTGTTTGATTTTCTGTACATAGAAAAGAAAACCTCAGCCTTTCTGGTTAACAACTTTTGAAACATTTATCTTTAGAATGATCTAGCATTGTGAAACTATCTGAATAGAATATTTTAGAATTTGATAACATCTAATTTTACAAATGAGAATACAAGTAATTTTGTGGATAATGTTGGACAGATCACTTGTGTTCTCTGGATCTCAGACAAACTCAGCCTTCCAATCGCTCCTGTGTTTTTCTCAGTATGCTCTGAAGTGGAGGAAGCAACTTAATTACATCACTGAGTTTAAAGAGTAAGAACATTATGAAGTCTAATGGTTTAAATTATTTTGGTTCTAAATGAATGCACTAATTGCCGAAGAGAAAAACAGACAACTTTACTACTGCAGGGCAAGTTTCGCCCTGACTTGCTTTCCCCGATAGTTTTACTTGTTTTCCTCCATATATTTCTTTCTGTGTTTTCCAGCAGCATCCAGATCCAGCTGAAGCACAAGAAATGTTTAGTTTTGCCCCATGAGTGAGAAACATATGTAGCTAATATTACAGGAAGACCAGAAACCAATAAGGCCTGTAAGGTCCAAGTGGTAGAATTGGTGGAATTCCACGTGGTGAATACCCTACTTCCCAGAGTTGGAGCATCTTAGGCGACAGTAGAACACACAGCAGGTCTAGGGGGATGGAGGCTGCAGATGAGCACAGGACAGGGATGCAGGAAAGAGGGAGACTCCTGTAGCTAGAAACAGAGTGGTTCTCAGCTCCTGAAACAGTCTTTACCTTTAAAAAAGACAAACAAACTTTCTTTCAGTCATCCCTGCATGTGTAGGTAAACAGCGTGAAGGCATTTAGAATGTGGTAAAATGATCCTAGCAATATGCCCAACGGAAATGAAAAAATCACACACGCATTTATTTAATTCAAAAGGAACTTGAGGATTTTCCAGGGCACCACAGTCATTGTAAAAATCAATTTTTTAGCTTTCTATAGTGCTCAGATTTCCATTGATATCAGCTTTTACCTTAGATGAGTTTGGGTCAATTTTAACATGCTTATGTTAAAAAAAGAAAAAGTGGAATGAGGGATAGAGGGATCTTCCCGAATCTGGAATTGAGAAGACCCATCCATCCTTTCTATCTCCTGTTGTTTACTCTTTGGGAAGATTTATTCTTAAGACAGAACTACTGGCATTAGTCCAGCAGCTCTCATATAGCAATGGGCTCTTTATTGTATTATCCATGATATATTTATATAACTGTACGTAGCCATTATGCTTTGTATGTTATACACGTAATATATTTTAAGGTGCCATCAGCCTGAAGGGAACAGGAATGGAATAAGGAAGCATTGAAAGAACTAGGAGTAAAGAAAGTTTTATAAGGGGAGAGGGGAGGATGAAGCAGAAATTAAAGGTGGAGAAACATAGGAGAGAGTCAGTGGCCTCCAGTCCCCCTGATCATATTCTCCAAAACGCTTAATTTTCTAAACTGTATTCAGACCCTTCACACACCTCATGCGAAATCCCACCCAATAATATTTTAAAGATTAAAAACAAATAAGAGTGAGAAACCCCTATAAAAGTCTTGAGAGGTGAGGTTATTGCATCTCTTTTTGAAGACTTAGAGTTACCAGGTGTTTGCACCCTCTCAAGCTAGCCCAGCCCAGGTGTGAACAGCTCTGATCACTGGAGACGATTTCTCATTCTGTGCAACTCTGTAGGTTCTGCCCACTGGTCCTCGATATCGCCATAGCTGCTGAGGAAAGACAGAGCTGCCCTCACATTTCTGAAGCAGACGAAGTCTCGTGGTCCCATGTCCTCCCTTCTTATTTTTTGCATGCTGCCTTCAGGATCAGTTTCCTCACCGCTCACCTCCTCGAGTCTTCTCAGGAGTATTCACGGAGGGAATTAGTATCATTTTGTAGGACACTTGGCTGCATTATAGAATACCTACCTACTTTCCCAAGTGAGCTTTTGGGTCTTCTCCATCATGTTCATTCCATCTTTTCCAATTTGCAAATGCACATTCTCCATTGCCAAGTGTGAGGGAAATGTGCTGCAGGTGAATTGCCGAGTCCAAGTAAAGCCATCTGTTAGCAGTTCCACACTCGTGTTTTCTCACACCCAGTGCACGCTGCCAGCTCCACCAGCCCTTCAGAAGGAATACAGGCCCAGCTAGAACTTGTGTGAGGATCATGGTTAGGTGGAGGCATGGACAGGAGATGCCAGCGGATGGAAGTGGAGGAATGGAGCACGGAAGGCAAGTTTGGTTCAGATTTTTCAAACTGGAGCTAAAGCCAAGTGTTTGAAGGGGGCTGGCCTCTTGTGTGGGGAGGTGTGGGGGTTGTTGGTATGGCTCTGCAAATATTTCCAGGTCTTGTGGACACCCAGGAGGATCGTGCTCCTCTGCCCGCTTAGAGTTCAGTGTGGCCGTTTGGTTTACTTTGGCCAGTGGACTGGAGTGGAAGTGAGTGCAGCCCTTCTAAGTGGAAGCTTTAAGACCCAGTGCATGATTTCCTCTGCTGTCTCTTTCCTTTTGCCATGGAAACCAGCAGTATTTCAGGTAGCAGCTGTTCAATGAGCAAGATGTAAACTTTGGTTTGTAAATCACTATGGTTTGTAAACGTCACTACAGCATAACCTAGCCTGAGCTGGTTCATGTGGACGAGTCACTGTTCATTGTTTCTGGGCCTTGATTGCATCATCATCTATGGGTAAAATTGGCACTCTCTGAACTTCTACAGGAAGTTTCACTCTATCTTGCCATATCTCACTTAAAACTTTCTAGTTCTCAAAGACACTGAAACAAATTCCCCTGGGTAGGGCAACAGTCATTGGAGTGCATGAGTCTTATCAATTCCATCACTTTCTTTCTTTGGGGAGCATGTTTGTTGAGAGACTGGAACCAAACGAGAAAAGACCAATTTCCTGAAAGTCAAGTGCATATGTTCATGGTGGGGGCAGGGGGAGGGGTCGAAGGTGGAGGGACTGGGCAGTGGGGGAAGGAGTAGGTAGGTTGGTTGCTAGATGATGAAAGCAAACGTTGCAGCCTTCAAAATGCTGCTAAGGGACAGCTGGGAAATGAGGCTTCTTGGCCTTTGATTGGAGACTCTTCAAGTCAGACAGGCTGTGAAGGTTCCTGGTGCAGAGAAAAATCTCACTCCCTGAGTCTGTGTCCTCGGTAAATGCCCTGCTCTTGCATTTCCATGGATTCATGACAAGGTTATTTACAATGTAAAGATTGAAGGGTATACGTTTTCATCTGAATAATAGGAAATGTCAGCAGAAAGCTCTAGCTTTAGCACAATACTCTTTCTCTCCTAATTAGCATCCTGTCTATGACTCTTTTAATCTCCATTTTGTATGTGGATGGGTGTCATGGATTTCTCTTCCTTCTTCCCAGATTTTTAGTTCCTCCGAATGGATAGGAAATCCAGCTTCTAAATGACTGGTTATCTATTAAAGGGAGAGGGGAATGCCATGAAAGACGGGGGCATCGTTTCTATAGAAACCGGAGCTGACTGTGATGAGCAGGGGCATCTGGTTTCCTTGTTGGGCACTGGCCTTACTGAATACTCAATCATTGATAGGCTTCCTCATTGCCGTCCAAGGCTCCAGTGAGATCGTGTCAATCAGCAAGGCTTTTGTTTCCACAGGTACGAGGAGAGCACATGAACAGAATCCCAATGTTCCCGCACTTGCCTCCCCGTGGTCTTTCTAATCGTGCTGCCTCTGCTCCAACGGGTCTTTTATTTCATCACAACCTTAGGGGCAGCACAGTCCTGCTGTTTACCCTTTTATTGCTCCTGGGGTTCATCTCAGTGTCTCCGAAGCAGGAGAGGACCTTGAGTGGTCATTTCTGGTCCTGGGTATCTACAACTCCCTCTTATAAATACCTAAGAATCATTTTTCTCCCTCAACAGACACCCAGGAAGGTTTTCCCACAGTTGTCCAAGATATGCTTCCTCTTGCCTCATTCCAATCCATCATGCTGCAAGTCAAGTCCATTTGCTTGTGTTCTGACCTCACTACTGACACTTGCCTTCAGGATGTCCCTGCCCCAGATAAGAGCTGGCCATGCCACTCCTTACTGATAACTCTGTAAGGACTCCTCCCTTCCCTCAGAGTCGAAGCCAAGGTTCCTTTAATGACCGAAGGCCCTGCGTGATCTGCCTCCCCACTCTGTCCCTGCAGCCTCGCGTTGGCTGTTCCATCTGCCCCGACATTCTTCCCCAGATATCTGCTAGTCCGACTGCCCATGTCCCTCAAGTCTGCCCCAGTGTCACTTTCTCACTGAAGTCGGCACTGCCCACCCTATTTAAAGTTGCACTTCCCCCTCCCATCCTTCCTGATATTCCCCACCTGCTCTATTTGCTTTTCCTTTATCACGGCATTTATCACCTTCTAACATGTTATATAACCAGCCCTGGGGGTCTAGTGGTCACGATTCTGCTCTTACCACCGAGGGCCGGGTTCATGTCCTGGTCAGGGAGCCACACCACCCGTCTCTCGGTTGTCATCCTGTGGCAACTGCGTGTCGCTGTGATGCTGAAAGCTCTGCCACCAGCATTTCAAATACCAGCAGGGTCACCCGTGGTGGACAGGTTTCAGCGGAGCTTCCAGACTAGACAGACTAGGAAGAAGGACCCGGCCACCCACTTGTGAAAAAATTGGCCATGAAAACCCTATGAATAGCAGCGGAGCATTGTCTGGTGTAGGCCAGAAGGTGAGAGGATGGCGCAGAAAGACTGGGCAGGGTTCCTCTCTGCTGTGCACAGGGTCACTCGGAGATGGAGTTGACCCAATAGCACTAACAGGAAAATATAAAGTTTTCTTATGCCTGTTTTATTTTTGTCTCCCTCTGTCAGAATATTAGCTGAAGTAGCATAGGGATCTTTGGCTGATTTATTCTCTGATGTACCCAGGTGCCCAGCACAGAGCCTAATACATCCAAGGTGCTCAGTAAATATTTGTTGAACAAATGAGTGAGTCAATGGTATCCTACCTGGAAAACCTGTTTGCTTCTACCTGAATAATCCCAGTTCCTTTAACCCTGTTCTCCAAACTTCTTTTTTGAAATGGAAAGAGTCCTGAGATTAGAACTCTGAACCTCCTGTGTGGCTGCTTACAAGTGTCTGCAAATGGATCCTCTTCAGGATTTCATTTATTATTTGATTCTGAACAGGCTCGTCCTCATGGTCCAACTTAAGAGCACAATTGAGAGGTTAAAGTAGTTATTAGGGAAACAGCAGAAGTTACTTTTGTAGGACCTGCTTAAAATGTGTAATATTTAGCATTTGTAAATTTTGTCTGAATTTAACAGTAAGTATGCATTAAATATAAATTTTCTATATATGACTGTTTTTGCTGACTCTTTTTGTGGTTATCAGAGAAAGTAGTAGAAAAGAAGGTCCCCTTAGGGAAAATGGAAATCTTTGAGAAGAAGAGATTCCTATAAATACAGCAAGGTGATAAGTTGGTTTTGATTAGAAATTTGCATTACCTAATCCTCAATTTAAGTGAAAGAAAAAGATCACAGCTGCTTTTTCCACGATACTGTGATCATCTCTTTATCTGGCAGGTAGAAAGTCAAGTCAGAGTAGTTTTGAACCATATGTCATTAGAGGAAAACTACAGTTCCCAGACCAAAATGCACAATTTCTGCCAGAAAAAATGTTTCTGGATTCTGTAATCTATTTGAAATTGCCTGAGGCTCTTTACCTACCGCGTACATTTTTATGATAATACAGTCAGAACTATCTGGCACTTAGGGTGAGTCTGGAACAGGAGACTGAAATCTACAGGTATGATCCTGGCTTACCTTCGCTCTGCTGGTCTGCAGAATGACCCGGAGAGGCTCCCCTCCTCCCGAGGCTGGCTTAAGGCTGCCTAAGACTTTGATTCAAGACTCCTCAAATAAATTATGCAAAATAAAGATTTGCAATGTTTGTCTTCTGTGGCCAGACAGGGTTGGAATGCAGATGGATGTTGTGAGTGCTCTTACATCCACACCAAACTGAGCTGAGCTGTTTAACAACCACTGCTGAGGAGTCACCCAGACCCTCCAGGAGGAATACGGGCAACCCTTTGAGCAGGTACTCAGGGACCAGCA
Source organism: Equus przewalskii (assembly GCF_037783145.1). Taxonomy (NCBI): domain Eukaryota; kingdom Metazoa; phylum Chordata; class Mammalia; order Perissodactyla; family Equidae; genus Equus; species Equus przewalskii. Next base: position 104,256,258 of record NC_091834.1, read on the forward strand.
GGCGGCTCCATCCTTCATCTGAAGACATGCTAATAAGCATGTGTAGTTCTGGATTTGTCAGATGGTGCCAAAGTGCACACAATTAGATAAAGAAAATGCAACAGATATTAAGGAGATGCATAGCGTGGAAAGCAGCTCTCTGACACTGGATTTAAGTAGCCAAAATGCCTCCAAATGCTTTAGGCCAAAAGACTCACAAAGCACGTTTGCTGCTGTGAGTAATTAAGAGGAATGTGAGCTAATGTGCTGGTTTCAAAGGTCAGCACCCTGGTTCAAGTCCAGGGAGAGAGAGGGGTGTATGGTGCACGTGGAAAGCCACCATGCACACTCTGCCTGGCCCTCGGGACCTGAGAGTACCCAGCGAGCCCTGGATGGACACCTGCAGAGCTGCCAGCCACCCGCAAGCAGCCTATGCAGGGGCTCCACCCAGCAGGTCCTCTGTGGTCCCTTCCTTTATGTCCCTGGGGGTCAGGGCCTATGATTTCAGGGTCACTGCGATGATCTTGGTGCCACCACACTTAACTTCTCACTCTGGGAGCACAGTCACATGCCAATCATTGGGGACACAGAAATGGCCCAAGGATGAGGAATGAGGCCACTGGGTATTTGGGCAGGAGTCTAGAGAGGGAAACCTTAGAGAAGACAGCAGAGCTTGGCCCAGCATGTAGAAGCGGAGTACAGGCGAGCTTGGGGGTAAGTGGGACTCAGCTGGGAAGGTCACCCATGTCCATTCAGTGCCGGGTCAGCCAGTGAACACCTGCTTCCACTGGCTCCTAGAAGCCAGACCCAAGGCTTTGATTTGAGTTGAGATTTTCGAACTGTTCTTCTCAGAGTCATGGAGGTTCTGCTGGGAGCCACCACGGGAAGGAGGAGGGGGAGATGGAACCCAGAGAGCTTGGCCCCTCCTTAATGTGGTTGTACTTCTTAAATATTGTACTTATACATACAATTTCCCATGAAAAGGGGATTTTGGTATGAAATGAGCTCTTCTTGAGTAACAGCCCAAGTATCCAATAAACTCACAGACACCAGCAGGGTTCCATAATGAGCCGTTCTTCTTATGGTTTATAAAGGCGTTGCACGTAGAATCTAATCATGCGACGTCTGACACCATTATTATGGTACGTAGAGCTGGATTTTTGTTTGGTGCTGACTCAGAGGCCTTCAGAGTGGTCCACAGCCCAGGCAGGGTGCACGGTGGGTGGGACTCAGGTTGCATGAGCTTGGACACTGACTCTACCACCATTTACTCGTCCCTTAGCCTTAAAAAGTTACTTAACTATTTTTGGACTTTACTTTCTTCAATTATAAAATTAGGGGGGAAATTATGGTATCTTTCTCATTGATTTATTGTGAATATCAAGTTAATACATTAAATCACTTAGAACAGTGCTTGGCATGCCATAACTAAATGCAGTGTTATAATAAAGTCCTATTATGAGATCTAATTGTTCTTGAAAGGAAGAGTGAAAGACTCTGGTGGGCTGTAGGGCAAAGCGGCTTGGGGCTGGAAGTGTGGATCGGAAGGGAATTCCATAAACCCCAGTGATCACATATGCACTGATTGTTTAACTGTGATCCCCTGTATTTGCCATTTAACCGTAATCCTGCTATGTGGGTTAACTGACCGGTTTATTGTGGGAGGGCTGCTCTGATGGGTTGCATGGTTTTAGGAGGTGATGTCAGCGTTAGTTAGGATCTCCCTCAGTGTGGCTTTGTGCCCCATCTCCACCTCTGCCTCGACATTCAGGAGGAAATGTGGAGTTTTGGGAAAGTAGCTTCTAAGTCAGGCCACCCTCCTGCGAGAACAAACGAGGAAGTGCAGTCTGATGGCTGGATGAGCTCCCGGGACCCGGTCCCATCAGCAAAGCACGCAGGTCCTCTGCTGCCTGATGCCTTAAAATTGAACTAGAAAATGGTGGTTGAAAAACAGTAGTTCTCTTGGAGTCCATTTTATGATTGAGAATTTGAAATACCACACGCGGTAAGCCCTCAATAACTTTTCCCCAGCAGCAGTCAGAAGAGGTCCAACTGGAAGACGTTGAAAATGTTACTGAGGAGCTAGCTGCTAGGCGGAGGGAAAACACGAACACAGGTGACTCAACTCGAGACTTTATTATAAAAGGAATCGAGAGTGAGCCCAGCCTTTAAAACAGAGTGAAAAAAAGTGTGGAACAGGTGGAGCTATTTAGGAACACAGAGTGGAAAATTGGCCAGATACGGATTTGACCACAGTAGTTTTAAAAACACAGGAGAGTGCTAGTACTGTAAACAAAAATTTTGAACCCACTTCTCTTTATGTTTCTCATAAAATTTCACTTTAGCATAATCCCTGACTTTTAATTACCTATCTCTCCAGCAGCAATTACATCAGCAACTTTTCTTTTTGTTTAAAATATTTCCATAAGTCTCTTCGCTCAGGCTCCAAAAACCAGGTCGATGGAGACATGGTCCATCATCCAAATCCTCCAATGCTAAGATGTGTTTGAAGGAGTTTCTGAAGGTTTATGGGGTTGGGGAAGTCCTTTCACTCCCAGCAAGGGAGAGTGTTGTAACTCTCCGTAGTTGAGAGCAGACGAAGAGAACACAGCAGAGAGTTTAGAGATTAAACAGCACCGTGGTGACATTTCTTCTCTCAGAACAAATCAAGGAAGCCAGTGTATTTCTCCCACTCACATTGGGTTTATCTAGTCAATTTCAGGTTCCCCATTCACACACACACACAGTACAGGCGCACAGACAGAGGAATGTCTACACAGTGACTAGCCTGAAGCAGCATGGTGCACCACCCTTTAAAGCAGAGGTTGTCAAGGCCTTTCTCTTAGGTGTTCTTCTTGGAGGTGAGGAAGACTGCGCTCGTACAACCAGACTCACGTCTGGTCCCTGCTGTCACCCAGAGCACGTAGTACCTATGTGATTTCCCAGGTCTCAGCCCGTGGTATGAAGATGGCACGGACCAAGTGTCATGGTGTTGAATCTCTCATTTGACGTGGGTGGCAGTCTCCTGAGCTCGCCAGTCTCAGAGTAGCTCATCAGGTAATGTGCCAGAGAATGCAACAGCACTGGAGTCAGAAAAAAAAAGAGAGCAGCTTAAGGCTTCCCCAGAATGAAACGAACAGAGTGAATGTTGGATTCAAGGAGTCTGGAGAATTTTCTACAAACTCAAAAATCTTCGAGATCAAAATACTCTGAAATTGACTCATGGGTCAGTTAAAGCCTTGGAAAGCTATCATGTATCGTGAAATACCTGATGGTCCACCCGACAGCCTAGAAAATCTAGGGTGGGGTTGTGTGCATCATTGGTGCTGTTTGCCTGCTGACTGTTCACCTTACAGGAGTCGGTATGCAGTAGGTGCAGGTTAGAATGTTGAATGTTCTAGGAAGAGCTGGTAACATCTCTGGGCATTGGGCTTGCTGTCTGAGTCAGTGTTACTCAAAGCTCAGTGCCTTCCAAGGGCTCATGTTTACAGAGAAGGGCCTTCCCAAGCAGGCGTGCATCAGGATACCTCGAGAGCAGAAACACATCCAGGGAACTACTGAAGAAAAATCTTCTCTAATTAACCCAGCTCAGCGAAGAGGCAAGACGCAAATTTCAGTGCAGCCAGGCCAGAGTGAGAAAGAAAAATCTGTGCCCATTTTTGGAAAAGCTCCCGATGGCTCTGACAGCCTGGCTTTCAGGGAGGAGCATCCACCATATCTCCTTTTATGGCGCGATTCTAGTTCACCATTGAAAAGTCAGAGCACATCTGATTATTCCGAATAGTCAACAGCTCCTGGCACTGTTCCTAGTCTTTACGGCTCCAGGACCGGCCTATTCTCACATTCATGGAGTTCAAATAAAATCTGTTGACTAGTAGAATATAAAATTTCGCTTAAAATTACAATTAGGAAGAGCCTAATTTAATCTAATTCTTTTAACATCAGTCGTGTGTGTATATCCTTAACTGTCAGCTTTACAGTTCCTTTGAAATAGGATTGGGTCCGTGTTAACACAGAGCTTAGGGGAAACCACGCAGGGGCGTTTTCCAAGCTGTCCTTTTTAAGTCTCTACTTGTGCAGAAAAGAGGTCATGGTCAAAAAGTTAGGGAAATATTCTTAAAGGTTGTCTTATTTGCTTTGAATGAGAGTTTCACAGTGAATAGGAGCATGTCAAGTAGATGGACTTACGGCAGGATTTCTCACTTGCCTGTGTCAGTTTGCGGCAAGGGCAGTATTTTGGGGGCAGGGTGGTGTGTCTCCCTCCTTCTTCAGCAGGAAGACAGAATCTTCACCTCCGGCTCCTGCAGCCTCTGCTACTTACTTTACATGGTATCCAGGTCGGGAAGCCAGCTTATCTCTGACGGTATAGGTTTCCCAGGGCTGCTGTAACAAAGTACCATAAACTGGGTGGCTTAGAGCAACAGAGCCTTACCATGTCAGGGTTCTGGAGGCCAGAAGTCCAAAATCAAGGTGTCCGCAGGGCCATGCTCCACTCAAACCTGTGGGGGAGGGTCTTTCCTCGCCTCCTCCAGCTTCTGGAGGGCCCAGGTGTTCCTTGGCTTGTGGCTGCATCGCTCCAGTCTCTGCGTCCGTCGTCACACGACTGTCTTCTCTCTATTTGTCTCTTCCCTTCTTCTTCTAAGGACAGCAGTCATACTGGTTTTAGGGCCCACCCTACTCCAGCGTGACCTCCTCTTAACTAATTACATCTGCAGTGCCCCTCTTTCCAAAGAAGGTCACAGGCTGAGATACTCGGGTTAGGACAGCATATCTTTTTTTGGAAGACACAGTTCAACTCATAACACTGACTTACTGACATTTTTTCTTATATAGCTTTTTGGTTATTTTGAGAGTTAACTATTTAGAGAGTTACTGCCTATCTTGTCAGAATTTTAAGGAACAACATGTTTGCCAGTAAATTTAACTCATCTGCTCTGTGTAGTGGATCAATCACTCAGTCATTATTGTCAATTTATTGCTTACTGTTCTTGTTGACTTTTCCTTTGGGGAAAGGAACTGGGTGAGGAAGAGAGGAAACCGATTTTGATGTAAATAATTAGGAGCGCCAAAATGGTAAGAAACTGAAGTATGGTGCACTGTGCTTTGGGGGATGGGCAGTCAAGCAGGGACACATCACAGCGGATGAATTAAACAGGAAGGGGACTGTCATGGGTTAGTTAGTGCCGCCAGACCCCAGACAATGGCAACAAGACATCCCAAACCCAGAGATGTCAAACCATTCTCTCTTCTGCAGATGGCTCGCTTCATTCTGCAAGGGTTTCTGACTGATCCTTTTCTAAGAAGCTGTGTGCTGTGTTGGTCTGGGAACCAAGGCACAGCTAATTATGTGACAGTGAAACCCCAGGACATACACACCTGTTTCTGTCATCCTCTTGTCCCCAGAACTGGCAAAGCAAGCCTCTGGGGGGTCACTGTTGACGGAGGATGCATGGCTTTATTTATCTTTCTTATTTCTTCTTTCCTTCCCAAAATAGATTGCAAACACGAGTAGTGGGGAAATTAGAAAATAAAATGAAAGTAGATGGTTGCCAGGTGTCAAACAGAAAGCTTCCATGTATTCTGTGCTGCCACAACATGAAGTCGTCCAGACAGCACCACATCGATGCCTAGGACCAGGGTTGGTGTCCTTAGTGAGCCACGTTGTTGGCCTCATTATTTCTCCTCCTGCCTGTAAACCATGGGCAAGGGCTCCAGAAGCCAGAGGAGGGTAGGAGACAGGTGCGTGCTGACCACTCATGGGAGGTTGGAGGTGCCCAGGAAGCCAGTCCTAGCCTGCCTGTGCCACACCTGTGTTCGGAGGAGCGGCTTAGTGATGCCGATGCTGCCCCTGATTTTAACCTTGGAAGAGACTGACGCACAGGAGGACGCCGGTGAGAAGTTCTTCAGGTTGCAGATGACATTTTTACCTGCTCCCCACCAGCACCACACACGCCTCTCTCCGGGAGCCTGGCCACACGTTATTGTCGTCCCTGTGCTGGCAATGGCTAATGTCCCTGTCAGAGTTTTCGGTGCTGCACATATGTCGCTACAGATACTTTTGTTGAACCACACATTGCCCTCTTCCGTTGTGTGTTGGATCCCAGATCAGACTCTGCTGTTTCGGTGGAAGCTTTTAGGAGAAGGAACCTCATTCTATGGACCTTCTTCCTGAAAGCCACACTTTAGCCACCCTAGTCCCCTAATCTGGGTTTAGGTGCCACTGGGATGGGCTCCCGGGATGCCCTGTGTGCACAGCTGTGGGAGCGCATGTCACACCTCAGAGGAAATTTCCTGTTTTTCTTTCTTCTCCAGTGAAATCTGAACTTCCAGGGGACAGGGGCTGTGCCTCGTCCTCCAGGCGTCTTGGATCCAGCCCTGTGCTCGTTACATGGTCATGACTCAAAATGTGTGCTGTCTGCCTTTGCTTGTCCTGCTGTTTATTTATTAGTTCGCCAACAAACGGTCAGGACGGGAAATGAGGATAGAAATGGTAAATTCCCAAGGCCAAACATGAAGAAGAGAATGTAGGGACTCTTCGGCAGCCTCCTCTGAGGGCACCCAAAGCTGCTGACATTTCTCCATTATTCATTATTTCCTTCCCAGACACCTCATTTCATGCTGTGTCCAATTTCAAAGCAATGAGGTTATTTTTGAGATGTGTCCTTTCAAAAAGTAACAGCTGCATCTCTCTTGGGGTCTCCAGTTCCTTCACAGGCAGTGGATAAAATCTGTGTTTGGGGATGAACAATGGAAAAGATTTTAGCTGGGAAAGAAAGAAATGCAGAATGTCACAAGCCATTAAAAGCAGCATTGCCTCTGCTGCCCTTTTAGTCCAGTCTGTCAAATCACTAAGTGTACACCTCAGGGGACATTTCGCTGCGACAAGTCTGCTTTCCAAGATGACCCGTTTCTGCCCTCGGGTGGGGCTGGAGTTGCGTCCTCCTGGCCTGGCTTGCAGCCCTGCCTTCCCCGGCAGCTGCTCCCTCGGATGGCTCTCTGTGTCCTGCATCTCAACGGCCTGGCCGTGTGGCCGGTCCTCCAACATCCCATGCTCTGTCTTGCCTCCATGCCTCAGTACGTAGGATTATTCACTGCTCCTCTGCTCCTTCTTGTTTCTAGAAAAGGCCTAGTCATCCTTTAAGACCAGCACAAGTGTCACATTCTCTGTGGGTAAATTTTGGAGGTGGGGACAGGACAAATCCCCTCTTCTTTTCCCTGTGGGACTCATGCTGTATGATCAGTACAGAGCAAGAAGTTTCCTCACTGAGGCGGTTTCTTCACACTTCCAGCCTTGCCACAGGGTCGGAGCTCTGTCAAGGCGAGGGCATGTCATATTCATCTTGGAATCCCTACTGCTTGAAACAGAGCCTCTGTCAAATACATGTTTGGAATGTAGGCAGAGCACTGTAAATTGGTGAAAGATATGAGTCTCTTGGGATTATTTCTAAAATGTCTATACCTCTCTACTTTCTGAAATAGGAAATAGTCAACAAAACTAGTAGATATGGATAAAACTGACTTCCAGATCATTGGTCTTGTCCGGGGACTGGCAGATTTTTTCTAGAAAAAGCCAGACAGTAAATACTTTTGACTTTGTGGGCCATCTGGTTTCTGTCACAAGTACTCAACTCTACGTAGCAGGAAAGCAGCCATAGACAACACGTGTAGGCGTGACTGTGTTCCCACAAGACTTTATTTACAAAAACGTAGTGAGCAGTGGGAAGTAGTTTGCAGATTCCTGAGTTAGAGGAATGAGAACTGTGAAAATGGTTCATCAGCATAAAGGTGGGGCGACAGTTGTCTACAGACCAAAGGTGAGTTTTAGAGTGGCCCTTGGGTCAAAACGGGGACCCAGAAGGTAGAGAATCTCATGGCAGGTGTGTAACAGCCAGAGGTCCATTGGCCTTGGATGTTGGTTGGCCAAGGGCAGCTGTGGGGAGGGCAGTTTAGCCCTTGTGTCATATGAGAAGAAAGTCAGTGTGAAGCACTAACAGAAGACAGTGAGGAGAAACCAGGTCAGGAAGTGGAGAGCAGCCAGTCCAGGGAAGATTCAGGTCAGAGCATAGAGCCAGAGTGTCTGGGAGAAATGAGAAGAACCTGAGAGTAAATGGAAAGCCAAGGAAGAGCAACTCTGTTCAAGGAAAGAGTCCGGGAGTTATTATAACCAAACCATCACTCAAGGCCTGGGGCTGAATGGAGGGGGGCAGTGACCTGACACGTCGGGTAGTACAATCAGAATAAGTACAAGCTATATACTAGACACTTGAGTTCAGTTTGGGGAAAATCAGGTTTTTGCTTAATTTCTGTCACTAACATGAGGCATTGGCTTTAAGAGATGGGGGAAGATTTGCCATTTAGGACATTATTTTTACAAGGACATATTAATACAGTGCTAACAAGGCCATTTCAAATAATGGCCCCAAAATGCTCCCATTTCACTTCATTAAAAAGCTCTGTGAAGACAAATAAAACTTTGCTGGATGTTCCCTTCTCTTGCTGGGCCATTCTGCCATGTTGATATCCAGATGCACTTTCTACCCTCTCTGCTTTAAAACCTCACTAACCTTCCAAGCACAAGAGTGTGGCTCCCTCCTTCACAAACGTCTTTGCTTCGGTCGCCCTCCATGAGCTTCACTTCCCATTCTCTTGTGACAGGGCTGTTTGAAGTGTTGATGCACACGGGGGTCTTAGTTTTCGTGAGGATCAGCTCCTTATTCTGCATGGTTAGCATCTGCGTCTCAAACTCCTCTGGACGTTCTCTGGGTGCCGAGCCCAGATGGGGCCCATTGTTAGTGCTCAAGTGCACACTCTCAGGGTTGTGTTGTGGTGGAGCTGATAGAGTGTCATCTGGGGGGACAATATTCCAGCTCTAGTCCCCTTTCTCACTGCTGCCACCCTCCCAGTTGAGAGTCACAGTATGCCTATTGCATAGCTGCCTCCTAGTCTCGCCATGTGGTGTCTCCCGCAGCCATCTCACCCCCGACTGCTGTGATGTTTCCGTCCCAGCGCTTCTCTGCTCCTATCTCCTGCCTCTCTCCTTCCTGTTAGTAGGTTGGACTGCATCAAGTCCCTGAATCCCTTGCCTTTCTTCCTGTCTGTGGACATCTCCTCTTTGTATTCATTGCATTACCATCACTCTTGTGCTGGTTCATTCTCTTTCAGTCATGAGTGACAGACACATTCCAAAGTGATTTACACAAAACAGTAACAAACTACCCAACAGGCCACCAGCAGCACTGTGACAAAGGGGAACTGTTGTTTTTCAAAACTTAAGACCTGAGAGTCATGGCTTCTGCCCTCTCTGGACCGGATGTTCCCAGAACACTATCGCCTCAGCTCACAGATTTGTTTTTATCTGTGTTAGTGTTAATCTCAGACAGATAGCAAAGGTTGTCATTGCTCTGTTGAGATGCATGTGGTCATTACAGTTCATAATAAGAGATGGGGACAGAGGCATGCTCTTCCCTGAAGTCCACATGTGAACTCTCTTCATGGGTTTCTGATGGATCCAGCATTGGTCACGTGCCCAAGCCACTGGGAGTCAGTCACGGTGTCAAGCCTGCACCATGAGCTCACCCCGAAGACAGGAGGGCACTGGCCGGGGATGGAGCTACCTCAGGACAAATGGCTCTCCAGAACTCACACCCTCCTTGAATGCCATTTCTTTACAATATGTTCCTCTTGAAATCTCCCCATCCCTTCAGAACCTGCTCTAATGCTGTCAGCTCCAAAAGATGACCACATTGGCCTCTCTCGACCCCAAGGTATGACTGTCCCTGTGTCTGTTCCCATAGCACTGTTAGACACATAATCACTCTCAAAATTCTTAGCATTTTGCCTTCAATCAAAGCTGCTTGTGTGAGTGGCAGCTGTGAGGGCAGTCACCACTGCCATTAACAGCAAACCCCAATAAGGTGGGAATGAGTCAGAATAAAAAGAAGGAGAGAGAGGCTGTGAGAGCGTTGGGATAAAGGGGGGCCTCCATCACTGGTCACTGTACACAAAGAGAAAATACAGTCTGAGTCCCCAGAATCCTGTTCCCACGAGTCTGACAAAACAGGAAAGGCCGAGGAGGACAGAACCAGCACTGAGACGGGCTCCCCGGCCTTCACTTTCCTCACTAACGGGGTAGGCACAGGGCAGGGGTAGCTAAGCAGTCACAATCCTGCACCTGTTACCCTCTCCAGACCAATATTTGTAAGCAAACTAGAGCTCAAGGCATGATGAGAAATGACAAATTAGGACCAGGCCCATGGGGTAAGGAAGCCAACCAGTCACCACACAGCCCCAGAACTCAGGGGCACCTTCCCTGCGGCCCCCGTGGACAGTGGAGGGGCTGAGTCTTGGATCTGGCCAGGTTCTGCGTGGAGGGGCAAGAGCCCAGGGGCAGAGGTCTCTTCAGACCCCCTGCGTGAGGGCTTCAGGACTTGTCTTTTATCCCCCTGCACAGCTCTCCTGTGTCCCACTGGCCTTCAGCATACCCAGAATATCCATATTTTTAATGTTGGAAACCTCCATCTTTTTCGAAGCTTCATTTTAATATTTCTATAATTACTGAAATAAATGTCAGCCATAACCGGGTGCCACCTTCCTTTTAGTCGCTCTCAGGGCAATTAAATGGACTTGTTCCTGCAGAGCAGAGCCCTCTGCTGGTCTGCTCCAGGGCCAGCTGGCCACATGTGTGCTCAATGCCATCAAGCAGGCTGACCAAGCTGAGAGAGATGCTGGTCTTTAAAACCTACCTGGTTCAGATGGAAACCGCCCTTATGAAAGGTAGATGTAGGAGCGCTCAAGAGAAGGGGGTCCTTGAGCAGGTCCTTGGAGGATGGCCGAGTTTGGTTCTCTAGAGACAAGGGTAGGAGCAAAGACAGTGAGCGTGGCGTGCCGGATGGTGAGGAAGTCTATGCGACCAGAACAGGGAATCCATAGCAGAGATTGTGCAGGAGAGATGTTGTTTATTCATATACCAATTTTTACTGACTATAGGCTACAGCCTAGGGTAGGGCTGATGCCACGGGATACAGAAGTTCATGAGCATCTCATTCTGGTGGGAGAGACACATGCATATTGGTAAGTGAGTTGGGTATTTCTGTTTCCTAGGGAGAATCTAGAGCAGTTCCATGCAATAGAACTTTCAGTGATGATGGAAATATTCCACATCTGTGCTATCCAATCCAGAAGCTGATAGTCACAATTTGTAAGTAATAGGAAGATACGTTGATTTATTCCTTTGTTTGAAAACTCCTGTATTAATCTCTTTACAAGTGCAAGGGATTCAGTACGTGGCCCTCCATCAATAAAACAGTCCTTGCCATCAAGTCGAACACATCACCTTATCTTATTATTATCTGAGAGAGTGTGCAAATGGCCCTATGGGAGCAAGACAAGATTCACTTAATTTCGTCTTAAGGGTGTCAGGGAGAGTTTCCTGGGAGTGAGGAGTGCTTATGATGATTCTTGACGGATTAGCAGGAGATAACCATGGGAAGAAGGAGAAGATATTTCAGGCTGAGGTAACAGCCCCTTCAAAGGCACAGCGACACAAAAGAGAGCTCAAGCATCCAGTACTTAGGTGGGCCTGAAGAACAGTGTCTATGGGGCAAGGTGATTGGAAATGAGTCCTAGAGATAGGTGGGGTGTCCCGGGCTCTTGCATGAAGTTCAGAACTTAGATGATCTTTTTCAAGGTCATGGGAAGTCATTGGAAAATCTGAAATAGACACATGGCAAAGTCTTCTTTAGCCTGGAGAATGGACTAGAGATGTTTGGTTGAGGGAGAGAGGATGCTTGGGGAGAGTTGGCCAAGAGATCTTGGCAAGATGGCTACAGTTGCCTCCTACAGAAGTGGTGAAACAGAACAGTAACGGGAGGAAGTTACACATACCACAAATGGAGGTTACCTCCGGTTGTGACTTTGCGTGGATTTCCGTTTTTCCATTTCCATTTCAATATTTCGCAAATAGCAGTGTTCTCACCAGAAAGAAGGGGGCAGGTATAAGAGATTTTTAAGAGCTTGAGTGGAACTGACAGAATTTGGTGATAGATTAGGTATGAAAGGTGAGATTGGTCAGTGGTACAGACTGAATTATGTCCCCCCTGCCACCTCCGCAGTTCATATGTTGAAGCCCTATCCCCCAGGGTGGTGGTACTTGAAGATGGGCCTTTGGGGGGTGATTGGGTTAGATGAGCTCATGAGGGTGGAGCTCTCCTGATGGGATTAGTGCCCTTATAGGAAGAGGCACTGGAGAGCTTGTGTTCTCTCTCTCTGTGCCTTGTGAGGACACTGTGAGGAGCAGGCCGTCTGCAAGCCAGGAAGAGGGTTCTTGCCAGAACCCTACCATGCTGGCACCCTGATCTTGGACTTCTAGCTTCCAAAACTGTGAGAAAGTACATTTCTGTTATTTCAGCTGCCCTCTGGTATTTTGGGGTAGCAGCCTGAACTGACTAATACAGTTGGAAAAAGGGGAGACTCAGGACGTCTTCAGGGATGTTGCTGTGTGTGCTGAGAGAGGGATTGTGCTGCAAGGACCCAGTGGAGAGAGACAAGAGAAATCACTTTTGGGCATAAAGAGCCCGGTGTGGTGAAAGACCTGCGATGGAGAAGTTTACGTTTGGATGTTGTTACTGTCTTGGTGATACTTGAAGCTATGGGAATTGAGGAGATTAGCCAGGAAGAGGGGTCCTGGACTAGAAGATGGCTGCTGAACACACTCAGGATGTTCAAGGTGTTCAGAGGCCTCAGGCGGAGCAGGAGCAGCCTGAAGAGGAAAAGGAGGAGACTGCCGGCGTGGAGTCCAGGGGAGAAGAGCTGAAAGGTAAGAAGGCAGCTCCATACCAGGCAGGTACCATAAAAGCAGCAGTGTGCACCACGGATTCAGCGTGTGAGTGTCATTGGTGTCCGCAGCCAGACTGGTTTTAGGAGCACAGGCATTAGCTAGGTCCCCATGACTCGAACAAGGAGGAGGCATCACTAACTGGAAAATGAAGGAGATTAATAAAACCTGCAGCATGGAGTGACTCAAAACTGGAAGCGACGGGAGCGTTCTCAGGAGTTTGCTGCAGCATACTCCTCCTGCACAAGCTCCTGGTTATGGCATGGAGGCGTAGGGAGTGAAAAAGCGGGGAAGGGGAAGGTGCCGGTAAATAAAGAATTGACGACAAATTCAGCCCCGGGTACAGGGGAGCTCCTTGGTCCAAGGGAGCACTCAGGCGAGACTGCTGGCTGTTGGGAATTTAGTAAATTAGCCCACCAGGGACTTAATTCGCTCCTCTAAAGTCTCTTAATTGGTAAGTAACCAATGAGACTTGTCAAAAAATGGATTTTTGGTCTCCCCTGCACTTACAAAAATGCTTACTGTGTGCACACATGCGTGCACGTATGCACACACACACACGCACGCACGCACACACCCTTCTTTTGAGTGCTAGAAGAAAAAATCAGCCACAGCAAATATGCCAACCCTAAGCATCTCAGAGCCTGTCCTGTGAGTAAGGCACTGTCCACGTGTCAGGGTCAAGAATTAGGCTGCAAAATAGTGAAGCATGAGCCTTTGTTTAAGAGAGAGTACTTACAATCAAATTCTAGATTACTTCTATATTCTACACTGAAAATGTGCATAATCATTTTTTTGGTATATCTTGAATTAGAGATAAAACTGTCAAAGGAGAAAACCCAGTGAAGAAGACTAACTTACTTGGGTTTTCCTGTGTTATGGCACTTTTTAAGGGTTAATAAGGTTTAAGGGACACCCGAGTCTGAGAAAAAAGTACAATTTTTGGAAAGATTCAAATGATGTTTATGGAAGTATTTGTCCCATTATTTTTCATTTTGATGCTTATTTAGAGCTTTGATACTTATTTAGAGCTTTGAATTTTGTTTTTCAAAAATTTATACCTGATTGACAGCTGGATCACCACAGACCATTGATTTTTTTTTGTTTTAATAATACTTTAATAATAAATAAATGTCTCTGAGTTAAATGAATTAATCAATTCAGTGTTTCCTTTATTCCTCCTTAAAGAGGCATTTTCTTCTTTCATAGAAACACAGCTTTGTGAAATGCACAGTTATTTGGAGGACTGGAAATCTGGTTTCCTGGAATGCAGCGCATCTGTAGATTCTGACCGTGCTTCAGCTACGCTGATATCAGGAATTTAGGTGACGCAGCAAGGAAGTCCCCCAGCATCCCAGGCTGAGGGAACCTTGATGGTCCTCATGGTACCGCCGCGCAGTGTCCTTTTCACTCTGCACAGGGCGGCAGCTGAGGCAGGAAGAGAACTGCTCAGGCTGCGCCACAAATTAATGATAGGGAAGAACGTCTCTGAGCCTCAGTTCACTTTTCTCCTTTGTAAAATGAGACAAATTAGTACGTTTATTCCTCAGAGGAAAGTTGTGCTATTATGTCTGTTAGTTTATGAAATTCCTGTTAATTTATGAAAGTGTCCTGGAAAACTTTCAGGCATTATATGTGATCGTGGACACGACGTGTTGCTGAGTGGACGTCTTGGTCTGCGACACATGCTTTCAGGTTCTCCTTCAACTTTGATGTTTGCTTCTGTACGATTTGTTTTTCCTGAATGATATATTTAATTATTGAGGTCATGCAACATTCCTAAAGAAAATAACCAAGTCAGTTTGCTTCATTAAAATCCATTTTTAACAGGAATGGTCCTCCGTTTAACAGAAAATTAACATGAGTAGCCTAGAGCATTCTTCAAATATTTGTGTTATTGGAGGGCCTGTTTGGAAACTGTATTTGTTGTGTTCACTCAAACCATTTCTAATGAAGTGGATTATCCACAGACCACTCTCTGAAAATTGGCTAATGGACTGTGGTTTATAAAGATGATATCAGGGTATTAATTGTAGTTACTTTTTCATCATGCCTTTAAACCATCCTCTCGGATACAGTGGAGGCTTGAGATACAGACATGGAATAGGAATGCTTTAACATAAGAACAGTCAAGAATAACATAGAGTGTGAAATAGTAGCTTCCATGTGCATGCATGTTATTTTTTGCTGATTCAAGCTCAATGATCATATGATGAGTTTCCACTTGAGAGGCTGAAATGGAGCGAGCTGCCTGAATCAGGTTTGCAAGGGTGATCCCTAACAAGAGAGTTATTTGCATTAGTTATATTTGCTCACCACTGAGATTTATCTGGGGCTCGCTGGAGAAAGCAGAAAGGAAAGATCTGTCATTTGTCTACTGTGTGCCGGGCGTTTTAATACATTCTCTTCCTTTATCCCCATAATAACCCTCTCTGGTAGGTTTTATTGGCCTCATTTTATGAATAGGGAAACTGAGTCTTAAGAGATTAAGTGACCTGCCTCAGGCCTCCCAGTTAGCAAGAGGCAGAAGCACAATGAGAACTCAGAACTTTCTGATTTCAAAACCACGTTTCTCCCACTCCCTTGGTTCCGACATCAGAATGTCACATCTTTATCCTTCCATCCTGCTGCTGGGTCTTCATCAGACTAAGACGGGTCCACTAAATTTATGGAAATTTCCAAACATATGTAAAAGTGGAGGGAATTATATAATGAACTCATTATACCCTTCACCCAGCTTTCTAATTACCAACACCTGGTAAATCCTGCTTCATCCATTTCACCACCGTTAATATCTTGAGGGAAATCCCAGATAGCATGTAGTTTTCACTGAAACTGTTTCATTCCATTATGGCGCTCGTCCTGTGTGTGTCCCATTTTATGCTAAGCCTTCACATAAACTATGTTCTAGGATGTCTTCAAATGAGAGCGTAAGATGTTACCTGTCTCTTGTTAACGAAACGCACGTTATTGGGGAAAGAAGAGAGAGTTTGCTTCCTTCTTCAGCTTCCCTGGGTATTGCAAGGAAAAAATCTAGCTAGTGAAATTAGCCTAAAAATCTCAATCCCTTGAGAACAGAAAAATCAACAGTTTGAGGCAAACAATTTTAACCCCCTTAGTAGCTTATGGTTTCCATCAGCATGCTTGCTGTGCATCCTGATGTGGAGGAAAAAATATAGGGTGATGCGCTTCCTAGGTGTGGACAGCAGAGGGCAGAGTTTACTGATCAGATTCTGTTTGGAGGCTTTGCAGTAGCTCAAGAGGCTGGGGGAGGAAAAGCAGCAGCCTGTGAGCTGCTCTCCCTTACGCCAATCGAGAGGTTACCGCTGAGGGAAAGCTGGTAAGATGGAAGGCCGTGGCAGCTTGCACTTCTCTTAGTTCCCTTTAAATTCTCTACATCTTTTCAGAATTTTCCCGAGAGGGGCTCTTTGGAGAATCAAATGCTTCTCCATAATGTGTGTTTATGTCTTGATAAACAAAAAGCCTGTCCAGAAGCCTGGTCCACAGGCCGTGCTAGCAGCATGCCACTGGAGAGGTGCGCCACCCAGCTGAGCTCCGTATTTGGAGGGACCTCCTGGACCCCACTGCACCCTAAAGGAATAACTATGAATAACAGTAGGATTTGGTTCCGTTAAGTCATGAAAAGCTCCCTGACTGCATTTGTAAGGCACACACCTGCCCTGCTTCCAGGCTTCCATCGCAGAGCTGGGTCCTTATTTCCAACATCGTTCTGGTGACGCAACAGCAAGCACTGGCAGAGGGCCGGTAGCCGCCTCCCCCGAAGTTACTGGTTATCGATAGGCTCTTGCTAGCAAGGCCAGTGGGTTTTTTTCACTGCGCACAAAGGGTTCTTAGGCTGTGCTGAACCCGGCATAAAGAACAGCCCATAACCTGCACTTGCTCCGTGGGGTTTGTCCCAGCGCTGCGTCTGTGACCCAGATATGTTGATTCAGCGTGGATAAATCTCTGAAACATCTCTTTGCATTCTGATAAACTTTACATAGATGTGATGCTACCATCTAGGTCAAATCTCAGTCACACAAGGCAGTTATTGTGTATTGATGCCAACATAAGGAAGTAAAGTCTAAAAACACGTTCCCAGAAGGTGCTCGCCAACTGCAGGCCACGGGATATTCGGAGAGGGAGATGGGATGGGCCTACTGGTAGGTCGGAGCTTCAAGTGTTTCATAAAGCTTTATTAAAAAAATTATAAATTATGAGTACGACCAAGTATTAGCATATTAAACCATGAGTGTGTGTTGCATTGTTCTGCATATGAAATATAATATTCTATTTCCTAATTTTAAAAGAGTGAAGGTGAGTTTTAAAAAAAATACAGTAACGTTCATATCAGGTACTGTTGGTTTCAGTGGGAAGAGAGAAGTGTCCAGCCTCTGGGGAGGTGGGCTGTGCAGAAGTCTGGGTGTGACGTCAGGGGGTGCCCTTGATTCGGTCCTGGAGACACTGCTCAGTGCTCTCAGCTTCCATCAGCCTCTGCATGCGGCATTTCCCTTCTTCAGGTTGTGGGGACGGGCTTGCTATGTGTAGCAGGGCCTCATACAGTGGCTCCTCCATGGGCCTAAAGCTGAAAAGAAGCCAGCCAGGGCAGGGAGGGAGGGTCAAGAGCCAGGAACTGGGGCCTTGCTGCTAGTTCCAGCTTGTCCTATAATTAAGAGTGTGGCCCTGAGCAAGTCACTCCATTTTCTTGAAGAGAAATGCAAACCGAGAGACATGAGGTGTTGGAACGGTCAGCCCTGTCTGAGCCTGCACGCCTCTTCCTGGGGCAGATGATTTTAATGCCCCTTTTCTAACTTAAATCTGTAGGTAATAAGACTTATGTGCACACATTGTTTTTTTAAAAAATTCAATATATAGATGAAATAAAAGAAAATAGTAAAGTATATGTATTTCAACTTGTGAGTGTTCAGGCCCTAAATGCCAGTGGTGTCCTGCTACAGCCCTGATGGCTCTAGTGTAGTCAAAGCTATTCTTGCACATAAAGAATAAGGCTGGGCTTACAAGAAAGAAGGAGGTCAGAAATCATAAGAAATCTGGGAAACGGAAAGAGCGGGGGTAATACAGATGAACCTTAGAATAACAACGAGTGTTAGGATAAGTAACGACGGACTTGTTTTATTTGTATGTGAAAAGAAGAAGAGGGCCTCAGTCCGTTGAAGTAAGGGATGCGTCCCAAGGCGGCTCACAGATTGTCAGAGTGGAGAAAGTGGGGACGGATGTGTGAGCGCCTCAGGGGTGAGTCAGGCCTTATCTGTTAAGTGTGGCGCAAACCGCTGTCTCCTATGTTATGACAGTGGCAGGTGGATGGGGGCCGTCTCCCTAGGTCCCAGCACCTGTCAAGGCATGCATCCTGTCTTCAGTACCTAATGGGGCCTCGGAGACTGCGTCCTTTGATAAGGAACAGGGAAGACAGAATGGATTGGAGAAGGAAACAGAAATCGAGAAGTGGTGTGGTAAGACCTAAGAGGACCCTATGAGAGAAATCCTGAAAAACGATAGCCAACCCCCCTCACAAGACATAATTTCAATATGTATTTTTTTCTATGTAGATTTATCACTGTGCTATAATTTTTAAACATATAGGCAACACTATGAAATATTTTAAACAACCTTTTTAATAAAATTTATTGCGCCCTCTACATTTCATATGCTTCCATTGAAAATAGTGTTTGGTTCTAAAGATGTTAACGTGTAACATCCAAGGGGTGATCTGAAATCCCTCGGGATGGTTTCACTGTTTGCGTGGTAACCGGGCCTCTGCACTGACGCCATCCGACCCTGTAGCAGGGTCTGCCGCAGTGTGCTAACCAGACAGAATGGAGAGGACGGGGAAGCCAGCTTCCATCTCATAACTAGCTGGTTCAGTCCCCAGGCCCGTTATTTATCTTGTAAAGACTTTCGGTATCATCATGCACTGAAGCAGCCCTGAGTTTAATTCTGTGGGTTTTCTCCAGTGGCCTGTTTGGAGACTGTGAGGGGTGCCACACACCCTGTCACCATGCAAGATGTCAGCATCCCTGGCCTCTGCTCCAAATGCCATGGAGTCCTGCACTCCTTGTGAGGACCAAAACTTACTCCTCTTTTCAAAAATGCTTTTTTCCTTGCTGAGCATTTATTTTTTTCTCCAAGAGGTGTTTTTATTTAGTCAACTGGACAGTAGCCACTTGAGAGCAAGGCCATGTGATGCATCTCCTTTAAAAACAGCTGCTGACAGATAACAGGTGCTCAGTAAAAATTTGTGGAGGGGGTAGAAGGCCCCCACGGAGAACCCTACACAGACCACACATCTAATGCTTCTGTGATTGTTTTGCAAATCCCTGACAGTGACCTCTTCCTCCCGTCATTGTCTCTGCTCTGTGACTTACATATGAATGAGTTCCCGACTTTATTATATATCTCATTCCTCTATATGGCGAACTCACATTTTAATTTACGTTTTCCAGCCAGATAATAAGTGTGCTAAAGATAGGAGATGATGTCACCTGCTTCTCTTGAATCCTTGAGGAATTCTAGCACCGTGCTGAGAATATGATAAGTGCTCTGAAAAAAAATGTAGTTGAAAGGATTGAAGAATACATTCTTTCTTCCTTAATTTATATTGCAATTCTCTCGAACTTCCACGTGGGAACGTGCATGCGCGCACACACACACCACAATTTCTGAGTTCATTAAACCTACATACATCTTTTACCCTGAAGACAGAACAAGATTCCAAAATGCAAGAAATTTTAGAATTCTCTTAGATTGTGAGCAATACGGGGGAAAAGTCAAGCTGCTGAGTTATTCCCCAAAGCTCATTTAGTGACAAAGTTGTGGGTTGGTTAGGCTTGTTAAAACTGCAGCAAAGTGCTTAGTTAAGGAATTGTGAAAATTAGAAACCAGTGTAGGATATAAATTAAGACTATCTGGGGGCTAGAAAGATTTTGGATTTTTTTTTGTTAAAATATCTAGCCAACTCCTGAAAAATAATGAGTAGTTGCCATAGCAACTGTGCTTTCACATGACACACAGAAGAACATGAAAAGGAGTGGAATCAAAGAAAGCCACTTGGTTTTCGACTTTAATTTTGGAGAAAGAAATTCATCCACAATGATTTATAAAACAAACTCTATTTTATTTTCCATCCAAAATTATTATAGGGGAAAAAATAGTTTTCTTTCTCTTTTAAAATTCAAGCACTGACAGGAATTCCAAAGGAAATGAAAACAGGTTCTTCCCATCTCAAAGGGCCCTGCCCGCCTTCCACAAACCTCCTTTGGCAACCTCATGAAATTGCTCTCTAGGCTGCTTTGAGTAGCTGTCCTTAAATGCCAACTGACAGGTGTACATTGAGCACCTGTTATCTGGTACCTGTTATCTGCTCAGAGGTTACTTTTAAAGGAGGTACATCACATGGCTTTGCTCTCAAGTGGTTACTGTCCAGTTGACTAAATACAAACAGCTCTTGGAAACCCTTGGAGAAAGATGATGTAGTGAGCAGGTGAAGAGAAGGAGCTTTTGAAGGGAGAAAGGAGTAGGCTCGGGAAGAAGGCTCCGAGTGAGGGTGAGGCGGAGCCCAAGTTTTTCATTGTCAGGATTGTGGAGAAAGAGAAGTGGGTGATTCCAGGATGGGGAAGGGGTGACACCCAGTGGGGGGGTGTAAGAGACCTGCGTGGGAGGTGGAGTGAGCCCTGGGAAATGTGGGCAGAGAGACTGGGGTAGGAGAGGACTGTGAGAACTCGGCTAGAGGGGCTCGCGGTCTGGAGACTCCTAAGCGGATAAGTGACAACAGCAGGCCTCCCGGACAGCTGAGTCAGGAGTCCCCTGCCCCTCTGAACTGGCTCCTGTTGCCCTGACTGACCCTTCGATGCTGCCACCTCACCCTGTAGCCTCCATCCCACCCCCTCTCTGATCTCATCTGTATATTCCTACACAGTTGCCTTGAACATCAGTCCATGAGATCTCGGTCCCTAGGAGCTAACAATTGTGCTGCCATCATAAGACCTGGAGCAAGTGCCCAGCGAGGAGAATAATCTGTGACATGGTTCATCATCAGGGTCCTGGGGAAACAGGTGGGGCACTCAGACAGTTCAAGAGAGCTTTAGAAAGGCACCAGATACAAAGTCAGGGGTAGAGTACAGGGAAGCCATAAGGGATGGTGTGGCCCCCTGGGTGTGTCACCACCCCAGGTGGACAGCACAAGTGAAGGAGCTGTCCTCAGAAGCCAGAAGGAGAAAGTTGTAGGGAGAAAGAACACAGGCAGTGGGGGGACCCTGCTGGGAGGGGGCTGGGTGTGAACACCTTGACTTCACTTTGACCTCTTGCCAGTGCACCCCTGGGCTTAAGTCACTTAGAAGCTGGGGGCAAGATCAGCTTTGGATACAATCCAAACAGACCAAACAGGGCGCAGGATGGAACTGTGAGTCTCGTCTGGTGGGGTCCACACGGTGAGGGCAAAAGGTGCCTGGCTGCGGTTTGAAGTGTCTACGACTCTTTTTTCCTACATCCTGCAACAAGTGCACAGGACTCTAGAAAGGTTGAGCCTTTGCAGCACCCCTGGACTGGTGCCCACGACGGTCTCTCCAGTCTGCCCAGGAAAACCAAGTAACTCACTGTCCTGATTGGACACTTCTAAGGATGGATGCGCCATTCACAATTACATCAGAACAACAGGCATACGCTAGACTATTCATAGCAAAATGGGGACATGTGGTCACTTTATCTCTGCCTCCTTCTCCCTCCCCACAACCACAACGTCCCTGCCACTTGTGCCATTGGGAAGCTGGGGCATGGAGCAGTCAACACGACATGGGATGGGCTGGCCAGCGAAGGCTTCTAGGAAAGGTAAGCCTTGGGCATGATCAGTGGCGGGATTCAGTAAGGCAGGAGTGAAAATCAAGATATGTTGGGAGCAAATAATAACTTGTTACTCTCTGAAGAGAAGCAAACAGATCTGCCAGATGCACTATTTAGAGACACACCAAAACCTTCCGAAAGCGACTTTGAATGGCAAACACTAATTGTCAGAGTGATCGTGTTTTCTCTAGTTCTGGTTTGTTGTAGAAAGTGGCAGCTCCAGTTGTTAGCAAATAGGGTTGAGTCTTATGTATCCTGTAGTAGTTTTGTATATATGATGGAAAATGCGTGTTTGCTGTTAAGATCATTACTGAAGGCTTCCTGGGCCGCCTTTTCCTGGACAGCTCTCCCTATTGCTTCATGTTAGAAACCGACTGGGGGCGTGACTTTCCCTAAATCACATTAGAGGCTCTCCCAGACCATCCAGTCGGCTGGGGCAGCTTTGGCCCCTCTGGGACCTGTCCACGTAGCACAAACCTTACGCTGTAGGTGACAACTGAACAGTGCAGAAGATAACTGATTTGATTGTCTCGGGGAGAGGGTGCTATTCAGAGTTGGAACCCAGCCCCCAAAGAGTTATATAGCCTTTGGCCCTCGGCTGTCACTGAATGAATGAATAAATAAATAAACAAACCTTATTAAACGTATACTTAGCACTTGCTCGAATTGTCGAACTCTGCAAAAGTCCTTTTATTTTTCTTCTACATTCATCTTCACTGTTGTTTTATTGTAGAGATAGTTTTGATATTCTCAATACTTCCAAATTTATAGAGGAGAAAATTGAATCCCAGAAAGTTTGGAAAATTGATCCAGTATTGAATACTGAGTTCCTGTGATGGAGAAAAGAGCATGACTTTTGGAGTAATACAGCCAGGGTTCAAATCCCAGTTATTTGGGTGAGGAGAGGCGGGAAGCTCACAGAATTTCACTAACAATCATGGGCGTGCACGCACTGTTGGTTGGCATTCCCTCTGTGCTGGACGCTGCCTGCTGACACTCACCCCACACCTGCGATCTCAGAGCCCAGGGTTCTGTCACCATGTCACAGGGCTAACTCATGCTTAGGAGTTGGTCTAATCGAGCTGCCATCTAAAATCCTCCTTAATGAGATTTAGCTTCCACAAACCTTGGGCAGAAAATGTGAAGATGAAGAACTCAGGTTTCTTTAGGCTTTTGCCGTGTGTCTATTTGTTTGTAACTGCCTATTTTGAACCGCTAAGGGTCGGTCAGTTCAGGGGCATCTCTCCAGTGTACTTGGCTGCTGTGCTGGTCTGATTTACTACCTGCTCTAAGGGATGGGGCCGTGGAGGCACTGTGATAGGCACGCTCTCCGCAAACTACTGTAACCGTCTTCCTCCCTTCTGTTCATCTCTCTTCAGGTGCCAAGAAATGGAGAGAGAGGCCTATAAACAGAAACTTCCCCGTCCTCTCTCCCCAACCTAGTCTTTGGTTCCTAGTCACTCGTTTCCATCCTCCTCCTTCCCTTCTCTTCCTTTTTCCTAATACCCTAAGACTCAGCCCCAAATTCTGAGCACTGCTTATCTTCCAGGTTCCTAAGATCTAGGCATAGATGGATATAGGAACATCTCAAGGGATTTGGCTTCCCAGATTTTAAATAAAGGAAGAAGAAGGGAATATAGACCTCATCTTTTGTCATCAGCCATGCAAGCCCAAGGTGTCTTTCTTTTAGAGATAATCCAGGTTGCATGCAGTCCCTCCATCCCTTTCCTTTCCCGGGGCTGACTGTCAGCTATTGGCCAGTTAGCTTCATCCATCCCGACTGGCATGGCTATTTCTATGGTATTCCTCAGTCAAAGGTTTGAGGAGACTGGGGGAAAATGGGAACTGCAGCCTCATGCATTGCACGGTTTACCTAGACCTTAGACGCTAGAATTGAAATGAGCTGTGTCCTGAAAAGTCCCAAGAAAAATATTATCATTGACAAAAAGCATTTTCATATGCTGCTTTAGAGTTCATAGTGTGCTTTTCTGTACTTGTAAAAAATATGTCGCCTGATTCTCTCCCATTTGAAGTTGGGGAAATTGCATCTTATCATACAGCTAGAAAGCATACTGGAGTTGAGTTTTAATCTGGGCCTTATAACAAAGTTGGGGGCTCTTTGAGGTCGCGGAGGATGCCAAAAGGAGCGAGAGCTTGGGTTCTGCCCGTTGATGAGGATGGAGAGGGGTGTGGGTTTCCATTTCACGGGAGGAGAATGGTAAAAGATTCCACTGAACAGAGAAAACATCCTATTTGTTTGATTTGTTTGACAAGATTTATCAGAAAGTGCTATCTTCTAAGGAGACTATGCATTTCTCCCAAACTCGGTGTTCGTCATGTTACTCCCTTCTCAGAGCATTTCTAGAATTCTGCAGTAAAAAGGGAAACCTCGGTCTAAATCTTCGTAGGCTGGCACCTTGCTTCCTCCCTGTCTGCTTTCCAGCCTCCCAAAGACCCAACACTGCCAATGTGTTCCTAAATGAGCTAAATTGAAAAAAAACCAAAACTGCCATCTTGTATCACCATCATTTCACAAAAGGACATTTTAACATCAAAAAAGCAGGAGAAAATATTTTCCAAATAAATAACATGGTTTTTCATTGAAAAAAAACTTATCTTTA
The DNA here is from genome assembly GCF_037783145.1 of Equus przewalskii. Classification (NCBI taxonomy): domain Eukaryota; kingdom Metazoa; phylum Chordata; class Mammalia; order Perissodactyla; family Equidae; genus Equus; species Equus przewalskii. The sequence continues at coordinate 104,280,543 of NC_091834.1, forward strand.
CAAAACACTCATTATCTCTCTCTCTCTTTTAAGTTTTACCACCAGTCAAGGAAACTTCATTAAGGACCAGCAATCCATGGACAGACTCTTAGTAGTCACTGACTTAGTTCATACTGGGTTGATAATATTTTTCCATCTGGAGTATTCTTTTACATTTTGTTTTATCTAAATCCCCAAATTCCTTCCCATCCCCCAGAATTACCCCATCTCCACTCTGCAGGCTTCCCTGACCTTCTGTACAGTCTCTGCCCACTCTGAACCCAAAGATCTTCTTGTCTACTCTCTTCAAATGGCCTTGTCATTCGCTGTTCTATGACGCCTCTTATATAGTGACTAATCTTTAATGTGTCTTGCCAACTAGATGATAGGCCTTTTATATTTCCTTTTAGTTTCTGTTATTTTTATCAAATATGTGCTACTTCCTAAGTAAGCTTTGAGGCTTTGCTGAATGAATAGAGTAAGTTCTATGAACAAGATGATCAAGTTCTTCTCGTTCTCTGGAACTGTGCTGTTGTTGGTGAATGATATAGTTACGTAAGTTAAGGCAGAGAGGAATTGAGAAATTGGCCTCCATATATGTCATGGTTAAAAATCAGAAAGGTAAAAAAGAAAAAGATCCGTGGCTTTCAATTCTAACTTTCATATTACGCTTAGCATTTGTTTCTAAGCCAAAACAAAATACAGATCTTTAAAGCTTTAGGAGAACATTGCATTATGCTAGTTGTTTGGAAGTAGATATATAACTTCTCTATGATTTCTTCTCCCAAAGAACTTGTAATCCAGTTGACACGAGACAGATCGAGATGCTGTGAATATAAATAGGAGAATCTCATAGCTAATAGAAGGTGAGAGAGACCGAGGGTAAGCAGGTTTGGACAACCTGGAGAAACATTTTGGACACAGGAGACTTTGAACCATATCTGAGAAGGAAGAAAACAGCGTGGTGGACAGAGTGTGTGGAAAGGTTGTAGGTATATTTTTCCTTGGCTTCAATTTTGCACTGGCCCTCATGTGTGATTAACTTTACACATAAAGGGAGTGACGGCAGGCAGAGCAGGGAGCTCTGTTGAGTTAACAGGATCTACTGTCTGCAAGCTGGAGACCCAGGAAAGCTGGTGGTGTAATTCAGTCTGAGTCCAGAGGCCTGGGAACCGGGGAAGTGGCTGGTGCAAACCCCAGTCCGTGGCAGGAGAAGATGAGATGAGACGAGTGTCTCAGCTCATGAATGAGGCAGGAAAAAGAGTGAATTCCTCCTTGCTCCACCCCATGTTCTATTCAGGCTCTCAATGGCTTGGATCATGCCCCCCAGGACCCCCCACACTGGGGAGGGCAGTCAACTTTACTCAGTCCACCGATTGAAATGTTGCTTGCATCTGGAAACACTTTCACAGATGCACCCAGAAATAATGTTTAATCTGGGGATCCCAAGGCCAATCCAGCTGACATGTAAAATTAACCATCACTGTACTGAAGAGTTTAAACAGGAAAGTGACAGGATCTGAAATGTGCTTTTAAAAGATTAATCTGGCTTCTGTCTGCAGTGTGGAGAATGACTACTGTGTTAAGTGAGAGTGAGAGCAGGAATAATTGGCAGTAAACATGGAGAGACGGGAGCAGAGGAGAGAGCTGTGGAGGAGGCTCAGGCAGCTTGAAGGAGGATTTTTGACTCAAAGTGGCACAGAGGCATCCGAGAGCCGCCTGAAAAGTGAATGATCATTTTTCTCTGGAGTTTCTCTTCTGTCCATCCTTAGCTAAGGCAGACGAGGAGAGAAAAAGAACCCTTTAGTTTAAAGGGCTCCCTGGTCTTCTCTGTCTTTCTGTGCTTTTCTAACCAGATCTTGGTTCTCGGACATAAACTGTTGGCAGTCAGTGAATTTTGGAACTCAGTGGCTAAGTATAAATGGGGTGGTACCCAAAGCTCAATGGTATCTATGACCCAAAGGTACCACATTTGGGGATTACTAAATACACACACACACATACACAATGTCACTGGATTGACACCCTTCCTGGAGACCAGGGACCTTCTTCTACTAACGTTGAGTCTCCATAATGCACTTAGCGCAGTTGAAAATTCAGTGGGCATTCACCAAATGCACAGACCTGCTGGGAAGCCTGGCCCCTGTACCTCTGTGAGTCTTTTTAGCTGTGCCAGAAGGCAGCATCATATGTCCTTTGATGGAGTCTGCCCTCTCGGTCAGTCTTGTGACCACACTTCTGGAGTGGTGGGAAGCCTCTTGTGGCACAGAGCTTGCACCAGCACCATTACGTGAAGCGGGAACAGCCATCGCTTGGCTTGGCAACTTGACTGTCTCTTAAGACTTTGCTCTCAGAAAGCCTGTGCTCCCCGCCTGCCTAACACCCCACCTCCAGTCCAGATTACTTGACTTGTCGCCTTGGGCTGCAGTGACTGCATTCCACTCTGACCCATTGGACTCAGGCTTTCCAGGCTTGAGGCCATGCACCGGGGTAGAGTGGATGCTGCGTGGGTTGTGGCCACTGGAGCAAGCCATGGGGTGGCCCCTACCTACCCCTGTCAAAGCCCTCGTTGTCATTGGGGAGGGGGTTTCTGCTCCGGCCTGTGCTGATACAAGAGCTGCAAATGGAAATCGTGAACCCTGCACTGGTCACGTGCTCCACTGAGACGAGACGCACACCCACTGCTCTATGAACAGAGGCCAAAAGAGCCAGATAACTTTTAAGATCCAGTTGCTAATTGGCTTGAAACATTGGAATCCTCTCGCATTCAATTAAATAGAAAACGTGAAATGTACCTATTGAGAAGTGTGTTATGAAATCTAAGGTTTGTATTCTGAGCTGTACTGCATAACATAGGAATAGACCTTGAAAAATGTTTCTTTTTAAATGTAGATCATCTGTGTATCAAAGAGTTTATTTTTCCAGTAACTTAAGGAAAACCAGAAATAACCACTGTCTGTACAGCCTCTCAAAATGGTGAGAGCTTTTTTTTTTTTAAGGTGGGAAGTAAAGAGGTTGATTGAGTTGTTGAGGCCACTGGACACCCCAGGTAGGAGTGGCAGCAAAAGCGAACTGTGACACTTGGCTTTTATTCATCTTCTCGCAAATTACAGCGTCTCCTCCAGCTTTCTCCATATTAGCTTGGAGCCTTAAATAAGTGAAGCAGCTTGAGTGGCACCTTTGACTTCAATTCTGTGCAACTCGGTTGTATTTTCTGGGCAGCCCTGGGTTCCAGGAGGAGCTCAGCCAGCCCGGAGGAAATTGCAAATTGAATGAGCATCTGAGAGGGCAGGAATCCTCTCACCCTCCTGCTTAGAAATCTCCAGAAATTCCTCATGGCCCAGCAGAGAAAGTCTTAGTCTGCCCGTCAAGCCTTGCAGATCTTGACTCCAGTCTAAAGCTGGCTTTGGGTGTACTTCTCAAAGCGTGTGCTCCCTCGCTTAGCTGCAAGTGCTAGCTGTTATTCTAGGAGAAGAGAAGTTTCTATCAGTCCTGCCTGCAGGGAGAGAAGGCGTTCCCTGATTTTAGGCAGCAGAGGGCCCACTGTAAGAGTTGCGCCTGTTGGAAAAGTTTCTGAAAGCCCCTGCCAGTGTTATGACTGTTGCTTTTTACATAAAGGAAAGGGATTGGTGAACTGTGCGCGTGGGGAGGCCCCATGGAGAGGAGAGGGAATCAGCAGAGACGGGCAGTCCCTCAGAGAAAGGTCGAGGACTGCCAGAGGACCACCTGCCCACATCCCTCGCAGCCTCTTCGCCTCCTCACCACGTGGCCTTGGGAAAGGTGTTCCTGCTCTGTTCTTGCTCAGGTCAAGCACGGTCATCCTGATCCAGCAGGTGAAGAGACTGAATCCACAGGACGCGATGCACACGTTTGGATGTAGACGTGTGCCCCTCAGCCTTTTGGGCACCTTTATGAATGGTCTGAAACAATGTCCAGAAAAGGCAGGATTTTACAGAAACCTCAAGTCAAGTTCCATGTGGGACATGTAGACGGCATGGGGCTCAGACTGAGACACACACCCTTGGTGGTTCTCAGCAATATTCAGTGCACTGTATTTATTTGCTCACAACACAACATAAAGGGTGGGAGTTATGCTTATGGGGAAACATGTTCCCCACAGATGTGGCCATCTGTGCACCCACACTCCCGCCTTTGCATGGTAACCTTTTATTTTGAGAGAATTTCAAATTTATAGAACAATTGCGAAAATAGTGTGAACTTCCTTACATCCTTTCCCCAGATCACCCATTTTTTACATTTTGCTCTAGTCTGTCATTCTCTCTTTCTGTGTGTGTGTGTGTCTGTGAAATCTTATTGCTGAATGATTTGAGAATTAGCTGTAGAAATCACACCCTTTTACCCTGAACACTTTAGTGTGGATTTTCTGATGAAAAAGACATTTTCTTACAGAGGCACAGTGCAGTGATCAAAATCAGGATCTTTACAATTGATTCAATATTATTATCTAATCCAGAATCAATATTCTAATTTCGCTTGCTCAGTGGTGTACTGTTCCTCATAACTGTCTTTGCCCCTGTTCCAGGATCCAACCCAGGATGGCCGCTCTATTTGGTTGTTATGTCTCTTCAATCTCCCTTCACCTGTAACATTTACTCTGCCTTTCTCATCTTTTATGGCCTTTCCATTTTTGAGGAGTACAGACCAGTTTTCCTGTACAGTGCTCATCAATATGGTTTGTCTGATGTTTCCTCATAATCAGAATTTTGGCCACAAGGATGTATTCAGAAATGCCTGTGTGCGAGGCGCGCCTCCACTCTCCTACTATGTTGTATGCCCTTTGAGGGCAAGACCACGTCTAATTCAGCTGTGTGGCTCCAGGGCGCCCAGCATGATGCTCCACACACAGGATCTGCTCAGTGAACTTTGAGATAGAAGACTTTGGTTAATCAATCCAATTGCTCTGTACACTGGAGGATTGCTAACAGAATCATTATCCGTTTAAAATACACCATTGTCCCTGTTTGAAGATTGACTTAGATGTCTATTGCTGTGATATGAATTGCCCCCAAATGTAGTGGTTTACAACAGCAAACATTTCTTATCTCACAGTGTCCAGGGAACAGGAATTTGGAAGTGGCTTAGCTCAGAGGTCTGGCTCAATTTCTCAGGAGCATGCAACCTAGATGCTGGCTGGGCAGCATCCTCTGAAGGCCCAAGAGGGGCAGCAGGACCCCATTTCAAGCTCACCCATGTGGCTCTTGGAAGGAGGCCTCAGTTGGGGGCCACATGGGCTGTTCCTCTTGATGTGGCATCTGGCTTCTCCCAGAATAAGTGATCTGAGAAGGAGGCCTGGGGGACAGGAGGGAAAGACTGACCAAGTGGGAAGTGTAGTGCCTTGTAGGATCTAGTCTCCAGAGTTGCACTCTGTCACTTCTCCTTAATTATTAGAAGTCACAAAGCCCAGCCTGCACACGAAGCTCTACCTCATGAAGAGAGGGCATCAAAGAATTTGTGGTCATGCTTTAAAATCACCGCAAAGTTTCAGGAGGAGCCTCAGTTAAGCAGGACTCGTTCTAATATACTGACACAGGTGAAAGATTTATAACTTTTAGGGAGAATGACAAAACATAAGCACATATTTTGCACAGTAAAAATGTGAATCCAGTGAAATACAATGGAAGTTTGCTCCACTTAAGGGAGAGGCTCATTTGACTCAGGGGAGGATGGCAGATAATCTATCCCCTTACTCTGCCTTTCTGTGAATTAGAGCAATATCTACTTATATTAGAAATAAAATCGAAGATGTTCTTCATAAGCCATTCATTCATCAGTAATCCCTGAGCCCCAAGTCCACGCCAGGCTCCAGATGCTCTGTTAGCCACTTTGGGTGCAGCAGTGGACAGCAAGGTCCTTGTCTTCACTGGGCTTATATTCTAATGAGTAGAAACCAAAAAAGGAAAATCAAAAATAATACATCAGTAAAAGTTATTGTATGTTATCTACTGATGAATTCTAAAGAAAAAGAGAAAGAATTTAGAGAGTTTTGGGGGAATGGCTTAAAATTATAGTAAGTGTGGCCAAAGAAGTCACACTGAGAATTTTGCATTTGTCCAAATAGCTAAATGAAGCAAGGGAACAAAGCATGGGCAATCTGAGGGAAGAGCAGGAAGCGACAAGAGCCAGTGCAAAGGGCCTGAGGAAGGTGGGGCCCGGACTGTACAGGAACATCAAGGAGGCCACTGCAGCTGGAGGGAGCTCAGGGACGTGAGGAGGAGCCTCACTGGGTCCTGCCTTGTGGACCATCATTTGAGGAATTTGGCTTTAACCAGAGTGAATTGGGCAGCTGCTGAAAGGAGTGAGGGAAGAGGCATATGATCTGACAGATGTTTACTAGGATCCCTCTGCTGCTCTGTGAGAAGGGGGATTGGTTAGGAAGCTATTGCAGGATTCTAGGCAAGATTGGGTGGTGACTTAACCAGGGTTTTGGCAGTGGATGTATCGAGGATATATTCTGCAAGAAGGCCCACCAAGATTTGCTCATAGACTAGATGTGGGATATAAGGGAAGATGAGAGTCAAGATTTTGGCTGAGCCCTTGGAAGTATGGAATTGCCATTTTTTGAGATGGGGAGCTCCTTGGGGGCACCAGGTTTAGGATTCAGTTTTGGCTTGCAAAATTTGAGATACTATTGAGTATTCAAGTGAATGGCTGAGCCCAAACTTCAGGAGAAAGTTTAAACCAATTTAGACTAGACTTTCATTGGTTCCCCCTTGGTGACAGAACCAATTTCACATTCCCTGGAGTGGTTTAGTGGTCATTCTCTATCTGGTCCCAATGTCCCTTAGCAGCCTCATCACTCACCACACCCAGCAGTTAACTCAAGAGCCACTCAGTAGAATTCCAACACAGAGAAGACAAGCCAACACCTTTGTGTCTTTGCTGGTGATTGTCTGCTTTCTCCATAATGGACTTTCCCTCCCGTCTCTACTCACTGATTGACAGAAAGCCTGCTGGGGAGTCCTCAAGACACACTACTGATAACCAGTGAAGCCTGCCACGGCCCTTCATTCCTTTGCACCTTGTGCCCTCCTCTGCCTCAGGACCCAAGATGAGGCTCCCCTTCTGTGACTCTGCAGCATTCTGCTCATCCTTTTGATGGTGTGTCTGTTTGTATTGTGGTGGGTTGTGTGTTCACCTCTTCTGCCTTGCACGCCTTTAACCATCTCTTGTCTCTGGGTCTTTGCACCCTCTGACTGCTCAGCTGAACCCTCCCCCCGCACCACCCCCAATCGCAAGCACATCGTGTCCATCCTTCAGGTCTTAGCTTGGATGTCCTTCCTGGAAAGCTTCCTCTGGCACTTCAAATTCAGATTAATTGTTCATCCTATGTGCTCCAGTAGCCTCCTTGCTTATTTCTACCATTAAATGGAGCACTGTATTTAGAATTGTCTGTGCAGGTTTCTACATAGTTCAGAAAGATCCCAAGGAGATCTTTCTTTAATAATAAGGGCTGCCTTATTATTGTATTAGTACCTAGCCAGAGCTCAGTAAATATTTGTGATTTCATTCTTTTTTCTTCTTCTCTTCTTCCCTCCCTCCCTTCTGTCTTTTTAATTTCTTTTAACACACACGTATCTCAAATGATGGAAGGAGAAGAGTTAAGTAAACCAAGACATTTGGAAGGGAGAATGTAAGAGAAAACTCCTTTAGATTTTCTAATTAGGACATTGCTCAGGAACTGTCTGTAAAGAATTTCGACGCTTTTTCTCCTCACCCTTCTACTTACCCACTCATTCATTCATTCACTCAGTGAACATTTGCGTGAGGACCTAATTGACTATATGTAGAAAAAACCTGTCTGATGCCATGGATTTAAAGATTCTGCACCCATTTCTTGGGTTTGCAGAACTCCACGGCCCAAGCGCCTTCCTCTCTGATTTTCACTGTGTTCATTGCCCAGCATATTGGTCCCCTTGTTTGTCCCTCTGTTGGCATCATGTGGCCTTGCAGATCACACATTGCCTTGCCTTCCTGGAATCACATTCCCCTCATGCTGGGTCCTCCCTCAGCGTGGAGGTGCATCGCTCACAGCTGATGGATGACCATTAGAAAATGCACCTGGCTGGGAGGGTGAGGGGTTGTGCTTTCGGGATATTTTTTGGCTACCCCCCGAGAAATTTTGTTCCTGGACAATTTAGTCATATTTCATGAAGATCATTTGTCAGTGGCTAGCAAATTGGCCCCGCATGATATATAGCTGGGGCGGACTAATGAGCTCTTCCTCCAACACTCTGTCAAAGTCAGGTGCAGCGCCCAGAGTGGAACTCGCTTTAGTAACACCAGCGAGTGTGTTCTGATGATTAAGAAGATGCAATATTCATATTTCAAAGCTCCTGTGACTTCTCCAAACAGTGTGCTACCGTGAATTTATTTGGTGGCATGGACATGAGACACATTTGGGACTTCCCTCAGGGATCCTTTAGCTTTCTGTCACCTCTGGATCTCTACTGTGCATTTATCTGCTTCTACATATTGTAGTTCCCAACCTATGAATAATTCATTCCAAACGGAACACCAAGAGTAGGGATAAACATTGAAAGTAAGACCAAATTCCAGCCCACCATCCTTCCCTCAGACAGATAATCTATGATGTCAGAAGTACTGGTGTGAAAGAAGGCAGGTGGGAGGGCAAGGCTTGGGGTGCTGGCCCATGGCCCCTTACGTGGTTGACAACATCATTAACACAGGGAATCGGCCACAGAATCCAAAGTGAGAAGTGATCTAATCAAAGGAGCATCTGACTCCGGGGTTCCCAGTCCTGGCCAGTCCGCTCACAGCTGAGCCTCACCTCTGATTCTGTGGGCCAGAGGCCCGGCTACGGGCAGCCCTCAACCCATCTCATGATTCCCCAGCAAACACCCCACCGTATCCCGGCTTGAGGGCCTCAGAACTCATAGTCTTCAACAACTAAATATTCAGGATGAGTCCACATTGCTAATCACAGCTCAGCTGGCTCCTCAGCACGTGGCTGACTCCTGTCCGTTTCTGCCTCTCCCCTCTTCCCCAGATGCACCTCCAGATCCAGCTATAACCCATCAACACATGTAAATGCCCTGAGCACAGCGAGCTCCGCAGATTCTCTGCCTCTGCACGTTCCATTTCCACTGTCCCAGAAAGAGGAGAGAAAAGGATTTCTTACTATGGGCCTACCTCCTTGAGTCTCACTCAGACATAGCTTCTTTCAGAAACATCTCGACTTCGCCAGGCTTAGTTATTTTCTTCTTTGCTCCCAGAGCATCACCCCACTAAGACTGTTTCTATTGTAAAAGCTATGTTCTTAGGCCTGTTTTTCTTCCCTGCTAGAGGCTCAGCTCCTTTTGAACAGGAACAGGAAGGCTGGGTCTGTTCTCTCTGTATCCCCAGCCGCTCATTCAGGCCCGAGAGGCATTATTTCCTGGGTGTGTAATTATTGAACACGGTGGTAGATGCTGACTTTTCAGGGGTGAGCAGAACAGATGTAATTTATATTTTTTGTGAAAGGGTCAAACAAACACTATTAAGCATATATTAAAAATTGTAATAATTGTCACATAAGGAGAAACAAAAATCCCCAGAATCCTAAATACTTGCTCTGGCTGCCTCATGGTGTTGGTCATGAGGATCAAACCTTGAATGATGTCAGTAACCACCGACACAGAACACTTTATACTTTGTAGAGTCCTGTCCTTCGTTAAGCAGATATTTATGGATTGATCCTGCTGTGTTCCCCAGGCTGGGCTGGGTGCTGGCAACTCCATGGTGGATCATTCGTTTGTGTTCTAGTGGAGGTAAGAGGCAATAGATAAATGAGAAACAATAACCAAATGATTGTGACTTTTAGGAGATGTGTGAAGAGTGACTGTTGGGTGGGAGAACCCCTGGTTAGGGGGGTCCGGGAGGTCCCTCTTTTGAGAAGATGACACCTGAGCTGAGACCAAAGGGTGAAATGAACCAGCCTGTCACCCGGGAGAGGCGAGTGCTTTCCCTGCAGGGGAGCGAGAACTGGCCCCTGGCAGCATGGACCTGAGGCCGCTGTGGCTGGTGGGGTGAGTGGGGTGGGGGTGGGGGGGCAGGCTGTAAGTGAAGGCTCACGTCCAGGGCCCCCAGAGGCGAGTCTGAACACAGAAGCAGGGAGCCTTGGGGCTGGATTTACCTTAAGCATGGATGTGCAGGTTGGGGGCACTCACCTTGACAGCGTGTGAGAAGAAGGTTGGAGGCCGTGTCTCTGTGGCATTTGGGCCTGGCGGGGACACCTCACGCAGTATCAGGTGCTGGTAAGGAGGGGCTCCCAGCGCTGGGCTCTGTTGCTTGCTCTGTGGTATTGACGCTGACTGGGGACCTTACATGCCTGGTGGCATCTCAGTCTCAGGCACAGAAAACCCACTTTAGGGCCCTACACAAAAGCAGGCTGGGTACCTGGGCCCCCTGGAGCCCATCATGGTAATTTGATTTCATTTGAACTTCAGCGGTTTTCATTGCCTTTGAAATCTCATTCAGGTGAATTTAATAACAAATAAATAATTCATGAGGGCTTGGAAATAGAAGGAAAGGGAAATAAAGAAATGTATTCACCCAGACGGATAAAGGGGCACATTGTACCTCAGCCCTGTTGCCTGCCGCTGTGCTCAGCCGGCCAGCCTGCTCTGAGCTGATTCCTGAGACCGAAAGGAGGTGCATTCCCTCTTCAGGACACTCAGGGTTGTCCCTTCACAGGGCTTCTGTGGACCAGGGATTGGTCAAGAGATGGGCAAGTGCCCCACCTGTGGGCCAGCCCGCCCTCTGGTCTTGCTCTCACTAAGCTGCCCAGCAGTCCTCTCTGAGCCCCTAGCATGTAAAATGTAGGAGGCTCTCCTCAAGTGATCGATTCAGGCAAATGTCACTGATGGATATAAAAACAACTGATCAGGATGTTTCCGCGGTGCTAAAGCATCCCCCAGGGATCACTGGCTGGTTGCAAGCGGAGAACCCTGACTTTCTTCCGCAGAGAGCCGACTATCAACACATTAACCAGGCAGCCATCTCCATATCCCTAACGAGGGGACAAACAGGCCTTCTGTGACGCAGCCCGAGGTGCCCACATCACCTATGCAGAAGTGCCGAAGTGTTTGAGCTGAATCTAATCAAGCTCCTGGGTCTCACTTTCAGTTCACAGGAAACACAAAACACACAGTATCTAGTTAATTGAGCCCAGGAGGAAACGACAGAAAAATCCAGAGGTGGAAATTGCCTGGCCTGTGACCTGTGGTGGGGCTGGGGAGCTCTTGGGGTGGGCACATTCTGAATTAAGGCATACATGACCATCAAGGGCAGCGTGTGGGCCTTGGTTAAATCCTTATTGATACAAACCAGCACCACAAGCCATTTTTGAATAAATAGGGAAGTTCTTAGATGAGAGTTAGATGACATTTGGAAATTGTGTTCATTTTTTTTTAATGTGAAATGTTTTTAATTAGTTAAATAGGAAAATATCTATGGCTTGGGGTTTCCATTCTTAAGAGTTGCCTAACACACAGACTTTTTTTAAGGTACATACTAAATTATTTACAAGCAAAATGTCTTAATGTTTGTATTTATTTACTTGAAATAATTTTTAAGATAGTTAATGTGGAAAATGAGTCAAAATCTGAATTGTCAAAATCTGAGCGATGGGAAAAGTAATAATACTCTATTTTGCTGTCTTTTTTCCTAGATGTTTTTCAATAACATAATTTTTTTAAAGTTATTCACAAAGATTTTATTGGTGAAATGTGGATTTTACCTCTAGTAGGACATTATTCTTTCTTAGAGGGAGAATGACAGTAAGAATTAGTTGATCTGATAACAATTCATTAACCGCTCACTGTCACCCATCAGAGGACACTAAACCTGAAGGAATGAGGCCCTAGATGGGAATGTTTTGACGGCAGACCAAGGAAGGGGACCCTTCACAGCTCAGTGTCTTCCTGGGGAAGGGGCAGTATAGAAGGCCATAGCCTCAGTACCTGGAGGGTCCATGTCAAGGAAGTGAGAGAGGCTGAACTGGAGCCGTGATGGGGAGGAGGGTACCTGCGAAATGCAAAACACAGTTTTTAACACTTTGGCTGAATGTGATTGCTACTTATTTTTAATTGATTGGAGAGTCTCTATGGCTCTGGAGAGAAGTGTAGGCAATCACACAAGTCAAAGTAGGAGAGTTGGAACCTACTTTTGGAAACTACTTTTGCTGGGGCTTTCCAGAGTAGTAGGTTTTTCAGCTGTGGTTTCAGCCTACAGATGGGTGGAGAGTTGTGTGTGGGAGGAGGGACCAGGCTTGCATCCTGTTGCTCTCCAAACGGGGTTTTGGATGCTGAAATCTTCAGTTCAGTGAGTTTTTTCAATTCAATCCAACTCAAATATGTGTTTGTGCTACGGAGTGCCTACTCTGCTCAGACTTGTGCCCGCTGCAGGTGACATGGAGACTTGGTGCCTGACCCATATTTCTCTGGGGGGTTGAGTTACACGAAGCAAAGAACTCCATGGCTGAATCTCTCAACTCTGCTTGGGCAGTCAGGGAAGAATCCTTGTTGTCTCTTGAACCTGGTGTGTACCACAAAGTGGACGAACAGTGATAGCCAGAGACTGGCGAATAGACAAGGACAGGAAGTGGAGAGAAAGCCACAAAGGCTCATCAGGCCCTTGTCATAAAGATGTATACAATCTGACAGCAGAGAAACCTCACACATCTATAATTTATGGGATGGAACCAAAGAGTGGTGGGGCTTTGGCAGTGTTGAGTGGGCTTTGCACAGGAGTAGCCAGGCTTGATTTGTGTGTAGGGGTTTCCTAGAAGGTTCCACTTTGAAATCTCATCCCACCAAGAAGAAAAGGGTAAGGAGATCTCCATAGTGTGGCAGTCATAGAGCAGACAGACCTTGGCCGCAGGACAGGGTCTAGCAGTTGCCATTCTATTCAAAGTTAGAAAACCTTCCAGGGTCTGGGGCATCCAATGGTCTGGACAGAGGAGAAGCAACCAGAGAAAGTGAGAGGTCAGTGTGGGCTGGAGGGCATAGGGTGAGCAGTTTTAGAATAAAGGGTAGTTAGAAAAGAGTGGGGCGGGGGTGGAGATGAGGGAAGGCAAACCCAGGAGAAAGACCTGAATGGATGTGCTGTATTCCTGGGACAGAAGGAGATCCAGCCCATTCAGGATGGGGGTTCCAATTCAAGTATAAAAATAGATTTTGGGTGGGTACAGAAAGAAGGAAGTGGACTAAGCTTGGTTGGAGCTTGGTTGGATGAACACATTCATTTGTTGTGATCTGGGATGTTACCAGCACCATCACAGTGGAGCTGAGCATAATTTTTCTGAGCAGGGCTCTCCCATCAGACTGCCAGGGTTCCAGTGAGCAGAGAGGAGGGCTTCAGTTGCGCAGGCTGAATTGAGTTGAATTGATAGAACAACTCATTTGCTCATCCACCTCACCCTGCTGTGTCTCAGCATCCCCATCTATAACACGGGGGTAATGGCTGTGTCTGCCTCCTAAGAACGTCGTGAGGATCAAATAAAAAAACCTAAGTGAGGCCCTCCTGAAAGTGCCTGGCAGACAGTAAGCACTCAGGAAACATTAGCCGTTATTATTATCACAGGTGTTCATACTGTTGAGGCGCCTGTCAGAGTGAATCATGATTTATGCCAGCGGGTAATGGAAAATATTTACTTCAGTTATTTTCTTGTCTGGGTAGTGCCAGAGGGGATAAGAAAAATAAAAACAAGCAGGCATTTTTTCCCCTTTGTTTGCAAGCATGATTTAGTTGATGAAATTAGATGTGTCTTCTGATCTATTCTTTCTTTGTCTTCAGATTGGACCACAAAACCCCATCTAAATTTCGCTAAGGAAAATTGACACTCAGTGTCTTGGTGGGAGCATCTGACTAACACCCAGATTGACGTTGCGTTGGTGTGTAGGCAGGCTGTGTAATTAAGGGTAATCTCCCACATCATTAAAATATTTTTAGGCATAAGGCAGGATCCTTTTCCATGACTGAAAAATGATGAATCGTACATCTTTCTAAACTTTTCAAGAAGTTTTGTTTAAATTGCGTTTAGGCCAAAAGGGGCAGGAACTGGGTTAGGGGACCTGTGTTTTCCAATTTACCTTCCTCTATTCTAAAAAATTCTCCTTGCATATTGGCTATAATGCATCACAAAGACTAGGAGAGCTGCCCAAAGATAGAATAGTTAGAAGCATCCAACATCTTTGGCCAAATGAATTCAGGCTTGACATGATGTGGAAGGTAGATGTTATATCAAGTGTGATGATGAAACCATCACAATTCCCATCAGATACCCAGGCGACTTGCTGTCGAAGAGATCATTTACCTGGTGAATTTAAATCAAATATTACATTATTAACAGGGGAAGAATGAAGAAATCTATGAAGCCTTTTAGCAACCAATTTATTGACAACAGATAGAAGGAATCCTTCAATAAGTATTGGAAAAAGTTGCTACAAACTTATCTTCACAGAATAATTTGCAAGAGTTGACCTCCTGGAAGAGGAGCTCAGATCATTTCTTTCTCTGGCCGGTAACAGGCTGCACCTACCCAGAGCCTCATTTAGCTAGCACGGCCCTGTGCACACCACCAGGTCCCAGCAAATACCAGATGATTTCCCATTCAATGGTGAACTCTCAGTCATCCATGGCAGAGCCATCCCTTTTGGATTATCTTGGCTCTGTCCTGTGTTAGCTGAGTTACCATGAATGAGTTACTTAAACTCAGAAAAGTCTCAGTTTTGTTACCTGTAAAATGTGCTAACAGCGTATATGCCACAGGGCTATTATAGAGATTAAAAGAGATCATGGAAAGTCACTTCGTCAAGCCTCTATCTTGAGCCTGACACATGATAATGAAAGTTAACCTTTACATAATTATTGAGGTGGAGGAAGGAGTGAAAGAGCAGGACTGAAACACAGTTTGTTTCCCAGTGAACTTCAGAAATTCTCTCTGAGTTTTATCTTCCTAGGAAGGCGGGCCTGACTGCACTGTCTGCGCCCTACCGCCCCCCCCCCCCCCCCCCCCCCCGTGAGTCCAAGAGCTAAGCCCCTGCCGCCTCCCCTGCCAAACTCCAGGGTGCCCTGCCGAGGATTCAAAGAGTCGGCCTAGCACTCTCAGTGTTGATGGCATAATCAATCTTTCAGCTCAGCGGACCCATTTCATAGAGTTCCACTTTTCTAAATGTTTCCACCTGTGCCCAGGAACTTCCACGGTCATTTTTGCTGCCAGAATGTCTGCCCTGATTTACATGGACTTCCTGTGACATCTGGATGCTTACGTTTGTACTGGATGCTGCCCTATAGCCGTGGGTCTGATTCTAACACAGGCTTGCCTAGAAATACGGGGGCTGAGGCAGCAAGGGTTGGAGGAACGAGAGGGAAGAAATTATTCATTAGTTGTGGTCCTGTGCTGCTGCCTGGCTCCCAACCAGCTCCCTGGCATGCTAAAGTTAGGAGATATGAGGCAAAACCAGGACTCAGGGCTCGTCTTTTCCTCCAGGAGGAGGTATCTCATGGAGCACAGGGGAAAAACAAGGACTGGCTCCCTCGGGCTGCCCTATGATGTGGGTTCTCTGCTGCCCTGGGAGCATTTCTGCAGTCCCGAGGGGATACTGAAGATAGACATATCCTGTGCCCCCAAAAGCGACAGACACACAGGAGGAGTTGTGCACCCTGCTGCCCTTCGGTGCCAGCATACAGAGGCCACTGCTGCACTTGGTGTGCTATGGCCCATGTACTCAAGGCACTGAGCATTCTCAGTCCTAGTTAAAGGGTCCCACTTATAGCCATTGAAACTCTCCAAGCAAGCCAACAGTGAACTTTGACAATGGACTCCTCCTGGCGCAAGCTGAACAGAGTAAATGAAATCATAAACCATTAGGGTACGTTTTTGACTCTTATGGGTTTCGAGAACGCCATTCTAATGGCCCTCGTCAGAGAGGCAGCCTGGGATGATAGTGTGTGTGGCCATAACTCAAAGACACTCAAGAAGGATAACTCAAAATGCTGCCTGGCGCACGTGGCACTGCATCTTGGTTGTCAGTGGGTGGGGTCTGTGTCTGAGGAGCAAGGTTGAGAACTTTCACAGGGACTGTGGAGTCTGCGTTTGCCACCTGCTGAAGTGTGTCAGTTAGAGTGGGGAATGCTGTGGTCTGGGGTATGGAGGCCCTGCAGAGTTTGAGTTCTTCAGGTTTGATTGGTTGACATTGGCTAAGCCTCAGATTTTTCATTTGTAAAATGAGGACAGTGCAAACCGAGGAAAGTTACTGTGAATACACAACCCCCCAAATAATTACGTCTGTGTAGGTGATTATGGTTTGCTTTCTCGAGTGCTATATAGTAAAGCTGTTGTC
The DNA here is from genome assembly GCF_037783145.1 of Equus przewalskii. Classification (NCBI taxonomy): domain Eukaryota; kingdom Metazoa; phylum Chordata; class Mammalia; order Perissodactyla; family Equidae; genus Equus; species Equus przewalskii. The sequence continues at coordinate 104,296,886 of NC_091834.1, forward strand.
AGTCATAGATTAATGATCAGTGCATAAGGTAGGCTAACTTGAGAGTTCACATTTGAAGCAGGAGGAAAAGATCTCAGTCCAGTTATGAACAACTTAGTTATAAAATCAAATATAAAATCGAATGTGTGTTTATGTAACAAAGGGTCAAATTCTTACCTTTTACAAAACGTTCAGTGTTCATAAATTCTTCACGTGAATGACTGTTAGGGGCATATGGTTTGTATGCTGAGTGAGACATGCACACTTTAGTTAGTTACTCATGTAGATCTAAGTCTGGGACTGTCTTCTGCTTCATTTAAATTTTCTTCTCCAAAGAAGAATTTGATAAAGAATGGTTGAATGCATGAATGGATAGACATTTACTCTCTTGAATGAAACCTTCGTACAGTCATTTGTCGCTTAACGATGGGGATATAATCTGAGAAATGCGTCGTTAGGCGACTTTGTCGTTGTGCAAACATCCTAGAGTGTACTTAAGTGAACCTGGGCGGTGTAGCCTGCTACATACCCAGACTGCATGGGCTGGCGTATTGCTCCCAGGCTACAAGCCTGTACAGCATGTTACTGTACTGGATACTGTAGGCAATTGTAACAGTGGTGAGTATTTGTGTATCTAAACATACCTAAACATAGAAAAGGTACAGTATAAATACGATATAAAAGATAAAAAGTGGTACACCTTTGTTATAGGGCACAGACCATGAGTGGAGCTTGCAGGACTGGAAGTTGCTGTGGGTGAGTGAGTGAGTGGTGAGTGAATGTGGAGGCTAGGACATCACTGTGCACCACTGTAGCCTTTATAAACACGTACACTTAGGCTACACTAAATTTAATATTTTTTATTCTTCAGTAATAAATTAACCTTAGCTTACTGTAAAGTTTTTACTTTATAAAATTTTTAATTTTTTAAACTTATTTTACTCTTTTGTAATAACGCTTAGCTTAAAACACAAACACATTGTACAGCTGTACAAAAATATTTTCTTTCTTTATATCCTCATTCTAGAAACGTTTTTCTACTTTAAAACTTTGTTTTACTTTTTAAACTTTTTTGTTAAAAACTAAGACACAAACACATACATTAGCCTAGGCCTACACAGAGTCACTGCCGTCCGCCTCCACATCTTGTCCCACTGGAAGGTCTTCAGGGACAATAACAACATGGAGCTGTCATCTCCTATGATAACGATGCCTTCTTCTGGAACATCTTCTGAAGGACCTGCCTGAGGCCCTCCTTGAGGAGGTGTCAGTCTTTTCAGAAATATGTCTATGGTGGTTTGCTTGTTTGTTCCCTTTTTGTCATCAGATAATTGTAAGCAGATAATGCACCATGAACATTCCTCTGTGTCAGTGAAAACATTTCATTGTTGGGGGTCCATGTTTTCAGACTTTTTAGGGAGCTTGATGAGGTTTGCAAGAGCTTCTGCTGTACCCTTCACTGTGAACTTGCTTAGGAGTTCTGCAGTTTCCTTTTCTCTTGCCTCTTCTTCAGCTATGCGACATTACAACAGCTACAACTTTACTAGGTGATATGAATTTTTCAGGGCCATTATAATCTTATGGGACCACCAGCCATGTGATCCATCATTGACCCTATGTGGTCCATCGTTCGTTGACTGTCATTATGCAGCTCATGACAGTATTTGACTTTGTTTTGCAAAAGAATAAAATACTTGATTGAAACTACTTACTTCTGATTGGCCTTTAGAAACCAAGTATTCAGAATTGAATATTCCCCTTGTTGAAAGAAGAGGAAGCATTTATATTCTGGCCTCTACTGCTCTACAAAGGCCTCTAAATAGGTTTGACCTGAAGCAATTCATTTATGGTTTGATTTGCTAATTTTCCCAGAACATCGTTGAGTAAGCAAGCAACCAGTTTAACATGTACTTTTCACAATAAAACAAAACCTGAGACATTTGTTTTTCAATAGATGTCAGAGAATTATCTTCTCAATGTCTAAGATTCATACATTGCTTCTTCTCAACCTCCCTTTAAATCTTTGACCAACCTACCTTTATAAAGTAGTCATTTCTCCTTGTATCATTTCTGATCCATCTCTCTTGACTTTTTCTTTACTTGCTTATTAATCCAGCCAAATTTTGTTTAATCAGACACCACAATTATTTAAGAACTGTCTTTTTTCCTAGAAGGTGAGCTTAGAGAACAGTTCTAAGAAAATAAGAATATGAATTGAAAAAAGAAAGACAAATTCCAAGCTTGACTAGGCCCAGGACAGATTCACTCCCCATTCTTAATCTTTCTTCATCTGTAATCCAACACAGTGTAGTGGCATCCTCAAAATGGTGACCTCAAGGCTCCCCAAGATCCTGAGACATCAAAAAGACCTCCCTTCAGGAGCCTCTGCTTGTTCTTCTTGCAGCCACAGCAGGCAGCAGAGAACCCATGGGAATTTATACATGCTCAACCAAAAATATAAGTTAAAAGGATTGCTTGCCCAGACCATCAGAAACTTAATCCTATCCACTCATTTCCTAAGCATTTCATTTACTAGATCTATTAAGATATCCTGTTATTGCATAAAAGATAACAAAGTTATAAATATTATCATTTCACCTTATGGTCACGAATTGGCCACTCAAAATAATTTATTGGAGGGATCTATGTACAGGATTCTCTGATTTTGCCTTCAAAGCATATATTTTATTTTCCAAGAAATATCTTTTTACATCTTCTTAATCAGGGATTTTCTTTAAGGACTAAGTGCTAGAGGCCTTGTCTTTTTTCATCATATTTTATATTGACACACTTCGCACCTTGGTGTCTTTGTCTGGGTTCTGACTAGAGAGGACAGAGCCATTCTTACCTCAATCATAGTTTCTTAAAGAAATGTTCAGTGCTGAAAATGAGATGGGGATTCCTTTCTACCTCTCCTCTAGCTTCTCTTGCAAATCTTTATTTTCTTCGTTGTTCAACATGACTTGGAACCTGCCAGCTCACTACTATGAAACATAATGATTTTTGCAAAATGAATGTCAAATGTCTTGAGCTTAGGAAAGATTCATGTTAGAGACTGCTGCTTAACGAGCTTCAATTAACTGATCATTTGCTAAGTCCGGTCTGCCCACTGGGGTGGATAGGAGAATGCTGGATAAGATCTAGGACGTTCAGGTGATCACACAGGTAATGGAGCCACATACAGTGTTTCCGAAGGAGGAATATGGCATGGCCCAGAATGCCCAGTACTGGTTCTGGAACCAAGACATAGGGGTGGCACCAATATCTCTGACAGTTTCTTTAGGGGCTAAGCTTACTGTGATTATGGTTGCTGAGAAAAATAGCAATCTGGAGGAGATTGAACTTGCCAAAGACAATGGGACCAAAGAGGAGATGCTTGTATCTAAATGTCAGGGGTGTTGTATGGAAGCTGAGTGAGAGGAAGAAAAAAACAAAACCTGTGAATCATTATAAGGCGAGTGAGTCTAGTGTCACCGGCATCACAGATATATGGCTCTTCTTTGATATTGGCAAGTTCAGAATAAGTAACAAGGAAATACAAGTAGTTTTTTCAAGCAGCTATAAATCTCTTCCTTCTTCACATCTGAAATGGCATAGCATATGAAATGTCTTCAACTTCATATCTGAGACAGCAGGAAGACGACAATGCATTGATTTTTGACAGAGAATGGAAAGTGTCAAAATAGGCTATGAAATCTGGCTGTCATTGTTTCCAGATGATCACTGGCATTTTTATAAAATATGAATACCTTCCTGAAGGTCCCTGATCCACAGATAATAGAGAGAGGCAATAGGCCTGTGGAGGTCACGAACCTTTTTTTGGAGGGGGTCAGGTGGCTTTTGACAATTTAACAGTCACCTGGACACACAATGTTACATACAATGAGGGCACCATGAACACCTGCCCTGGGTGACGGGAAATTCCTATGCTGGTGATCATCAGGAACAGTAGTTGTCATCAGAACAGCCAGCCAGCACCTGAGCCCCTCTTATGGTAGAATGTGAGGTTATTGATTTGAAATCTTTTTTCTTAAAGTAGGTGTTTATGACTATAATTTTCCCTCTAAGCACTGCTTTTGCTGCATCCCATAAGTTTTGGTGTGTTGTATTTTCCTTTTCATTCAGCTCAAAGTAGTTTTAATTTCCCTGTGGTTCTTCTTTAATCCATTGGTGAGTATTTGTGAGTGCATTGTTTAATTTCCACATATTTGTGTAAATTTTTTAGTTTTCCATCTGTTATTGATTTCTAGATTCATTCCATTGTGAAAAGATATTTTGCGTGATTTTGATCTTTTAAAATGTATTAGGACTTGTTTTGTGGCCTAACATATAGTCTGTCCTGGAGAGTACCAAGGGCACCTGAGGGGAATGTGCGTTCTACTGCTGTTGGTGGAGAGCTCTGTAGATGCCTGTAATCATTCACAATGGACTCAGGCTTCTAACATAAGCATTCTAGCCAGAACATGCCAGTGCTGTGTCAACAGCAACACACAAAAAATTCAATTCTTCTTTTTCTATCTGTAAAGCCACATTGTAGATTCCAAATTCAAATATAAACATATATTATTTGGGCTATCTGCTATTTAAAATGACCCATCCTCCCAGAGATTATTCAATGGACTGTATTTCTCACAATTCTAGTAATTACTGAAAATTACCACATGTGACTATTCTTTTCAACTGAAATATCTTTTTATCTTATTTTCCATTTAATACGCTTTACAAATTTGCACATAAAGGTAAGGAAGGGCACCGCTTGAGGGAGCACTGGGGTCTGTCTTCTCAGGGTGTGTGTGTGTATGTTGGCTTGAACGGAATTACCTTCTGGGAGCCCAAAGGTATAAAGTAATGATGAGGAATGATTATTCCCGTCACAGAACGCTTCACCACACTGTCCCTGAAGTGCTGAGACTGGCTCACGCATTTGCCTGTTTCTTTCCTGATCAGAGGCTGCCTGACATGAAGGATCGAAGTGTGACATGGAAATAGTTCCGTTTTCTTAAGATCCAGAGCCTATTACAGTGCAAACTTGATTGGAAAGCACATATAATCAAGGGAAAAAACATCAAGAAGTGGCCTACACTCATATGATGTGATCTCGAAATAACTTCTTTTAATACATGTGCCTCCCCATCTATTATATAAGATAAGTGAAGTTTATTGGAAAGAGATGTGAGATTAAATGATCTGTCACTTACTGGCTGAATGACATTGGACGTGTTTCTTAGACTTTATGAGCTTTTGTGTCTTCATGTGTGTGATGAGAGTGATAATAATACCTACTTTAGCAATTTGCTGTCAGCATTAGCAACAGTGCTTAAAGTACCATTATAGTACCTGGGATGTAATGCACTTTTAGCACAGAGTTGTGTTTTTACCACTGTTAAAAGCTATTCTTTTAGGTAATGAGACTTACTCATGGAACTTTGGACTCTGACCATCAGACCTTCCTCCACTGACCATCAGAGCCTCCTCCCCTGAACTTCAGAGCCTCCTCCCTCTGACCATCAGACGATCCTTGCTTTCTCCCCCCAGCAGCCATCAAGTGGGTCTTAAGCAAGCAGCCAACAGCATTCAGGGGCAGATCCTTGGGCTCTGTTTTTCCATCCAAACAGTCAGAACTGCATCGAAGTGCCTGAAGCTTGACCCGATGAGGCACACTGGGGTTATTTATAAAAGGGAAAAAGGAGTGTCATGGGCAACAAACTGTAACAAGGAATATGAGCTCCAAGTGACTGAATTGCCTTCAGTGATCCCCAAAGCCTTTCGTGTTTGACCATATCAAGTAACCCGGTCAGCGAATGACTGCCCCCTCCTTGGACTTCTGCCCTCCCGCGGCCAGAACGGCTTCTTCCTTCGAGGTGTGTTTCAGGGCTTTCTTTGAGGCACTCCTGTGAGCTTGTCCTATTTAGTCTAAATTCACTTAAAGCTCAATCTTACAACTCTTCCTTAAGCATTTGACGATCAACATTTGGAGGCATTTGCTCTTAAAATTGTTAGGCAGAGAGCTCCTTTTTTTTCCAGCAAGAATGAGTGACATTTTACAAAACCGAGCTTTATGATCAATTTCTTACTTTCTGAGAGTTGTCTTCTCCGAGTTCTGACTCTGCTCCTTTTTTATGGCCCGCAGCACCAGTAAGTGCTGGATGCACTGGGGTTAAATTGAAAAATGAGCTATGAAGAGGCGTGATTTCCTCAGCAGACATATGGATGCCCACTGTGTGCTGGTCTTTGATCTAGGTGCCCGGGGCCCAGGAGACGGCCTTGGGGCCTGCCTGCTGGTCATTGAACTAGGTGCCAGGACGCGGGACACGGCCTTAGGGCCTGGCCTCAGGGGCTTACCCTCTCACTCATTTGCTCATCAACTTGTTGTTCATCTCTCCTGCTATTTTCAGGTTTTGATGTTATTATGAGGACATATACGGTGTTATGATGTGGAGTGATGAGTTGGGAGAAATGCTGTTTGACGAGGCCTGTAGGGATCCCTCTGGGCTGACACTTCAGCTGAGGTTTAAAGCACGAGAAGGCGCTGATCTTGTGAAGAGCTGGGAACAGGAGGAAGAGGGTGGAGGGAAGGGAGAGGGCGCCTGAGTCTTCAGGAGAGAGGCATCTCCAAAGAGCCGAGATGGGAAGGTGCGGGGTTCCTTCTGGGATGCCTACGAAGGCTGAAGCAGAAGGAGTGACAGCAAACAGTGACGCATCGGCATTGAAGGCGTAAGCAGCTCAAAACGGGGATAAGGAGTTAGCGTTCTATTCGGAATGCCATGTAGTCTTTGAGGTGTTTTAAGTGGGTGGTAGCATATAGATAGGAAGGAATAAATGGTTCCAAAACATATTCAAAACAAAAATAAATACAGAATTTGCTGATGGATCTGATTTTCAGGTAGGATAGGAGAAAAAAGAATTTGTGATGCTATCTGTGCTCTTTGCTTTTTGAGCGCTCAGTTAATCTTGACACCATCTTCTGTAACCGGGGAAGACTGGGGGAAGAATAGGTTCCTAGGGGGGAGTGTTCAGCGCTGTGGAGCTGGGAGACCTGGGAGCGGTGCAGCTAGCAATGATAACTCTGTAGATATGGCGCCCAGAGAAAGATCTCGGCGGAAAGAAAACGTGGGAGCAGTTAACACATAGATACCACATGGAGGCAAGTAATGACTGATCAAACGTAGGAAGGAAAGGCAGGTAGAGAGAGAGGCCCTTAACAATCCCAGCGAAGGAAATGGCGGAGGTGTCTGGAGAGGCTGGAGGACAGACAGAAGGAAATGTTATGTTACAAAAGCTGACGTATTGAGATGGATTTGGTGCAGAACTCTGATGCGTCAAACCTGGCTAAAAATTTTGGAGATAAAAAAAGGATCTGTATGCCCAGAAGAAGCCCCTGGCTCACGAGGCCAACTCCAGGTGCCTTCTGAAAGTGCTAATTTTGCTCCCCTTGAAGACTTTATCATTTGAATTTAAAAACCCCTGTTTTCATTCTCTAGTCATACTGTTTTTCTTCACGTTTTCCCAAAGTCTTCCGCTCTTCCCACCGTTCCTCCAGCTCGCTGGGAGAGTCCAGGACTGGGAGCACGGGGCTAGATTTAAAATTATCACCCTCAGCCTCTGTACCCCCTCTTCTTATGTTCCTTTGGAATTTCACTTTTTTAAAATGCTCTCTGTATTGGTGAAAATTAGACATAATGTTAATTTTATAATCACATCAACTCTGATAGGGTTTGGGCATTTGGTAGGTACTCAGTTGTGTTGTTTTAAAGCAGTTAGATTAATATCTCAAAGCCAAAAACAAAAGCTAATTCTAATGATTTTTGTGGACGTTTTAAGAAAACACTTGCCAAGGGAAAAGGGATATCAAATGTAACAAATGTTTTCCTATGCCAAGAATACATTACATTTATTTCAGGTTCAGATAAAAAATAGAATTAGAATCTTTGATGTGGAAATTGAGTCGTAAGCAGGGCTTCACTCACAGTGGAGGACGTGCCCAGTGTGTCACTTGCTGACTGCTTGCCATGCGTGAGGAGAGGACACCGATGGCCCCTTTGCAGTCAAGCTCTGTTTTCAAGGACTGCTCTTTGCCGCCTGCCTCCCTGCTGTGCTGGTGGCGTGGGAAGGGAGGAGTAGGGACGGGGCAGCCTCACAAGGAACAGCTATTTCTGAGGGTGGGAAGCAGTTGTTCCTTCCATCGGCATAGTCGCCTGACATGGGCCAGATTGGGATCTGTTTCTGTCCAGGGCAAAGATACATATTCCCTTTCCGAGTCTATTCTTTGTTGGACTCTCCTTTTACAAGGTGCTTTCCAGCTCTGACCTCTGTGCTTCCTGAGCCGTGGGCTGAGCCACACCTGTCCTCCAGAGGGCGCCAGTTGAGTCCTACTTTATGCAAGAAGCTGAAGTCTGTGTTCCTATTAACACAAAGATCGGGGGCTCAGAAGTGTGCGCGGGGTAACGGGAGAGAGAGGAGTAGAGCTGGTGGAGTAAGGGAGCCAGAGAACTGCTCCCGAGAGGGACGCATGGCAGTGTGTGAACCGGGCCATGCAGCCAGCTTTCAGAATGATTTGCCTTCACTGCCCACTGCTCAGCTGACACTGAGACCCCCATGCATGATTCACTGCATCCCTGAAGTTTACTTAAGTGTGCGAGTTTTTCCTCCTGGAAGAGACTCTGGAGCTGTGTCTTGAGTGATCTGTCACCTATGTGTCCTATAGACTATGGTTATGGACTTAACAGTTAAAGCGAGTTGGCACGTCTGACAGCAGCCATGCCTCTGGACATTTAGCCAAAGGCAACCTTAGCAGGGACCCAAATCAGAAGTCTAGTGCTTGGTCTCCCTGAACCTGGGAAGTGTAGCTGCCGGAATCGTTCATGCAATGTTAAGAAGTTGCCAAATGATAATCTCCTAGAGTATCTGGCTTTAGCTTAGTAACTGAAGGTGCATCATATTCCTTTCTGGTCTGGCGAGGGAGCAGTCAGTAGTGGCAGCCGAGTTTTGCCTCTTCTCTGCCTTGTTGAGGACATCTTATCTTCATCATGAATCTCTAAAAATCCATCCCCCCAGTTACCTCTATCTCCCTACAAACCTGGACATTTCTTTCTTTCAACATTCTGTCTTTAGAATTTTTCCAATTTGGCCAGTGGTGGTCGTCTAACCCGGACATGCCTGAGAGAGAGAGATTGTAGAAGCTGGAAGGGCTCTTAATGCACATTTCCTCTAATCTGTTCTCTCGAGTTAGAGTAACTCAGAGCCCGGATAGGAAGGTGGCTCTCACGAGAAGACATCTCCAGCTAGTCAGAGCCAGTTTGCGCCTCAGCTTGAGAGCTATTTCTACTCTACTACTGAGCTGTTCTAGATGATGGCTCCCTTATAACTGATTTGTATAGTGAGTGTCCAAATTGTGGACTAGAGTTTTGTTTTTTTGTTTGTTTTGATGCTGAAACCCAAGACAAAGCTGCCAAACCAAAGTGACAAGTGTGCAAAGCTCAACCTTTCTGCTCTCGCTCCTTCTTCCTCTTCTTTACCCTCAAAACATGGATACGTTCAGAGAGGATGCCATTTAGACTCCCAATGTAAATATAAATTTAACTGTCATGACTTCACAGTACAAATGACGTAAAGCAAGAAGAGGCTACTCGAGATGTGGCAAAGACGGCTACTGCCCAAGTCCCCAGGGAAAATGTCTGAAACTGATGTTTTCAGGTCTTTCTGGAACACATTGCCTGTAGAAGAAATAATTCTTTTTGTCAAGTATAGTGGGAGCCAACATGAACATAAATGAGGCAGCGTGTGTTAATACATAAATGAATGAGTTGGGGGTCAGTAGGTGGCAGGTTCAGAATCAGGAGCCAGAGCCCTAACCCGAGGGAACTTGGGCAAAAGCCTGAACTTCCTGGGGCTTATCTTTAAGAAGGGGTGGGTTAGATTTCGATTTTCCACATTTTCGATTTTCCAGATCCACAGGATGGTCAAAGTGGGGAAAAGATGATCACAAAAGTTTGAGGAATTCTGGGTTCTGGACATTAAATTTTCTTATTTATCATAAGACTTAGAAACTATTTTAAGCTGCTGTGGAATACGAAGCTCTCATATGGGAGTGTGGCATGCAGCAAAGCCCAAACTGAAATAGCCATAACATCTTATTTTCAAGGAGTATCTATTGTGACCGAGGATACACTGGACCCACTGTGGGAGAACTGCATAGGGTGATCTTGAGGCCTCTTCCCTTTTGATCTTCTCTGGCTCTGACTGCATAGAGGAGCCGAAAATGAGAGTTTCATGTGAGAGGTCCTCACTGCTAAGTCAAGTAGAAGCTCAGTATGATTCGTAAGGCTCATTGGAAATAGGTCATCTCCTTCAGCTGCTTCCTGTCTTTTGTTCTGTAGTTATAATATGCATCAGGAAAGTTATCAAAATCCTATTTGGAGAATATTGGATTAGCAGAATGTTTGATTAAATCAATAATTGGAATGGTAAGGGACTTTTCTCTTACTAATTACATCTAGAAGAACTAATGTTGTCTGTGGGGATGAAATGTGAAGCTTTGCTCATTATGTAAATGAAGAAAACTTAAGGAAAAGATACTTTGAAAAGATGCCCTTTGGATTCTGGCTTAGATATGTCTAATGGAGAGATAGTCAAGGAGAAAAGGATAAACAGTCTCATGAAACTTTATATAAATTCTAATTATAATAGAAATGAGTTCAATTCGTAAATTGTGTACTTCTCTGAAAAGTTAAATATTAGCCTGAAAGTATAAAAATAAATTGGATTTTTGTTTTTACATACACACACTTCTTTTTTTTGTTCCAATAAATAAAACATAATATCCTTGAAGGAAATACATGACAAGTGGAAATATTTCACAAATTAAAGTCAGAGCTTATTCACTTCTTCCTACATTTAACCTAGGTGGGAGAAATATTTTTGGTTTCTATACATTGAACTCTCAGTCTTGATATTCTCCTTGGTCACAATATGGATTGAGACAGAACTCACCAAACTCAAAGCCCCATCAGCTCTCATTATCAGAGGAACTTGGGTTGGACAGCTGATTGATTTGCTGGGCTTACTGCTGGCTCATCATTGATCTGACTAAGTATTCCCCTTGGCTTGCTAAATATATTCTATATACATCAAGCGAGGTTTTTGATGTCTTCAAAGGAAATAAAACTATAGTTATTGCCTAAAATCCAATACTCAACTTGGCTTAACCCACTGGGGAATTACAGTGGGTCGGTTAATGGCATCACCATCCACTCCACATCTCAAACTACAAACTGTAGATGCACTTCTTACCCTCCCTCTCCCTTGCCCCCGTATCTCTGCTCTGATATCCTCATCATCCCCACCTCTGTAGTATCCCTTTCACTCACTCTTCTTCCTCCTCATTTTCCATGGCCACTCTCCTGCCTCAGGTTCTCATTCCATTTCAGTAGTCTCATAGGAGGTCTCCTCCTACCCTTTCTTCCGATGCATTTCATACTGTGCAGCAAAAAGGATATTTCTTCAATGGATTTCCATTGCCTGAATGATTAAGTCTGCACTCCTCAGTCAGGAACAAAGAGCTTTCCATCATATGGCATTAGCCATCTGGCCCCATCCCTCACCATGCCACCAATAACCTCCACAGATAAACCACATGACATAGCTCACTGCTCCTGGTACATGCCGTACATTAGCATGTCTTTGCTCAGTGTGATTCTCTTTTCCCAGGGTGCTTTTCCCACTCTTCTCTGCTCATCATTCAAGTCCCAGCTCCTGTTAGCTCCTCTGTAATGCTTTCCTACTCTGTATGAAATGATCACCCCTCCTCTGTGCCCCATACCATATTGTGTACAGCACTGCGTGTTGGACTCATGCATCTTCTGTCTTTCCCTGGATTATGAACCCTAAACACACACACACACACATGCAGAGAGAGAGAGAAAGAGAATATAATCACAACAGTACTTATCTTCACTATCACTGATAAAACTATGCCACAAAAAAAAGGGTAGCTCTGGGCCAGGACTGTATTAGGTGCCTTAAAAATGGTATTTTATTTCTTCTTTAAAATATGTCATTTAATTATACCTCATGGATCAGGGAGGTGAAATACAGTCCCCAGGCTCACCCAGCTAGTCAGCTGTCGATCTAGGACTTAACCCTTCCTGCTGCTTCTCCAGGGCCATCCTGCCCAGTCACGTGTGTCTTCCCCGAGATTAGTCAATGTATTGAGTAGCTACAGAAATGTTTTTTGAGTAGAACTGAAGGGCTCTCTGTCGGGAGCAGAGTCCTTTTTCAGGAGACATACAGGCACCCCAAGGAAGCAGAAGATGGGCTGCTCACCCTCAGGGGCCTCACAAGCTGGAGAGAGGAGGTGAGTGAGAAAGTTCTTCAAAGGTGAACACAGGGGACACCAGTCAAGCATGAAGCAGAATACTGCTGGGAGGACACAGAAAAGTTATTCTCCTTCAACTTCCTAGTTTTTATACAGTTTGGAATTAATCAAAGAATAGATAAAGTGAGAAAAATATGGCTCTTCAACAGGAAAAATGACAGGGTGGGGCTGTTTTACATCTGAGGTGGCAGGTTTCCTGCTGTATCTGGGACAGAAGCAGTCATTTTCAGTAGTGGCTTTTGAATCTGTGGGGCACACTTGATCTTTCGCTTCCGTAAGCTCGGTGACTCATTCTCTCGGCAGAGACTTGGCATTATCCCAGGGAGGCAGAGGAGCAACTCAGTGGTACCCACAGGACCATGCAGTCTCCCACCAGCTCCATCCACCGCCCATTGCCTCTGCTAATTAGGTCCATACCTCTGCTCAGCAGCCTGCTAATGTGACGAGACACACCCCTCGCTGGAAGAGCTTCCAAACCCAGAGTTTGTGGGAACTCACGCCTGGAAGTTCAAAAAGCCTAATTCAGTTTCACACTGGGCAGTGTTGCAACTCAGTACAATCTTTGCCTTTAGAAACATTTCCTCCCTCAGTAGGCAGTTTGACTGTGAATCCGTGAGATGTGTGGTTTCCAGATAACACCCAGGGGAACTCCCAGGATACAAGAAAACAAGCCTCCTTCTTCCTTTGCTGTTTGTCCACTGGACGCTCTTTTCCCCCTGGGGCTGAGGCTAGTCTTTGTAGCATGGAAACCCTGGGAGGAATTAGAATTTTAGTGCTAGAAGTCTCTGGAACTATGATCTCATGCTCACTCCCCCGATCCCTTTACAGTGATATTGTTCGATTCTTTCACAGATACTTTCACAGAGAGATGGTACATTGGGGATCAGCATGTGATTTGGGGTTGCTCAAAGAGAAGGAAGGAGATGCTGTGGAAAAATGGCCTGCTTCCCAGATTTGCTTGTTTCTACTGACTCCCTTCCTCATGGCCAGATTCCATTCAATTCCAGGTTGCAGCCTGGCTCCTCCACGCTGACAGCTGCATGTGGTCATATATGTACAGAACCCAAGTGGTGTGTGAATCTAACACTCATTCTCTTCTTCAAGAAATGTTGTGTGATCCTGGCCCTGCAAGTATCTCCGGCTTCCACACTTCCTGGGTGTGTACACTTCCTGTGTCTGTGCACTTCCTTTGTACACACTTCCCATGAGTGCACACTTCCTGTGTGCACTCTCACCTGCACACTCACTCCAGTGACACTGGTCCTTTCAGTTCCTGGGACATGCTGGATTCCTTTCCACCCCAGAGCTTTTGAACATGTTGCTTTCTCAGACATTTGCCTTTCTCTTATTCCCCTAATACCAATTCATCCTTCAGATCTCTCCTTAAATATTGTTGGTCTCCCTGTGGTGTGCTTTCACTGGGACCTGGATTTTTCTTTGTGGCACTTAATTAGAAGGAACATTATTTAATGACAGTTGACATCTGCCCTGGCTAGACGGCAGGTTCCAAGATGGCAGAACTAAGTTGACGTTGTTTGCAGAATCTCCAGGTCAGCTATCTCTGGTGCTCACCAAATGTTTCTTAATGGAATGGATGTACTGCAGCTGGGGTTCCTCTCCTTAGCAGACATCATTAAAATTAAATGTGGGTTTTGGGTATTTTTAGCATGCATCTTTTACAAGTGAAATTTGTATAAACGTGCAACCTATCAGTTTCTCTGCAATCTGACATACTTCTAAGCACATTACAGAATTTTTATTCCAGATTTTTGAAAAGGTGGACAATAGGTTTCATTTAGTTTCACTTAGACCAATAGCAGTAATTTTGTATCCTTTTGTCAATACATTTTCAGACACACATTGCTTGTGAAACTCCTAAAATCTTTCAAAATGCTCTCACAAGCCCTTAGATATCATTGCTGTTCCCATGTTGCTAAGACACTTCAGACCTAGGGGACTGCTTTTAAAAGGAAACTGTGATTCGTAATTCCTCAAAGACAGTTTTCTTCAGAAGGATAAAGGACACTAAAATGTTCTGACTAGAACCTTGGAACCTGATGAAAAGAAGATCCTAGTCAGACTGACAATTTAGGCAGAGTTCTGGAAAACATTAATCTGCTAATAGATGCCTAGTAGAAGATTTGCAAAAATGGCTGCAAACAAATTATTATTCCAACTGGTGAGTATGGTCCATAAAACTCCACTCCCTAAAAATTATCGTGCAGTCCAGTTGCAGAACCGTGTGCTCCGTGAAAATGCAATTGACCTGGAGGCAGAGGTGGTCGAACTGCCCTGTGTGATCACAGGGTGAATCCACCCCAGATGCCACAGGAGCATGGAAAGAGAACCCTGGGGAGAGCAGCTGATGAACTCCGCGTGTCCTCTTACCCCTTCCTGAGAGTTGCTCACAGTCCTTGAAACTGGGCAGTAGTGTAGAGAAATGACTAGAGTACTTCTCTGTTTCCACCCCCTTGAGGACAGCTTCTCAGGCCTTCTTTCATGCCGACCCTCGGAGCTCTGTGGCATCTGCCTCTGGCCTGTCCAGGCTTGGGGCCTCCCCTTCCACTCCCCTGAATAGTTCTTCTGCGAGTGAAGTCCCTGCTGGAAAGCAGCCCTCTTCCCAGGCCTGGTCCATCTCTCTCCACAGCTTCAAATGCGCTCTGACTGTTTGAGGCTCTTGCTGCAGCTGTCATACTGAAGCAGAATCATGCAAGCGTATCAGTTGGAACATGGAGGGATCTTAGTGATGTGTGAGTCCAGTCAGCGCCTCCTCCCCAAACCCCATCCCGATGATGAAAGATGGTATTTTTATATGTAATTGAAATATCTGAAGGACAAGGTTAGAGTGAGACAGACACACATTACCGAGCAGGAAAGAGCCAGTTGGCTGGTGTCGGATTCCTTGCCAGGCGTCTGTGGTGTTTCTGACACAGGGAGAAAAATGCCGAGGGAGGTGAAGCAGCGGGGAGGTAAGCAGGTGGAATGTGCTGATCCTTATTGGAAAGGGCCCAAGCCCTGGGGTTAACACACCTTCCCTGCTGAAGAGGGGGCCCAAGGGGTCATCGTGGCCCAGCTGCCGTGACCTCCATTTCTCCTCTCACAGGGCACTGAGCCAACATATGTCACGTGGAATGTCGTTAGTGATTTAAATTGAAAATGACTGTGCTCTGCAGGTGTGATCCATGTGGCTGTCTCCTCCAAGAGTGTTGGGCTCTTCCCGCCTCCTTGCCTCAGTTTAGAGCACACTGTGGTCCTGGTGTTGCCCCAGCTGCCTTAGACAATGCCGTTCCCGGGATGAGGGCTTCGTCTATCCAAGCCCAGGCTCTCTCAGAGAAAAGGAAAGACCAGTATTCATAAATAACCAACCTGGCTTCTGCTCGGCTGTCTGCTTCCTTTGAATCCATACCTCTTCTTTGCAAATGAGGTGTTTTTATGAACAGAAAATATGTGGACTTTACTGCTTCGCCTGCTCTCTCAGAAGTTCATTAAAAGCTTGCATACACACCAATCAAGGCTTTTTATGAGACACAGCCAAGAAGCTTCATGCGTATGGTGCCAATAAACACACTTCTCCAGAAGGAGCTGGTACTATTTATGTAAAGAAGACACTTAACTCAAGTGAATGGAAATAGCGAATTAGGGGATGCTTGACGAAGGCATTGAAGGGGCTTTGGGGAATGGTGATGTTATTTGGAAAACCTCCAGTGCTCAAAGCTTGAGGAAAGCCTGGATCAGTCAGGTAATTCCCTATAATAGACCTGGATAGAGCCTTGAATTCTCTGCCAGCCCAGCTCACCTGGAAGGCTCAGATCCACAGGAGAGAGGCCAGGCTGATCCCTTGAACCTGTCAACAGTGGGCCATGATTGTCACTTGAGCTCTTTGGTTGTGAGGATCAATACTGATCCTCTGTGGGCACAAGCACATTGGATCGGCCATTGTCACAGCCTAGACTTGTGACTGCATAGGCAAAATTACAAAGACTGGAAAGGGAGAAATGTCACCACAAGTTTTGAGGGGGACTTCTGCCACCAAACAGTGGGTTTGAGCTATTATTTTTCTAAATTGATCATTTTTTAATATTAAATGAACAAGGCAACCATCAATGTGAACCCAGCTCAACACAGAGAACATTCAAGCCTGTCAAGTGACTAAAGTGGAGTCTCTTGCTACAAATGGGAAGTGAATGGACAGCATCACTTAGCAGATGCATTATCTGCATTATCAACTCAGCCCTGACGAGGAAACATGTCAGTGTCCCAAGTAACACTTGGGCCTGAAACACTGCCTGTCATGGCAGTGGCGGCCCAAATTACTGTGAAATCCATTGACGTGGTGCCCTTTTTATATAACAGAAAGAGCCCCCTCCTTTCTCCTAAGAGCAGAGGAAGTGGGAGTGGCCAGACTCAAGGGAGAATTTTCTGTAAATCTCAGGTTAAGTCGGAGGCCATTTGGCTTTTGTCTCTGTTGACAGACTGGCAGAAGCAGCGTCTCTGTGCCCTCCGAGTTCATGTGTGGGCAGTGAGGGCACAGACAAACCCTCACGTGCCGGGGAGTGTGGACGTGTGGGCTGCCTGCGTATGGAGATGATGATACTCGATTTTAGAAAGCCATACTTAATAGTTTATTTTCTTTCTCTATTGAATAAGTCAGTTTGTTGCCTTCTGGCAAATTAGAATTTCACCAAACCTTTCAGTTGAGAAAGTGCACCCTGTTGTAAAAGCACCAAATGTGCTCCATGACTCTTTCTTCTCTTGCCCCTCCATAGGAAGCGTCCCATCGTTTTACAGACGGAGACATTGAGCGTTCTGTCTCGCTTACCCTGAGCTTCTGGAAACATCAGAGCTTTAATTCTGTTCTGTTTATGGTTATCTGCCCATGACCCAGCACTGCTTGGCGCGCAGTAGCTGCTCGTAGATACTGTTTGAGTGAACAGAAGAATGAAGGAGTGAATGTGGTTCACGTTCCTGAATTCCTTTGGGTCCTGTGCGTGTTTTGCAACAATTCCATTGCTTCTGCTTCCATTGGGGGAACCCTTATAAACTTGAGGGCCAGAATCACCTGCACAGCCCATGTTGACAGTGCTTCTAACTGAGAAGCAATTGCATTTGCACCAAATTAGTGTTTCTGTCGAGGACCGTTTAAAATTTATGCCATGGAAAGAAACTCTCGAGAAAATATTTCTCAGTGGTCTCAGCAAGAGGACCCACATCACAGCAATCCTAAAAGAAGAGAAGCTGAAGACCAGCAAGGGACCAGAGCATTGAGTGCCCATGGATTTCACTTAGCAATGGACTCGTTAGAAGTAGATGTGGATATCATTTCCTGGCCTATAGTTAATGCCAATGGCTTGGTTATAGCAAAGCAAACAAAAAAAAGGAACCCAAAGGCCCAGAGAGAGAAGTCGAAGGACTCCAGCTGAAGTTTGTGCAATTAATAAGCATCACCTATTCAGAATACTCTTCTTATTTGTGGCTTAGAATTGAAAGATACCATACTCCCAAGAAAAGTACAAAGATTACCACAAGATAAATTGATAATGACCTCATCCTTAATTCATTCCACACGTACTCGGTTAAGTGATTTAAATAAGTGATAGAGGTGGTTATTAACAAGTACATTGGTAGAAGGATATTTGAATTTAAGTGAGATTAACACAATGTGCTGAATAATAAGTAAGAAACTGATGTTTGGTTGGCATTAGATAATTTACTTGGTTGAGATTTGAGTTTTCCAGACTGAGTATATAAATCAATGGGCAGATAAACAGTGAACACAAATATAAATATAGTCCCATGTTTATAGTTTATAATATGTTCTCCAAAACGTGTACAAAAGTAGAATGTGAAAATGGTAAACAATAACTTTATATGTTATGAGATTGGGGGCTGGTTCTAAAAGCTACAGAGGGTTTAAAAATCCTTCATTACATCTCCCATTTAAGATACAATAATCATCAATATATCTGTAGTGTCTACACATTATTTAGTTTGGTTCTTTTCCTGCTCAGATGAGTACACAGTTGACTAACTTTGGGCGGACTTTCATTGTGATTCACCACTTTAGCAATGTCTACTCATATAATTGAGAAAACTGTGGAGGTTAAGTTAATGTGATCTATGCCCCTTCTCAGTGGAATCACTACTTTCATTTTTGCATTTTCCTACTCATTTTTATGGAAAATGAACAAAATGTGAAAAAAAAATCACATCAACACTTATGTAGGGGGAAAAAACCACAGATGTTGCTAATACTGACCTGCCATCCGGCAAACAGAATCACAGCAAATACTCATTTGCCGGCTACGAACATAGTTCTGAATTTGACACACTTAAATAGCCTTCCATATGCCAGCACATAATGCTCACAGTGCGGGTGTTCCGAAGGCAAATGAACCCTCCAAAACATGCTCTTTTCTAGTATTCTATATCAAATGGTAGTAGTCAGATACCAAAGAGTGTGTGGAAGCTGCAGGAAAGTTGCCTGTGGGTTAATGATCATCTCTGGTGTGACATCTGTGGGTTGTTGGTGATTAGGGGGTGGTTTCCTGGGAGTAGAGTTCTGTGTTGTGCACAGTGAAAGGAGACAGAAGAAGCAGAGGTCGCTACACCTAGAAGTAAACAGGCAACCAGTACAAAATGTTTTGTGGGGTGCCAGATAAAGCTTCCCCTACTAACCGGTCACACTTCTTGAAAGCTCTAAACCGAGACTCATTGGTATTAAGTCTTTGAGGACAACGCAACACTTTGAACCAATCCCGAACTGTAATGCTGTCGGGAGGTTTGAAAGCCTTTGAGCCGGTGCCACTGGGGAACGTAAGTTTAGCTCTCAAATAAGCTTCAAAGCTGTGCAATATTTTATTTTTGAATAAGCAATAGATGTTTAAGGAAGAAAAAATAGAAAAGGCAGATAATCAAGTAAATTAAAAACAAGTAGAAAAAAGAAACACAAAAGTGACCCATAATCTAATCACTCACAGATAATCACTGTTCACAGTTTGGCAAAAATTCTGGGCATCTGTGGTTGTGTTTAGGTCTGCATCTATCTATACTACATCTATTTATGCATATAAATATGTATCTTTACAAAAATGGTGTCACTTTTTTTCTGTCACTTGTCTTTTTGCACAGAAATAAAATATGAACATGTTTTCATGTCACTAACCACACATTTGTCATCATTCTTAATGGCTGCTTGACATTCATTTCTTGGGCTCCACCTTGAGAGATGGAAGCACCGGGTACTCTCCAGTTATCAGCAATGATGTCACCAGCCTTGTGCACATTTGTTAAATGGTTTCCTTAGGACGAAATTTTCAGAAATAGAATTGCTGGGACAGAGTTATACGTTTTTAAATACATTTGATATGTGTTAGAAAATTGCCTTTTAGAAAAATTCTATCAATTTACATTCTGACCAGAAGTAGATGAAAGGAGCCTTTTCTAATGAGACCCTCGTCAACACATGGCGTTTACATTCTTTTTAATTGTTGCCAATTTGGTTGTTCACCATCTGATAGGTGGTAAACTCTATTAATTTTCATCTTGCTGATTACTAAGTATGATTGAATTTTCTTTCATGTGTTCATTGGCCATTGTTTTCCATTGTTTTCCTTGCCCCTTCCTGTCCATTCAGCGCTGCCGTTTGGTGTGGTTTCTCCTATTGCTCTGCAGGTTACTTATTCCTTTGTTTGTGTCTGTCTATCTATTGTGGTACATCTCTTTTTTCATATTTGTTGCAGTCGACCTCATCCCCCACCCCCAATTTATTATATGTCTTTTAATTTAATTTATGATATTTTGTGACATACAGACATATTTAATTTTGATGTAGCTAAATTTACCAATCTTTTCCATTATGATTTCTGACCTTAAATATTTGGAATCACTGTGAATTCAGCTGTTCACCAGCATACTCAAGCTAAAATACAGCAGTGGGTTAGAAATTGCCCCTCCTGGAGCTATGACAGTGTCATTTGCAGCAAGAGTCAATGAAATGGGGATCTAGTCTTTTGATATGCAGAACCGAAAGCTTTTAGAAGGAAGAGAAAGTTGAGTCCCACGTGATGATGCAGTTACCAGTTGTGGTAAGCAGAATTCCAAGACCCCCCGCCCCCTGTGATTCCTGGCTCCTGTTGTACCCACACCGTCTCCTGGTTATTCAGTGAAGCACTAATCTGGGTGCTGCTGCTATAAAAGGATTTTGCTGAGGTAATTAAGGTTCCAAATCAATTCATCTTCAGATAGAGAAATAATCTGGGTGGGCTGACATAATCACATGAGCCCTTTAAAAGCAGAGAGTTTTCTCCAACTGGTCCCAGAAGAGGAGGTTAGAGAGATGCTCTGGATGGCCTCGAAAAAAGTAGCATCTTTGTCGGGAACTGCTCATGGGGGTCACTCACAAGGAACTGAAGGTTTCTCTAAGAGCTGAGAGCAGTCCTAGTCAACAGCCAAAAGGAAAACGTCAGCCCCACCACCACAGGAGATGAATTCTGCCAACAACCAGTGAGCCTGGAAGAGGGTTTGGAGCCCCCAAAAAAACACAACCTGGGCCTTAGTTACTTGTCCACTCTACAAGCCCTCACACAGCACCCAGCCTGGTGCCTTTTGTACAGCAGACGCTCAATATAGGTTTGTGGAAATGCATTTTCATAACTGAATACTCATATCTAAGAATTTCCTGTCACTTGTGTATTTTGGCCCCCATCATCCATATAAATATGCTAGCTAGACCTACCGAATCAGCTTGTATTGCAGAAAGATTGGTTAAAATGGCAACTACCTAATGTAGCCATTAAAAAATCATGAAAGGGAAGGGAACAACCCAAAGGGCTGGCGAGGCAGTGTCTCTGCTCAGGATTCAGGCTGCTTCCTTCTCTGTGCAGTGCTTCCTTCTTCAAGGAGCTAGATCGGCAGTCCGGTTACAGGTATCGCCTCTGCCTTATTTTGGCAGCCTTCTCTTATCTCCACACATCTGAGGGGATTCAAACAAGAAAAAGAACAGGTACCATGTGGATTTCAAGATCGTTTTAGTTCTCACCCCCATTTGCACCATGACTTCCCTCCCTTGTCTAGAAAACCAAGGGATTACAGTAAAGGTCACAAACATTCACTCATTCTCTCTCCATCCTCGTTAAATCCGGACTGTGCTGACTCTGCCCACAATAACCAGAGACTGTGTGTGTGACCACGGGGTCTTGGCAAGAGTGAGAGGGGAAGTCTCTGTGTTCTCGCTCCCGGCTACCTTCCCTCCGTCAGTTTCCTCTCTGACCCCCAACCCCGTCTGTCTGCCTGTATCTCTCTCTCCTGCTCTTTTCTTTCTCTTTCTGAGGAGGAATGCATCCATAAATGAAGGGACAAAGGAAAAGTTTGAAAGGAAATCTCTCAAACTGTTATTATTCTACTTACCTGTAGCTGCGTGCGGGAACTTTTACTTTTTACTTTATTAATTTCTGTATTTGATCTTTTTTCACAAGGAACACGAAATACCTTTACAAGTTTTTGAAAAGCAAATACACACAATGTATTACCCCTAGCTCGGGTTTATCTTTCCTAAATGAACCCAAGCCTCATAGTTACAGCCTGTACGCCCCACTCACTCTAATTGCACCCCTTCCCATGTGGATCATAATTGAGACTAACACCCCGAGTTTTCTAGGAGCCAGAAAATGTCCTCGAGGGGTTTGGATAGCCTAGGTCCCACAGTCATTTCGTTTTGAGTTTTCACTTAGACATCGAACACCCTAGGCTGTGGCCCACAACGCGGAGTGGAAGTCACATCCTTGACATGAACACAGGCAAACTCTGGTGGGCAATGGAACGTCCCCCTGGCTGACTTACTCCTGAGGCTTAGTCCTTTGGGGCTGCTGTAACAGAATACCATCGACTGGGTGGCTTCAACAACAAGCATGTATTTCTCACAATTCTGGAGGCTGGAAATTCCGGAAGATTTGGTGTCTGGTGAGAGCTCTCCTCCTGGTTTACAGAAGGCTGCCTTCTCCCTGGGTCCTCACATGCAGAAAGAGAGCGAGCTCTAGTCTCTTCTAGTGTCTGATAAGGACACTAATCCCATCATGGGGCTTCACTCTCGTGACCTCATCTAAACCTAATTAGCTCCCAGAGGCCCCATCTCCTAATACCACCACGCTGCGGGGTAGGGTTTCAACGTCTGGATTTGGGGGGTAGGGAGGCACACATATTCAGTCCATAACATCCTGTCCGTTGGGGCTGTTCCATATCTGGCCACCAGCAATGACCTGGGGACCACAACCGGATCAAGGAGATCATTTCCAATTTGCTGTCAACATCTGCTGACCTATGTTCCCAGCCAGTGACCTGGGCTGAGGGATGTGGGGCTGGGGTGGGAGGGTAGACCGTCCTTAGCGAGGACGAGGAGGACGAGAAGGTGGAGAGATTCGGGAGGGAGCAGGGAGGCGATTGCGAGCACGGGGTTTCAGGCCAGGCCATGCTCCTCACATGTGGCCTTGTACACAAGATCTGTTCTAAGTCAGACTTGCCTCGTCTTAAACATGGAGTAACATGATGAGTGTTGCGTGGATGGGTGGTGCCATGTCCGCCATGTAACATTCTAGCAACCGTGGAAGTTACTAGGAGAATTCAGTGAACTAAAACAGTCAGAGCTCCCCATGTGCCAGGTGCTGCCGTCCATGCTGTCCGGGCTTCACTGTATCTGTCACTGATGAAGGCAAAATGCTCGCTCATTACTGTAATGGCTTTAATTTTTTGAAGCAATGATCTTTAATTTATTTTGAAATTTCAAATGTCAGTAAAGGAAACATGCTATTTTTAGGGCATGAATTTAAAATGCTTCCAATCCCTCATCCACCTTGTGGAAAGCATGTGCTGGTTGTTCCCATGACTTTCTGAAGCTCCCCACACACAGCCCTGCTGCTGACTGAGGCAGGGGCTGCAGGAGGTGCTGTGGACTCCAAAGGGGCCTGGAGCAGTACCATGTGACAATGTCAGGAAGTCGTCCTGCTTACGTCTGTGATGCCTTGGGTTTGCAAAGCATCCCAGCTTCTGTGCATGCTTACGTGCATATCATATTGCTGCAAAGATGGAGAGCAACCACAGGATGGAGGATTTAGCTAGAAAGCAGGAGGCATAGCGAAGGGAGTTGGCAAAGGGAGTAGCTAAGGAAATGGTGTATCTGCTCCAGTAGAACCAGCAGAAACACCATGGTCCTGTCCGAAGCAGGTCAATGACCTGGTGGCCCTCCCCACGTCCACTGGCCTCCAGTGCCTCTCACAGCCGTTGCCTTGTAGCCTATAAAGCCCCAGGGCAGCGGCACTTTATCAGCAGAACATTTGTTGTGCCTTTTAGAATAAGGCAACAAGAACCTTGGCTGTTGGTTCTGACTAACACCCTGCACATCCCAGCGCAACCCGCACGCTCCAGCATGCACCTGGCCCAGTGCAGAGCATTCAGCCAGGCTCTCTGAAGGCTGCTGGAGGCCCCGTAGCGGAAGCCCCATAGCGGAAGCCCACCAGGCAGCTTGGCACGAGGCAAGGCCTGTTGTTTCCAACCCTGCTCTGCCTTCTGGCTGCTGGATGGGGAATTGCGGTGCGGTTCTTTCCTCCAGTGTCCATCTGGCGAAACATCTGGAGCTGGTTCTGAGGCATGAGGAGAACATGTGCGGAATGATGAATGATGCCTAAGAACTGAAATCTCGGGGAGGGCTGACCTGTTTACAAACAGGACTGCAAATTTTAAATAGCTCTGGTGATTCCAAACTGCTCTTCTTGGGGGGCCCTCACAGAGAGCATTTCAGGCCCCAGCAGAGTAGGATTATAAACAAAGGCCTGAGTCTTGATCATGCTTCAGGCATTTGGGAGGAAGTGGGTGAATGAAGAAACAGAAAAGATTATAGAGAACTGGAAAACAATTTATTCTTTCACTGATGGACCAACAATCCCAAGTGCTAGGGGGTGAGTTCTAGGAAAAAGAGGAGATAGAATAGAATGAATGCTACACTGAGTCATGGGCGGGCAGAGAATGATCCATCCTCCCCCGAGGCTCAGGCCCCCAGAACTTCCAGGCAGGCAGAAGCACCTGCTTTCCTGACAAGACCAGATTGGTGGTGGGGAGAGGACCTTTGATTTGTATTACTGTAATTATTAACAAAGCAAAACCAATAAACATTTGTAAAAAATGTATGGGTCTTTGTCTTGTATCTCTTGAATCTACAGCAAAATTGTCAGAGAAGTTCTGATAATGGAATTCTGATTCCTTGTGATGACACAACCCCCAGATTGATGCTTTTGTTTTTGCTCTTGTTTTGCTGTCTTGAGAGAACGTGCCCCCTGGACATTTGAACATATCCTCTTCAGTGTGGAGCTTTTCTTCTGAAAATATTTAGGTCATCAACAGAGAATGGGTAGAATTTTTGAGAGCAACCTTTCTCATTTGACAAGATCGTCTTCTCTTGCCTTGGGCACTTGGACACCACTCACCCTGGCTTTCAGAGGAAAACGTGGAAGTCGTCAGGAATGAGTGAAAACATGGCTGGGATGCAAAGGGGCTCGTCCACCAATCTGCCACTCTCTGGGACCAAGATGCCAAGGGATGGTCAAGACACGGCTTTCTCTGGGAGGATCTACCAAGAAAGAAAGCAAAATGGAAAATGTGTGCCATGTGAGGGCACAAAGTCAGTCCCAGGAAAGGAAGATGTCGAGCACGTTTGCGGAAGTTGAGAGATTCAGCGAGAGCCCACGTTTATTAAATCTCAAAAGAATAGCAGTGCTCCCAAATTAGGGCGTCCTATGGTCTTGGCTCTGAAAAGAACAGAGAGCTGGTTTAGTCTAATTCAGCCTGGAGGTTCGGAGCCCTTTCACTGTTTCTTCTGTATTATCCATACTCACTTTTGAACCTTGCAGGCACACAGCATAGTCAGGACACCCAGCGTTTTCCAGCCTTATGATCTTTTTCCTCTGATCTTCACTGCCTCCTGCTCACCCCAGGCTGCTCCTGTACCCCACAAAGTCCAAAGTTCCTGAAAAAGGAATGTCCTCTCTGGTGTCAGGAATGAGCTAAGAATTTTGCCTAGGGCGGCTTCCATGAGCCTCCTCAATGCCTGGGTCCACCCTGTTCCCAGCACCCAACGGGCACTCCATGATCCTCCATGATCCAGTGGAATGCTGGACCCGGTGGGGTTCCCTGATGTGCTCACATTAATATCCATGTGTCTATCCGTGCACATAACAGAACTTGAGGACATGTTCAGGGACCTGGTGATTCCAATTGGGAGGATCTGTCCAGTCTTTTCCTCTGGGCCACCTTCCTCAGGGCCTTTGCTGGCTCTTCCTCCTTACCTTCCCCTTGAAGGCCAGGAAGAGAAAGGAGGCAAGGCTGTCTCTACAGGTGCTCTGCAGGTGACTGCGTCTCTGCCAGGACTTCCAGGATCTGACTCAGACTATCACCCAAACCCATATTTCCAACAGCTCACTGACTGTCTCCCCCACCCACGTATCGATTTGCAATTTGGATGGCATCTCCCTCATCCTTTCCCCAAACCTGATTGAGTTTTTAGTTGCTGCTGCTGAAGTCCATGCCGTAGGCCAGTGTCTATGCAGTGGGCCAGCACGAAATGGGGAGGCATTCTGGCTTCCTTCAGCCTTCTGTCCAACACACTTGGACACACTTGGTTGTGTGTATGTTGGGAGCTGTTTTCATTATTCAGATGATTCCTGGCTATTTCTGCTAAGCATCCACAGTTCTTATTTCTCACCTCTCTTCTCACCTCCCTAATTCAGTTCTCAGGAAGAAGCAGCTTACCCACGGAGTCGGTGTAACTCCTCCCCATTCTGACACATTCCCTCAGCTTCAGAGACGCAGGCTGTCATGAACAGAGTTTCAGCCTCCAGAGGATCTCCTTCTGGTCCACAATCCACTATAAAATTTTCTCTGGTCATCTCACTTTTTAATACTGTTTCCCTCCTCTTTTTGCTAAATGTCCTTCAGACCCCTTATTTGATTATTTCATGTTCTCCAAAAGGTACTTTTTAAAATCTTATTTCTCTTTTAAAAATCTCAGTGCTTTTTGGCATCTGTCTTAGGTTGGGAATCTCTGGGAACCTGAGATCCTGAGATAGTGATTTCTATGCAGAAACTTTATTAGGGAGTGCCTTGGGACCAATCCTTCTGGGAAGGGAAGGAAGTAGGATTGGGCAGGGGGAGAGTCGGACTGCAGTACGGGGCCAGTGGAGGGCTCGGCTGACCCACAGGGGGCTCTGGAGCTGGGGTGACCCTGCAGAGGTGTCTCTCCTTGAGGCAAGAAGTCAGCTCTTTGTAACCTCCCCCCACCTGATTTACTGAATGTGGACTTCAGAGGAGATGCGGTTGGCTCTTGGGAGCTGTACGGACTGTCTCCAGCACACCGCTGGTTCCAGCTGACAGCTGCCAGTTGCCCACTCTCCCATCTTTTGGGGCACTGGGGACCTCAGTCCTGGAGGGGCAGGGGCAGCATCTCAACAGCACACCAAAGTATCCCCTATGGGTTTGTTTTCATAAATATAAATCAGTGCTGGTACTTTCAAGAGTTGGGCTCCAAAGAAGGACTGCATCCATCAGTTCATGTTTTTCCAGATCTCCAGGCCATTTGTCCATGCTGTCCTTGTAGTCTATTGACTCGGTCCCCCAGCTTAATGTTAGTACCTCCCCATATGTCAACCCACGGACACCATTTGATCGCAAGCAGAGAAGCTTCCTAGTATAGACATAATTACAAACACCTCTTCCCTCTTGCTGTGTAGTTCCACTGAAAGTTCCATGGCTGGATGAGCTAAGACAAGGTTCTGAGTGTACATAAAAAGCACAAAACGTGGCAAAGTAGCCTCCTGTCAGTCGGTAGGCTTGGGATTAATGTCAATGAATGCAATTGTACCTTTTGTTGTCCAGACCTCAGTCTTTGAATGTCTCTTCCTTCTGGGTCAAATGAGCTTTTACCCTGCGGAATGTAGAAAGAAAAGTAAGTGGTTTCAACTCCCTGTTGCTTAAACAAGGGGAGAGTTATTACTTGTAGATAAAAAGTCCCTTGTCTCATCAGACATCTCACATCCATTGGTAAATGTGGGTGACCTTTCAAGGTGACCTCAGCTAACTGCTGATGGTTTGCCAGGTGCCACCCTCTGCCTGTTACTGCTTGCTCGTGCTCGATACTCAGCAGCATCTCCAGAGCAGGAGTCAGCGAACTTTTATTTAAAGGGCCCAATAGTAAATATTTTAGGCTTTGTGAGCCATATGGTCTCTGTATCAGTTATGCAACTCTCCTGTTGTATTGGGAAAGCAGCTGTAGACAACACACAAATGAATGCGTGTGGCTGTGTACCAATAAAACTTTATTTACAAAAACAAACAGCAGGCTCGGGGTATGTGGTTTGCTGAGTCCTGCTCCAGAGAGTGGCCTGAAGTGGAGCAGAGGGACCTGAAGTGGAGCTCAGAAACAATGTCTCTGATAGAAGGTGGCGTATCCTCTTGAACCCAGGGACACTAACAGTGTTTTTGGTTGAGTTATTTAGATTTTCAGCCATAATTCAGCTAGCAGCTGACTATTTATTCATCTGTGAGTCCTAGCACATCATATAATTGTGCCCCCAATTCCTATCAGCAAGGATGTGATGCAGAAATTGGCTATTAGTTGACTTCAGGCAACAGGACAAGTCTGAACTCAGCTACTGCAATTGCCATCTTGGTGGCATTATCAATGGAGAAGGGTCATAACTATAACCAAGAAGAAAAGGTCTTAGGGTGACTATTCATCTGGCCTGTCCATATTTTGCCTACCATCTCACTGAAATCTTTTTGAACTGAGAACCAGGGCCATTTCTCTGACTGTAAAGGCGTGGTAGAATGTATCCAATTAAGTGTTTTGATTGCTGTGTGCTAACCAGTTGTGTGTGTTTGTGTGATGTTTGGGCTAATGAGATCTCTGGATGATTACAGCGATGATTCAACTGCCCGATGAGACCCTCTCCCTGTCCCCACCTTCCCGTGTCAGACCCTCCACAAAACAGACTGATGCTTCCAGTAAAACATTACTGAGGAGATCCAAGAAACAGACAAAGATAGTCCCCGAAATTGACTCCCACTTTAGTCCATAAAGCCTGTCCATAGGATGACCAGAACATTATTTAAATTCAGAGAACAAAACCACAGATGGAACCAGAGAATTTTTCTAGTCCAAGCGCTTATTTAAAGTTTGAGTGACTAAGGTCCATGGAGATGTGACTTGCCAACTTTCAAGTGTCCTTTAAGAAACAGTAATAGAATATATTAGATTTCTTTTTAAAAGAAACCTTAAAGCACATGATGTGCGCACACATACGCACACACACTCACACCCCAAAGCCCGGATCCAGTTCAGCTCACAAGCTTAGGATCTCCTTTGATAGATGTAAAGCTCACAGTGATGACAAAACATGTGTCTCAGTCTCTTTGCAGGGCCAGGGAAGAGGGGCGGATGCCATTATGGGGACAATTTAAGCTCATAGCTGCTTCCTTCTGAACTGCTGACAGCTGAGCCACAGTGCTCTGGTGGCAGGGCTTGGGTTGACCTGGGGTGGTAGAGCAGTGCTCCTGGGCATTCCCAGTTCCTCTACCTTCCCACCCAGTGGCTTCTCCATAGGCAGGTTTTGTCCAAGATTCTAAGTCCTTAATGCCTTCCTGACTAGAAGGCTCCTCTTGAGAAACTACAGAGCAGAGAATGTCTTGGGAGTCCTCCCATTTCGTCTTCAGAGCTTCTCCCCTTAGCCCCCTGGTGTTTCCCACCCTAGTTAGGGTACAAAGCCTGTCCTGTAATTTTAGACCCTTGTCTTGACCTGTATATGAGAGCCATTGGAAGGAACAGGATTGGGAGTTTGCTAGATAGAGCTAGTGGTGCCTTTCCTGAACTCTTGGTGTGGGTGGGGTCCTTGAGAGCCATAGTCAGGGATTAAGGGTTCGATGAGCACCTCTCCCTTGCAGGTTGAGCCAGCCAGAGGCTGCATCGATTCAATTAGGGTCCATGCCACAGAGATAATACCTGGAACTCTGAACAGCTAACCTTCCAATGTTACATTCCATCCTTGGAGTAGGTAGCGCCACATCCAAAGATGTAAACCATGAGCACTAATGGTCAGAGGATGCAGGAAAGTTGTTAAGATGGTCCCATTGCCTTGTGCTAGGGGAGCAGCCCCTGTGCAGATACTGGTCAGTAATTTCTTCTGAAAACCTAATACTCACTGCAGGGACTGTGAGCTTCGATTTGTTTCATAGGAACCCATACATTTCAAATCATGTATGATCATCCATGTTGCTGCCCCAACATTGCTGGGTTGTTTATAATCTGTGTGTCCAATGAACCTTGGATCACAGACTCTGAGCCCTAGGAAGAGAAGGCCATGGCCTTAAATATTCACTTAAATGTTGGCAAAGTAATGTGTTCATTGAGTATGTCCAGTGTTTGTCTTAGAAAACTAGGAACATTGTCACCCTTTGACTCCAACTGACCCCATGCTCTGCTGTGCCTTCCTCCACAGTTTTACATCTCTAGCACCTGGGCCTGGCCTAGTCCGCAGACTCATCTAGCCAAGGCCACAAGCCCAGCCAGGACTCCACAGCCTGTTCTTCCATCTTGAGTGTTCTCCAAATTTCTACCCACCTACGCTCTGCATGGGTCAACCAGATGCCCCAACGAGCTCTGGAGTCTTTACCTGTGGGGTCTCCTGAGGGCCCATGGCTAGGCTGGCCCCAATTCCAAGAGGACAGACAAGTGATCTACTCACTTCTGCAGGCCAGAATGATATTTCTTTTGCAGGATCCTGTAAGACTGGGCTGCCAAAGAGTGCCAACAAGTTGATTTTTGGATGACTCAAATTGTTTACATAAACAGGGGCCCTGCAAAAAGTAGTTGGCCAGGTCCAGAGCACCACAGGGCTGGCTTTGATCAGGGAAACATTGATAAACCATCTCCCAAAACCATTAATCTCTTTTAGACTGTTCTCAGCGGTCTTGAGGAATCATTGATACTTTTGGTTTAGAATAGAGAGACTATTAACTAGTGGTTTAGACTAGAGAGAGTATTAACTAATGGAGTTGATCTTTATTGGATACAGCTGGCCCCCTTTGGTGGCACATGGTAAGAAAAGAGGCAGCAGGCTACATAATCTTTATTGAAAATAAATTTCATGAATGTAACATACAATTCACAGGAAACTCACATATAGTTTCTCCCTTATTTAGTAAAATCTCCTTCCTGATCAGTACCTCTTAGTAAGTTGAGAGAACCAGGCATAGTTTGGTTTCTTAATCAAATTTAGACTTATAATTTAATAAGGCTTATGTAAATATATACAGATGACCCATGAATATCAAAGTCCATCTGTGACAAATTTAGCCAAAAGAGACTAGAGTGATCTAATAAATTTGTCCTTAGGCGGGGAGCACTTTTAAAACACAAACTGCATTGGTAGATGGGGGAGTTCTGTATTGGTGCTATTCTTCATATAGCTCTGTGTTGTTTTACTGCTGGCAAAGAGCAAGTTATCTTTGCAATTTTTGCAAAAGAATTTAAGAGGTATACCTCATTGGGATAATTCAGTCTTGACTAGTGTGATCCTTTCTAGTTCTTGGGCAGAAGAAGACCTAATTTAGGTATTATCATTTTTGTTATTCTGAACATTATTACTTAATACACCACAGAGTTGCAATACTTCAGGGCATACCTATTTTTGCATACATTTGAAATAGCCTCATCTAAATTTTCTCAGCCAAAAGGAAAGAAGGAATCAGAAAATGCGAACTCAGTGATTTAAGCTGCCACACGCTCTCTCTGCCCAACTTGTGTGAGAAAACTTGGAGGAATTTAAAGCCAGTAACCCTACATAGAGTTCCAATTCCCCCCGGTTTCTGCTTCTAGAAAGCTCGAGAGAGCCTGAAAACACACAAGAAGAGAAGCTCTCTGTGAAGGGGAATTGATTCACTAATTGTTTTCTGCTTTGTGTTTGTTTTTCTTTTAAAACCGTTTTTCATTTTTATCTTTTTCGAAGTAGTACATGCACAAAGTTTGTAAAATTACGTAGTGCAGCAAGGCTCTTATTGACTGAAATAGTCCTCTGCTCCTTCCTTCTCATCTCAAGTCTTCCTCCCCAAAGGCTAACACTTTCAATTCTTGTTATTTTTTCCAGCATCTATTTTAATATTTCTCAATAAGATACTTAAATATTTGTATTTATTCATTTAGATATTGTCTATTACTTTTCTGTTATAATAGGTGAAGATTAACTCTTCTGTTTCACTTTTCACCCAATTTCACCTTCCACCATACTCCCATGTAATTATTTCCCTATATTTTGGTTAAACCATTATGTGATGATTACATTGTTGCTGAAAAAGAGGTGTAATATTTTACATTCTTTTTTCATATAACTCTTTCTCCCTGGATTCTTAGCATTCAAATAGCATCTGTTCCTCCTGGAGACCAGCCCGTGGAACCTTCCATCCTCCAATTCCAGATGGATGGGTGCTCTACAAACCATAGCTTCTAGCTCGGGCATCATCCTCACAATCAGCCTGGGTGTTTCTTTGCCTTTTTCCTGTGTCAGAAATAAAATCCAGAATGTTTATGTGGCAGTCCTTGATCCCCTCTGCTTTTTCAGATCAAATGAATAAGATGATTTAAATCAAAAGGCCATATTTATGAGATACTGAAACCTACCCTTCCCTTCATCAGAAATAAAATCTCTGCTCCGTCCCTGACCCAGTCTGCTTGCTGAACATGAACCTGGTCACAAGCAAGTCAGAGAGAGGTTGTGCACACCACTCCTGCTCAAACAGGACCGAAGTAGAAAGATTGGGTGACGTGCTGCCTTTGCTGAGCACTCTGTACGGAGTATTTATACTGATCTTCACAAGCACTGTGTTAGTGGGTTGTACCAGATGGTAAAGCGTGTGTAGAGAGGTTAGGTGGGTACCCAGGCCAGGGCAGTAAGCAGCAAAAATAGGACTTGAACTCAGGACTTCTCACTCTGTGTCTAGTGTTCTTTGAGCTTCTCATCCTGAGTCACTAGTCAAATTATTACCTATAAATGAAGCTACAGTCCTCAAGGACATACATTAACTCCTTTTAGGTCATTACGTGTTATTTAGTGCATTAATTAATTGTGCTGGAAAAGGTAACCTATTTCCTCAAGTGCTTTGCTATCTCAGGCTTCCTAAACTCAGAGTGAAAGTCATTGATTTTTCTCTGACAAGCTATCTTTAAAGGAGCAAGGAGTGCCTGTCTAGTCTGTGCTGTGTACACAGTCATGACAGATCAATGTAAAGAGGTATCTTGGGTTATCTGGAATACGAATAGCCAAGACAAAATTTGTCCCGTAGACATGCCATCCATCACAGCGGCTGTCACTGATGAATGGTGATGAAGAATGCAGGAAACTTTACAGAGGTCCTCACCCCAATCCAGCGTCCACCAAACTTGGTTTAGATTGAGGCTTTGGCATGTCTAACGTGAGTGTTAGACTCATTTCCAGAAGGCAGAGAGAGAGAAGACTTGGAAAATAGCTTAAAGGCAGATAGTTAATTAATCCTAAACCCACTTCTCTTTATCATCTTGGCAATGAAATTACTATCCCAATACAATTCGATAGAAGCCTTGCTAATACTCTGCTTAGCCACACCCCCACCCCGATGGGGGTGCCAAAAACATGCAAGTCATCTGACCACAAGAAGTTCCTGTCCTTTTGAAAATGATCATACATAATTAAGTGCCTACGTTTCCCAAAGTTAAAATACTCCTTGCTTTAAAACCAGTGGAGGACAGTTTTCCCCAGGAACAGTCAAGAGCCACCTAAAAATGCCACAGCATGACACTGCATCGCATCTCCCACTGGACCCACTTCCCCTTTTATCTCTTCTGCTTTGCCTTTTTGAGATCAGAGCCACCCTGGATGATCCTTAAACTTGGGTTTTCCTTTCGCTCCAGGCCTTCATGTTCTTTGCTCCTTACCTAATGTGTGACCTTGGTTTTTCCAGAAGATGCCTTTGCTTATGTACTAGACTCTGGGACCCAGTGCACTCCACTTCGCCCTCCCCAGGCCATCCTGGGCACACTGTCATCTGTAAGTGCCTCCTGGAGAACGGGACCAAGTTGGGATTTCCCACATCTCCACTCCCACTTTTCCCAGTTCTATCTGTAAGGATGCAAGGATAAATCACAGAGGGTAAGTTCTCGGAAGATAGGAGCCTGAGAGAAGAAATCGAGGCGCTCTTGTCCCTAGCACAGAGGGAGGGTCCATTGCTGGCGTACTTAACAGCAGGGCATCTGCGGGGAGCAACCCTGGCTCTGATGTTGGTGCTCGCTCAGAGCTGGTCTCTGACTCGGGAAGCCTAGAATCAGCCAGCAGGGCTCCGCAGCCCCACTTTCCTTATCTCTCTTTTTGAAAACAGATAATGTGATGTAACTGCCCACAAGGTGGGCACCTATGAATAGCAGAGAGCATGTTTCTATTACCCAAAAAACACGGGATAGTTGATAGCTTCTCAGAAAAAGCACTGCACAGCCAATGCAGAACCGTGCTCCCTGAGCGAGAGTCAGGTGTGCTGGTGGGAACAACATGTCTGCAGGTCTGTGGTGGTGGCAACGTGTGACTGTGACCTCTAGATGGGGCAGATGACACCTAGCCCTACCGCTGACTGGAATTCCCATATTCTTTTATTTTTCCTCTGAAAGAAATGTTTTTTTATTATAATAGATACATCCTAAAAATTCAGAGGAGATAAACAAAAAGAGTAAATAAAGCCACATCCTTGTTGGGTTTATTCCTTTGCTTTGGGGCTGGTTATTCATGTTTAGGTTAGTATTATTGCTGCTGGTGCGAGCACAGAGCACTTGCAGAGCACGTGCACCTGTTCGAAACAGATACAGAAGGCCCAGCTCCGGGAGTTTGGGAAGAGAACGCACCCCCCCCCCCCCCAGCATGAGACAATGAGGATGGAGGCTCAGAAGCCTGGGTCACACATTTTGCTACTGGGAGAGGTAGAAATAGATGCCAACTCTTTAGGCTTCAGACTTCTTTTTTCCCTAAGAGAGGGACGTTTTACTTAATTTTCTAGGCTGAAGGCCAGAGCTCAAGTTGATAGAAACCTTCCCAGAGAGGCAGTTGTCTGTTCTCTTGGTCACCTCTGAAAAGCCAAAGAACAGACTATTAGAGAGTACTGGTTGGTCCCTGAAGAGAAGAAAGAAAGAACTGAATAGATCTATTTAAATCTCAATTGAGTTAATCTACTCAAGAGACAAAATAATCTGAAAATTAAAAGTATGTAATTTTACCTCTCAACATTTATGCTGGGTATTAGAAAACATACTCTGGTTAAAAATATATTCTGAAGAAGCTTTCATTTAATTATAAATATGTACTTTTGGTTTTCCACCTCTTCCAAAATATGCTGGGGTTAATCTCAAAGCTCGGCGACAGCGGGTTGAAGGGCAAAGAGTCAGTCTAGGAGGTGCGAGACCTGGTTAGGGTCAGGGTCTCACTGGTGTAAAGCGAGTTTTTAGTCTAGATCTGAGTGTCGCCGGATATGGCCCTCAGTTTGCTTGGTGGACTGTGAGTGTCCTATATATGTGCAACACAGCAATCCAAAGACGAGTTTACCTCCTTGGTTCTTACAGAATGAATGACCTACAATTCCATAGATTCCTATTTTCATATACACTTAAGGGTTTCTACGTGAGTTATTAAAGGCTATTGAAGTCTTGACTATGTAGGGGAGGAAGACATTTCCTCTTCCCAAATGTGGGTTCATCTGGCCGGAGAATGAATTAAATTCACATGAGACAGAATAGCAAGAGAAAATTAAACAAAGCTTTATGAGGAACCTTGGCCCGGGGCCTTTCTTCCTGAAGGAAGAAAGGGCACCGAAGAAGTGGGGCGCACAGAGTGGTTATATACCCCCAAACAAGGTGTTTCACATGTGATTGAAATGTCCCTCCCACA
The DNA here is from genome assembly GCF_037783145.1 of Equus przewalskii. Taxonomy (NCBI): domain Eukaryota; kingdom Metazoa; phylum Chordata; class Mammalia; order Perissodactyla; family Equidae; genus Equus; species Equus przewalskii. Next base: position 104,332,226 of record NC_091834.1, read on the forward strand.
ATAGTCACAAGATTGCCCTGTCGGCACAGCGCTTGATGGACACAGCAGGTAGTGGGTCTGCTATCTCGGTGGGCGTAGCAGGAGGCAAGTCTATTGTCTAGAGCTGGGCAGTCACAGGTGAGTGCAGCAATCAGTTCCCAGACTAAGGAAAGATGCTTAATCCTTAAGAAATGCCAACGTTGGGAGGGGGAGGGAAGTCAGCTACAGGAGGTTACCAGACAACCACAATAAAATGCAGATTTCACTCCTTGCCCTTGGCATTGATTAAGAGTTTCTAGAGAGAAAGTCATCTCCTTTCTTCTTCCTGGTACAGAGAGGGAGGCACCTTTTACAGATAGAGATTTACCTTGCAAATGTAAATGTGTCCTAACAAAGGGCAAGTTCCATTCTTCAGAGCCTCCTTCCCTGTCCCAGTTTATCAAAAGCAATCAGCCTCAAATAATCCTCATGCCAAAGAGACATATCTTGGCGTGGTCAATTTCAGGTCCCTACAACTATATAGACTAAAATTAGCGCCCTGCTGCCGAGTCCTGAGGACCCATTTCTATTCCAGTCTGGCAAGCCGGCCACACTTTCACTTGCCACACCAGCAGGCAGAGTCGAAGCTCACAGCTGGGATCCCCATGCGCCAGGGTTTTGAGTTGGTCGTAGTTTTCTGTTGCAGTTATCTTTGTTTTTATCTTTGTTTCTCTTTTATTTTAAATCACCCTTTAATTATCTTTAACATTTTCAGTTTTGTTCATTGGCTTAAGCAAATAACCCACAACAATGAGTTAGAGATACATGTCTGTTCCAAAAATAGTTTTCATCTCAAATTTTCCCACAACTAATTTATAAGACTTGTATGCATTGTAGTTCCAGTGTAAATGACAAACGTCCTGGTTAGGAGGACAGACGCATTCATGAGATCTCCAAAGAGGCTAGTCAGTGATGCTTCCTTGTTTCTGTGATTTCTCTTCCAGTGGGATTGCTGGGTAGGTGGGTTGGGGGTTATTTATCCTATGAGAGCTGTGGTCAGAAAGGTTTATCAGTCAGCGGAAAGGATCTGTGGATTTCAAACAGCCCCATGGAGCTGCAGGAAGACCTGGGCCAGAAGTGCACCGAGGAAGGCAGGACTCCGTCCCCATCCTGCATCAGCCAGCCCTGCGTTCTCCCTCTTGCTCTAGGGCTCACCTTCTTGCCAGCCGTCCTCAGGGACAGGAGTCTTCCCTGGGCTCCAGCCTGGGGGGTAATGGGGAGGGCCCTGTTCTATGCCAATAACCTTTTGTGACATTGCTGACCCTTCTACTGGGACTTTGCAGGGGAGGAAGACATTTCCTCTGCCCACTCTGGGTCCTTCTGGCCGGACAACAAATTAAATTGACATGAAACAGAATAAAAGGAGAAAATTAAACAAAGTTTTATAACGTATATACATGGGAGAGGCTCAGGCAAACTGAGCAACTCACCAAAATGGTGGAAGCTCTCACCTTAAATACCACCCTCAGCTAAAGACAAAGGAGGATGTTGGGGGTGGGGGAGTCAGTCAGGGGAGCTTACCAGAAAAGTACAGTAAACAAGAGTAAGGTTATTATGCAGATGTAAGTCCTTGCCTTCTGCATTCATGAGAGTTTCTAGAGATAAGTTCATTCCCCCTTCCTGGTACAGAGAGGGAGATACCTTTACAGATGGAGAGTTCCTTTACAAATGTAAATGTCTCTTAACAAAGAGTAGCTTCTACTTTTCAGAGTTTCTCTCATGTCTGCAGTTTTTAATAGTAACCAGCCCAAAATAATCCTCATGTCAAAGAGACATATCTTGGGGTGGCCAAATTCCAGTCCCCCACAACTTCCAAGTGTGAATAGCCCGAGTGTTCCTCATCACTTTTCTCTATCCACCCTCCTGGCTTGGCTGCCCCCACTGCCTGGCCAGGCTGAATCTCTTCCCAGCACCTGTGGTGTGGCCTCTGTCGTGGTCCAAACTGGCAGGCTGACAGGTCTTGGACCATCCATGGAGTTCTTTTCCCAGTATAGGTTATAGGTTATAAGGCCTGTAAGAGTTCTCTTTCTCCCTTTCTTTTCCTTCAGGAATTAACACATTGAACATTCTATCTCACATTCATGATTTTTCAAAAAGTGCCAGAAAGCCAACAAATGACTGTGCAATTATCTCTGCAATCCTGTTCAAAACATCATCATGCTGTTTGACTTAACACAGTATTTCACAGAGACCATTACATTTGTTTTAAAGCTTCATTGAGATATAATTTACACACTATAATATGCACACTTTAAAGGGTACAATTCAATGGCTTTTAGTATATTCACAGAATTGTGCAACAATCACCTTCATCTAATTTTAGAACATTTTTATCACCCAAAAAAGAAACCTTACATCCATTAGTAGTCACTTCTCATTCTTCCCTCTCCCAGCTTCTGGCAACCTCTATTTTTTTGTCTCTATTTGTCTCTTCTGGTCATGTCATATAAATGGAATCATATAACATGTAGTCTTGTGTAAATGGCTCCTTTCAGTCAGGAAAATGTTTTAAAGATTCATTCATGTTGTAGTATGTATTAGAACTTCGTTCCTGTTTATGGCTGGACATTATTCTCAGGTACGAACAGACCACCACATTCTGTTTATCCAGTCATCACCTGCTGGCTGTTTGGGTGGTTTCCATATTTTGCCTATTATGAATAGGGCTGCTATGAATAGGCATGCACAAGTCTTCATGAGGACATGACCATTCGATTTTAGAACGGGCAGGCTGTAGATCCAGAGGGCAAGAAGTCTGGTCTGAGAGGCAGGCCCTGAGCTGGCTCTTAGGGGAGTGTTGTCTGCTTTAAGACTCTGTGCAGCCTCTCATTTCTTCTTCTACACCTTCTTTCTTCTTGTCCAATTCATTCATCTGTTTACTAGCAGGTAAACGATGAGCACTATGTGCCAGGCACTTTACCTTCCATTAGCCATTTTTATACTTTCAAATAAAATGGGGTATTTTATTCCTCAGAGAGAGAACTTTTTAAGTTCTAAAAGTAAATTGTGTTTGACAACATTGGAGGCTCCTCCTCCAGGTGTCAAACACTCATTTCAAAGAAGCAATTTCAAGATACTTGGCTTTGCTCCAACTAATGCCTCTCCTGTAGTTTTTCTTGAGCACTTGGTTTTGTGCATGTGTCTGAGAATTTCTTCTGCCTTGGCATCCACAGAGCAATGTATTGTGCGATATTTTAGAGAAACTTTGTTTCTTAACTGAAATGTGGCCCCTTCTTCCCACGTTTAATTACAGGTCAAACCTATAGCAGTGTTAAACTCCTCCAGTTTGAGACTTTCTCTCTTTCTAGGTTTTGGGTTTGTCGATCAGAGGAGCTCCCCTCGGCAGGTACTCTGTGCCAAGCCCCGCTAGGTGCTGAGGGAAGTGCAAAGCTGGATCTGAGTCGCTGCATCACTACTCAGATCTTCCCTGGGAGGGGCAGGTGCTTGGGGAGGGGAGCCATGTGCAAGGCCCCTTGGAGAGGCTGCCTCTGCATCTTGTCACGTGAGGTGTCCTTGTCAGAGGATTAGCAGGGAAAGGAATCAAGGGAGTGGAATGGAGGCTCAGGAGCTGGGAGGGAACATTCAGGGATCATAAGGGGAAAGGAGAAATAATTAAACGTGGACCAGGACCAGGCAGTTTCTGGTACATCCAGGAATGGCCTGCAGCCCAGTGGTCATCCAAACTACTTCTGAGAATGCAGACCTAGGATACCCTGCCTGATCTACAGAATCTAAAACCCCAACGGTGGAACACAGGTATGTGTGTGTTTGTAAGAAGCTTTGCAGATTACCAGGGTTGCTTGGGAAACTCTTGTCTTGAGAATGGGAATTGTTTAGAATTGTGACTCTGAAGATTGGATGTCTACCACTTTACCCAAGCCTTAGCAAGACCACCCCTGCTGGAGGTCAAAGATGAGGCTTTACATGAAAAAGAGAAAATATTTTGGCAGTGAGTGCCTGCCCTCATATAGTGTAGGTCTTGTTGGGTGGGGAGGAATTACCCGGTAGAGACACAGGCTATACATGGAAAGTGTTGAAGGACAGCATAGACATTCAGTTCTACAGGGGAGTATGGAAAGGAAAGGGCAGTCTGGAGATCCCGCAGTCAAGAAGTCTTGATGTGAAAAGTAGGCTCTGAGTTTGCACTTAAAGGGGTGTTCTCTTAAATGAAGATCTTGTTCACCATCCTATTTCTTCTTCTGTATCTTCCTCCTTCATGTCTAATTCATCAATTCATTTACTCAACAAGTAAACATGTATGGAGCTCTGTCTATTTGCCAGGCACTGTATTAGTCCCAGCTATACTTGATCTCTTCAATCTCACAGTCTGCTGGAGGCAGGAATAAACGTTTTATGGTTTTCCCTGTTTACTTTGCCATCATAGACAGCACAATAAGGAGCTGTGTGTGCGTGGAGGAAGGATCACCTACCTGCTTCCCCAGAGAAGGTTTCATGGCTTCAGTGTGGATTTGAACAATGGGCCAGACTTTTCCAGATCCCCCAAGAGCCTCACCATACTGGTTTTTCTCTTTACTCCTTTTTCTGTTGCACACTCTTCTTTAATGCTTCCTTCCTGGGTCCCTCAGCCTGTCTGGTTCTTTCTGTTTGTCAACTCTTATCCATTATACATATCTCTCCTCTTTTCTTCAATGTTTCTCACTGTAGTTTTGAGTGGAACTAATAATAGATGACGTCAGTAGAAAAAAAATGTAAGCATGAAGTAAGCTAGGTTTCATTACATTTGGAGAAAAAGAATGCTGGGAGATATTCCACAGGCACACGTTTAATCTGGTCGCTGTAAAGATTGTAAAATAGTTTCCAGTCTCCTGCAAAGGGGCAATGGTCTGTCTTTTCTCCTCAACGTCACTTCTTCCCCTGCCAACAGCAGTGAAATCTGAGATCCTACCTCCTTCCCATCCCTGTGACCAGGGGATCCCCCCAGGTTATTCTGTCACAGACTCTGACACGCTGGCCTAAAGGGAAGAATGTTGGGATCCTGGGAGACATATAGTTCATTGGAGAGCCTATGATTTCTCAGGATCCACTCCCAGGGGGTCAGCTGTGCAGCACACACATGCAAACACAAATGTGTGAGAACTGTTTTCTACTCTCAAGTCCCCAAATTTGCATCACATAAGGTAAACCTTCCTTGATTTAGTGGTTGAAAGTAAGTTCTTCCCCTGTGAGTCTCTGAAGGCAGCCTTGCCCGTCCCTACACTCGTCATTGGGGATCTATTATAGAATGGACAGTGTCTATTCAAAACCTAACCTGGATGTTTGGGGCGTAGAAGCAAAGAGGAAGGAATTTTCCATCCAAGAGTTTAAAATTAAATTGCAAGCGTGTGTGTGCTCATGTGCAGATTTGGGTGAGGGACATCTCTTCCCACGCACCCCTGGGTCTGTCCACAGTACGGAACCGGTCTTCAGGGAAACCACCAACTGGGAGACTGCCCTTTGCCCACCAAGTTTGTCTTGGTGTCAGCCCTGCCTTCACATCAGATAATTAACAGCTGGAAACCACAGAATCGTTTGAAAGGAGCAGGAGTGGTATGGAAAGCATTGAGGAGAGAGTCGGTAGATAAATAAAAAGTAAATACTGTAAAGTAAATCACCCTGGACTTCAGAGCTTAGCTGCAGAGGAAAACTAATGCTTAGTGAATGGCATTTTCTAGGAAGCTACTCAAATTACTGCCAAACTTCTGTGTGGCTGTGGGTGCCAGGTGAGGTCTGAGCAAAGCCGTGTTCACAGCGTTTTGAGCTGACATTTCCATTTCTTAACGTGAGCTTACTTGCTGAGGTAATGTATTTTGTCCAAGGCAAATGATCACTTGGAAGTGTTTTCATATTTTAAGCCAGATCTTGAGATTTGAGGAGCTGAACTCTGCATAAGCATCTTACAGCTTCCAAAAGTCGCTGTCCTCCTGAGGGGTCTCAGCAGCCGTTGCCCAGCACGGCTTTCTCGCTGGGGTGAGATCTCCTGCCTCCCGGCAAATGTAGACCCTCTCTGGGGCTATGGCCCAGGCAGTATTTGGTAGCTGTGTTCAGGCGGCATTTTAGCTCCATACTCAGGCCCTGCAATGTGAGCTCTGTGTTGAGTAGGCAAGAAGAATCCAGATTTTTTCAGTTAATTTACTGACTTTGTCATTTTGCTAAACAGTACTGTCTGCTTATAAACTGCTCAGCATGGATGATTTCCTTTAATCTTTACAAAATGCTTGTAAGATAGGTATCATTATCCTTATTGTTTAGAAGAGTAAACTAAGGGTCAAGTGGGATTAAATGTGTAGTTCAGAGTCAGAGAGGCTGTAAGTAGGAGAGTGTAGACTCGTGCTCACAGTGGCCCACCTTGACTCTCCATGAAGGCTGTCAGGCTCCCGGGGCTGTAGGCACAGAGTCGTCTTGGAGCAGAGGCTGCCATGCCTCCCCGGGACAGGCTGGCCTGTCTCGCACCTGTCAGGCAACTTTGCCCCTGACAATGCTTTCTGGGCCTCCATCCAATCTCATTTGGAGCCTTTATCAGTGAGCAAATCTGTTTCTTTCTATGAGATTCAATAGAGGCAGAGGCGGACACTGGAGACAGACAGGTGGCTGAAGATAACACCAGGGAAACCGGCCTCCAACAACCAAGCAGAGTCACTGCAATTAAAACTTTCATTCTCCCTGGAGGTTGGGGAGTCAACAGAGAAGCAGCCCGGAGTCCTGAGCTGGAGACTGTGGCAGCCCAGACAGAGGGGAGAGAGGAGCAGCCCAGAAGGCCTTATTATTCCCACTCCAGGAAGATACACAGGTTCAATAAAATAAATGAGCTGTTCTCTCCAGGTCAGCCATTCTAATCCAGAGGCGCAGAGACAGACAGACACATAAACACATTGATCACCCCACGAGAGCCTGCTGGTCTACCCTCCACAGGAAGGTAAAGAAAATATACTCCATGCAGTTCTGGGCCACACTCCCTTCCATCACACTGAGGAAAGGCAGTAAGGACTGTGCTCCATCCTTCAAAACACAGGCAGAGGCAGTGATTGTAAGCAAGGCTGATCTGTTTCAGCAAATGGCAGGTATCCGGGCTAAGGCTGAGGCCCAGATCCTCCAACAAAGGTGCCTGTTGGGGTCTTTATGCCAGTGTTTAACGTCGACAGTCTCTTAATCATTGAATCTAACTTGACTCATGTGCCATTGACATCAGGACCGGTCAGATGGTAGGGATCGCTGGACAGGCACCCGGGTGCAGCTTAGACCCCTCTGGCCACCCCTCTGCTCACTCTGTTGGCTTCTCCACTTAGGGAATGAGGGGAGATGACTACCTGCTGTTCTGGAGTCATTCCCTCAGGTCTCTGAGTAAACAGGAGAGAAAGCCTTCTCTTCTCCGGCTCCAGTTTGAAGAATCTCAGGCAAGAACCCTATTGGCCTGGCTCAGATCCTAGGGCAACCCCTTCAAACAGTCCTATAGTAAGTGTACGAGATACTCAGATTAGTCCTGAATAACTGGACCACCCTGTGGCAGGACCGTGGTGGGGCACAGACGGTCACCAGAAGTGGGAGGGCATAGGACACGTGAGCACAGAGGGAGCTGGTATGAATCAGGCAGTCACTCCTCTCTGCTTCCACCTGAGGCCATACTGAGTTCCAGGTTCGAGTCCCTTGCCAATACCTGCCAACTATGTGACTGTAGAAGGGTTGCTTTTCTGTCTCTATGTCTCACTTTCCTTACCTTTAAAATGGGGATGATAGCATCTAACTCACAGGATGATTGGGTGATTTAAATGAATTAGTAAATTAGAATGATCCCTAGTACAAAGTAGATACTCACTAATGTTAGCTAATATTATTATTATTATCATCACTACTGTTACTGTTACTATGAGGAGCTGTATATCTTGTCCAAGGTCCTTCCAACAGCTAGTAAGTAAAAGTTAGAGCCAGGTTTTTATCAAGGTGAAAATGGGGGACACGGCACCATGATCTCCTCCTCAGAGTGCCCTCGGTCCCTAAGCCCCACACCCCTCCTTCATTTCATAGGTTGCACAGATGTGCCCAGTGGAGCCACACTCAACAGCCATCATAATGAGGCTCTGATGAAAGCTGTCTTTGTCCCCACTGATGCAGCAACCATGCCCAGATCCATCCAGACCATGGGCTCAGCTCTCAGCCCATCCTTATAAACCCTTCCCCCGAGGGATCCAGGCTCCATCTCCTGAAACTCCTCTCTAAGTCTAGTCTGTTATCCTTTACCTCTTGGTTGCTGATCCTGAGTTTCCTCTCCCCCCACACCTTGGACATGCTGTTTCAGACGGCCCTTGCTTCTCAAACCAGCTCTTCTGTAGGTCTGTTTTGTTCTGCGTCCTGAGGCTGTGTCCTTTACCTTGCCCAGGCTCTTCTTCATCACAGGGGGTCAGACATGGTCTTTGACCTCAAGACCTATATAGAGCTTCCTTATTTATTACCATTTTTTATCCTGGGTATCTGCCTAGGTTTTTGACAAGAACTGGCTGCTCGTGGCTGACCTTTGCCTGTCTAAAACCTCCCCACTTCCACAATGAAATAGGATGCAAAGACTATGACCATTCTGGAGGAGGGAAGGAAAAGGAGCCTAAGCATAGAAATGAGCAAGCCACAGATATAGAACATACTGGAATTCTTCCTTCTAGACTGGACTCTTTGGATAAGTTCATCCTCTGTCACTGGATTAGCACCTTTTTTTCCAAAGGCTGGATTTATATTGCCAAAAGTCACTTTCTAACTTGGACAATCAGTGGACCAATATGTCTGGACTCATAATATTTCATCAGTGGTTGATTTATGCCAAGAATGAATGGCAACATCTTTGTAATCACAGCCAGCTTTCTTGGTGCCTCACACTACCTCCTTCTCTTCCTGCTGCAGGCTGATGTGTGCTTAGAAAACCAAGTCAATTTATTTATTGGCTTAAAGCAAGAGCCATATTCCCGGAGTTTGTAGGTGAATTCCTAATTGAGTTTTTCTTGTCATGAATTGGGTTCTTTGACGTTGGGCTAGTTGCCTGACTTGTTTGGGCTTTTGTTTCTCCTCTGCCAAATGAAGGGTGGGGCCAGATGATCTCTTACGGCTCAGACACTCGATATGCTTAAGACAACTCTGCTGCTAAATGTGTGTCCCAGCAAAGCTGGAAATAGTTTACATGATTTCCTACCCTTGGAAACTCTGAGAGCAAGGATTCATCCATCCTTGCACACTGCTCTACCTCCGCTGTCCATCCCAGTGCCTGGCACATGGTTATTTAATAAACATGCATTGGACGACCATACAGCCATGGCCTTTTCCTCCCTGAGCTGAGATAATAAAGTAGGCGATTTATAGTCGTGGCTAAAAAACCCTCGAAGGAATTTGCTTTTGTTCTCAGCATATCTCAGTGCTGCATTCTTCATAAGACCCTGCATGATGGGTCTAATTGCATTTGAATTCTAAGAACTCATCTATATATTAATTTTAAGAACTCATATATAAATCAGGCCTCTGCTTGGAGCCCATTACCATCTCCCAGCTGCAACCCCAGCCCTAAAAGCCATGACATGCAAGCAGAACAAAGCCTGGCCTTGGCTGAGAGCTGGGTGACAATCCAGGGCCAAGTGGATAAGGTGCTGGGACCATGTCTGGCCTCACTATCTACCTTTATAATCTCCAAGAAGAGTCACCACCAAAACCTGTGACATCTGGAAAAAATACCACTGTTCCCTCTTCTTCCCATCCTACTCCAACTATGTGTGTACATGTATAATTGAAACTAAATACTGTGCCTGACTACTTAAAATGCACCACCCCTAGGATGGTAATTTCTCTCTTGAGCATATCTGCCATTGCTAAATTATTTTCTATTTTTCCACACTAATATAATGAATGAAAGAGGACAAACACTATTATTCTCATTTTACAAGTGCACATAGTGGGATGCAGAGAGGTTATGTGACCTGGGGAGAGGCCAAGGTCAAGTCTCCTTTGGCTTCTGTCTCCCATGAGAAAGGATGCACCTGTCTCTGAGCCATCTTCCAATATTTATGCAGACACCATGCTAGTGCCTTCCTTCTGTCTTTTGTGCCACAGATATTTAATAAGCACCAACTATGTGCTCAGGGCTGTGGCATATTTTAGAAATAATGCAAGGAAAGAGTAAATAAACAAATACATAAACAAGAAAATATCAAGGAGTGATATGAGCCCTGGTGAAAATTTTTTTTAAAAAATGGTGAGATTGCAAATGACTTCATGAGAGAAAGACTAAGCAAGCAAGTGTTATGTGAGCAACCTACCATATGAAGAAATGGATGAAGAACATTCCAGGTGGAGAGAATTGTACTGTTAGAATCCTTGCATGTTGTTTTCAGCTTCATCTGCACATTAGAATATTTAACATTTAACCACTTGCCTCGGATAAAGTACACTTCTAAGTCGTGGACCTGAGCTCAGGAAGCTAGTCTAAGCAAGTGCGATTGGCTCTCCCAAAGTTTGAGACCGTTGCAGTTGGAGGCTTTAACAGAAGACATTATTTACAAGTGTGTCTTCATCAAGAAATCTATTTTGTTTGTTAAAAATTCATAATGGCAAAGGAACTGTAGCAAAGAGCAGCTATTTTTGCATTTAGAAACAGTGTTAGGAGTAAATGGATTTCCTGGCGGGTTATGTTAGAATAAATCTCAAATCCTAACTACTTTAATTTCTTTCAGAGGAATTTTGGCAAATAGAGTTTGTTTCTGGGCCTAATTGAAGTCCTGGTTAATTTATCCCAATAACAATAACATTACCAGTATTTGCATAACAAAAATTGCTTCTGACTGTGCCAGCATGGATGAAATGAGAAGTCATCATAATTTATTTTAAGGAATGGAGATTTAGAAGAATGAGTAAGAAAATTCCAAACAAAATATATGGGCAAGGTCTTTGTTCTTAGTGGATTTTTTAAGAAGTCAAATAAAGGAAAGAGTTCATTGTAAGCCCAGGTTCTCTAACAGGGGTGTTTAGGCTACTTGTGCAGAGCCCAGAAATAAATTTGTCATTTTTTTCCCCATATAGAGACCTTCCTCTCCTGCTCCCCTCTCGAACCCCTTTTTCCTCTGTTCTTAACTTTCGGATGCTCCAGCTCTTTCCTCGGCCTTTCTCTGCATGTTCTCTTCCGTCCTTCTCTCAGCATCAGCCTCTTTTACCTTATCTTATTCTCCCTCACTTCCATTCCTCATTTCTTCTTTCTTTCTTTTCGCCACTGACCAGCCGTGCGAGTCTGAGCAAATAATTGTTTTCTCTAAACTTCGCTTTTTATGTCTATATCACTGAAGGGGACAGCAGCAGAATTTCCCTTTTAGGGAATGCAGGCTGACCCCTTCCTTTGGGCTCACCGAGGCAGGCCCGCCGGGTGCAGTGGGGCTGCTTCAGAGCGGCAGGGTTCTGCTACCCCGTTAGCTGGGAACAGTTTTTCCATGTGTCCTGTGCAAATCTAATTTCTAAAACTCCGAGTGTAAATCCTTTTATGTGAAGACCTTCTACTGTTTGTTTTCCCAGAGACATGAGTTTGTTGCTTAAGAGTTTGTTGCTAATTTCCCACACATGCCTCTCTGTCGTCTTTCTGGTCATAGATTATTTTAGAGATATATATATTTATTTTCCTTTCTACAGTTTTCTTTGAGTGAGAGAAGAGTAAAATGGTTATGACCAAGGGTCTCAAATCACACTGTTTTGTTTTGAACGCCAACTCCACCACCACTAGCTGCATGACTTTGGATAAGTCTCTTACTTTCCCAAAGTTTCAATTTCCCCACTGGAAGACGGAAATAGTAAGCATGCCAACCTTACATAGTTGAGGAGAGTTAAAAGAGCTGATCCGTTTATAGTGCATGGCACATTTTTTTTTACTGTGATATAAAATTCACCATCTGTGCCGTTTCAAGTGTATAGTTGGGTAGTGTTGAGTGTGTTCTCATTGTTGAGAAACAGATCTCCAGTGAATGGTACATGTTTATAATGGAAAGACATGTTGGAAATTAATCTTGGGGATTTACCCATATTAAGAAACAGAGTCTCATCACTAATTATGAAACCAAGACTAACGCGTGTGGGCATCTAAAAGCGAGCCCCCCAGTGTTCACAGACCTGCCTGGAAATGTTTTGTTTAGAATTTCCTTTCATCACCATTTCTTCATTACTGTAAACCTGGCTCTTTGCAGATAAATCAATATCCCCAAGGTTAAACAACTTATTTTAGTAAACTTCACTGGAGATTTTGGATCCCTGTGATAAAGACAAGTTGTCAATGTCCTGCTTCTCAAGTTCTATCTTCCCCTTTCATTTACCCCTCCCCCTCCTCTCCAGCCCTACTATCTTTGTTATCTTGTCATAACCTTTCCCCAATTTCTCTTGTGTGTTTTTTATTTCTCTTCTCTCCTCTCATCTCTTCTGGAGTCCCACTTTTAATCCACTGCTTCATGTTTAATTAAGTGAGGCTGAAATTGATGGTGACTTGGTCAACTGGACATGCTTAGAGCTTGATTTTCCGATAAAAACAGGGTTGAGCCATGGTTAAGCCAGAGGGAATGCACAGCAGTGGGAGCTGAGGAGTGAAGGGAGTTGACATTCGTGGCTGAGGAATGTTTTTGTCGACATAACTGCATCTCTGAGCTTCCTTTTGGCAAAACCAACTGTGGAAATAAATTATTCAGGAAAGTTTCAGAGGATTCTTGCTGACTTCCAACCTCTGAAATTTCAACCAAACACTTTGTTTGAGTCATTCATTTGCCTGTGGAAAGACTTCTGGATGAATTGATGTTTAACAGGGCAAGATCTGATTAATTTAATTTTTATTTATTTTTAATGGCACGTAATATGGAGTTATTTCCCAGTTAAAATGCCTCCTGCTTGAATTATTCTTAGTATTTAATACTGCCTTGAACACAAAACATCATGTTACTGACCCACTGTAGTAGGCAGGATTTTGGTTTCTGTGATCTCTGTCCCCTGGTGTTACACCCATAGATGTGTTATGGTACTTGGCAAAAGGGACTTTGCAGATGGAATTAAGATTACTAACCAGTGGACCTGAAAATAGGGAGGTTATCTTGGATTATCTGGATGGGCTCAATGTAATCATGTGAGCCCTTGAAAGCAATAGAGGATCCTGCCAACAGAATGAGCTTGGAAATGGGTTCTTCCCAGAGCATCCAGAAAGAGACACAGTCCTGCTGGCACTGTGATCTCCACCTTGTCAGATCCTGAACAGAGAATCGAGCTACACTGTGCTGGACTTCTGACCTAAGGAACTACATGACGATAGGTGAATGTTGCTTTAAGCCACTAAATTTGTGGCAATTTGTTACAGCAGCAGCAGAAAACTAATACACCCACCATGCACTGGAGGACCATTAGCTTACAGTTGCGGCTATTTTCTCCTGTCGGAGGATAGATTTATGTTGATCTCACCACAGCTTTTTGCCTCAACTGCTTTCTGTCCATGGGCAGGGTCTTCAGCTGGGGCAAATATATATTCTGTGTCCATGGAATAGGAGGAAGTTAACTGACATTTCAGAAGTATATGATGAGATCCTTCTTAGAAATATCCCCTAACGAAGCAGGTTGAGTGAAAATGTAGGTTCTGATTCAGTGCTGGTGCCAAAGGACTATCTGGAAACCAGTTGCATTCCTTCAGAAATAAGTTAAAAGTGCAGAACTCTGCGGGTCACCCCACATTCCCTGAATCAGAGTCTCTGTGGATATGGATAGGGAATGCGCAGTTTTGATGAGCACTCAGGCAGTTCTTCTGCTACCGACATCTGAAAACTTATGCCGTTCTCCAGTGATTTCTAAACAGCTGGTTGAGACCCAGCAGATCATGAAATCAATGTAGTGAGACCATCTTTGAAAAAACAGAAGTGAGGGGGCTGGCCCCGTGGCCGAGTGGTTAAGTTCGCGTGCTGCGCTGCAGGCGGCCCAGTGTTTCGTTGGTTCGAATCCTGGGCGCGGACATGGCACTGCTTATCAAACCACGCTGAGGCAGCGTCCCACATGCCACAACTAGAAGGACCCACAACGAAGAATATGCAACTATGTACCGGGTGGCTTTAGGGAGAAAAAGGAAAAAATAAAATCTTTAAAAATAAATAAATAAATAAATAAATAAAACAGAAGTGAATGGAAGAGAAAGGATACTGTCAGAACGTCTTGCAAAGTGGTAAGGATAAGTATGTTTGGCAAAACTTTTGTTTCTGTGTGTGTGTGTGTGTGTGTGTGCAGAGTCACCATGTAAAACAATCACATAGTCGAGAAACAAGGCTCCAGTCTGATCCCGTGATTCCCAAACCTTTGTCTGGGACTCTCCAGTTGACTGGATCTCCTCTACGAATCCTTAATATCTGCTCGCCTAGCTATGGTCATAGGGCTATCCTGTGAAGAACGTTGCAGACGGGGTGTGGCTGGGGCTCTGTTAGCTGCAGGAGAGGCTCTCAGTGACACACTTCCTTCCGTTCAGGGGCCTGCTCAATATGACAATGGGAAACATTTACCGTGTTCAGTGGAGAATAAAGGTTCTTCAAGTATTTTCCAGAGACATATACTCATTAAATATAGGAAGCTGGCTCACTGCAGATGTGTAGAAATGGATGTCGTCCCTAGAGGAGAAGCAATGAATTGATGCCGAGCAATAATGCCATGAAAGTAAGGAAGTGTCCCAAAACTAGCTCCAACGATGAGGGCTGGCGAGAAAGGAAGCTTAGACAACGGAAGTCAGAGTGATGTGCCAGCTGAAATGTAGGTTTCAGAGGAAGACAGCGGTAAAAGCAAAAATGCCTACATAAATCTTAAACAATAGAAAGGAGGAAACTAACCTAAAGAAGGTAAAGAGGGATGAGAGCTGTAGACAGTTTGCTAAGTCCCCTTAGCAAGGACACTGCACTCAAATGAGCATGGTTGGGGTTCATTGGAATACACTATGCTAATGATTTTCCTTAGAAAAAAGACATTTGTTTATTTACGTACTTCTTATAAGAATCATCTCTGATACGAATAATCCAGATTGGTTTTGAAGTGAAAGCCCTCCCCTTATGCAACTTTGTCTGCGACGCCAAGTGATGGTGGTGATAACATTGGTACTCGAGTACTGGGTGTAGTACTTATAGTGCTTAGTATAGCCCGTAGACATTACAGAATATTATTATCTCCACCATTTGGCAGTGGAGAGAAATGAGGCTCAGAGAGGGAAGGTGAGCACAGCCTGAGGTTAGTTGTCAGAGCTGAGACAGGAACCTTGAGCCCCTGGCTCCTGGTCCAGGGCTGTTTTCAGGCAACCAAGCTGCCAGTCACCCCGCTGGCCCACTCCTTGATCAACCACAGCACTTCAGAGCAAATGGGGGGTAAACACGACCCCGATCCTGCAAGTAAATTGTAAGTCTTGCTGATATTTCATCCCTCCCGGGGGTGGAATTTGCACATATCTGTTCAATGAGCTTTGAAGAACAAAAGGTCATTGCTAATTTGAAGATAAAACCTTTATATAGACAACATCCTGCAATTACTACAGAGAGGTTAGCATCCACCATTTGATCAGGAAGCGAAGAAGTCGTTGTTGAGCAAACTCTGAAATGCCCAAGGCCTCAAGGATCACCACGCCTCTTTTAAAGTGCTTTCTTGCTGACCATCATTGTTTTTTTTTTCCCTTTGGCTCCTGTCTTCCGTCTCTGACCACAAAGCCAAAAGCCACAGGAAGGCAGAAAAGTACAACAAATGGCCTTTCTCTACCCATCCCTAGCAGACTCCTTGTAGTTTTAATAGTCATGGATACCTGTAAAAGGAGCACTCTAAAAAACACTAATTCTGGATGAAGTCTCTGTTTTAGTGCTCTGTGAGAGAGACCGGAGTCGTCAAGAGGTGTTCTGCTCGACACAGGACTTCAGACACAGACATCTGTCTATTTGAAGGAAGTCACGACTATGGCGTTACCCTGAAATGTACAGTTAATGTTCGTAGAGAGTTTTACAGCTTGAAAAGACCCCTGCCCCTAGATCATCCTGTTTCATTCTGTGACAGCCCTTTCAGTTTATGTCAGGGGTCCCAGATTGGAAGGAGGAGGCTTTGGAAGCAACAAGAGGAGAAATTGCCCCAGACCAGGAGGGGAAGAGGAAGTGGCATGTCCGTCCGGAGCAGGGGTCTGTTTGCTGCTTCAAGATGGAGCCCATGGGGTGAGGCAGGACCCCAAGAGGAAGGCTGGATGGTGCCCTTGTGGAGGCTGGGTCTTGGGCTTTCTGGCCCCCAGCCCCTCCAAAGAGTTCTATGTCCCAAGCTGGCACAGAAGCAGCGGGACTAGCACACCCGAAAGAATGATGCAGTGAAATAATGTCCTGTAACTCCCCACAAATCGTCAGAGGGCCCCTCCCTTGCATTT
The DNA here is from genome assembly GCF_037783145.1 of Equus przewalskii. Lineage (NCBI taxonomy): Eukaryota > Metazoa > Chordata > Mammalia > Perissodactyla > Equidae > Equus > Equus przewalskii. The sequence goes on from NC_091834.1 coordinate 104,348,634, forward strand.
TGGCACTGCAGAACCCCGTAGGACCTTGGAGCGGGCCTGGGGATGCCCCAGTGGTGACTGAGACTGAGCAGCCTGTCATCTTGTTCGATAAAACTTTGGATTCAAGTTCTAGTTGTTATAAAGAAAATAAGGAAGTGTGATATTTATTGTACACCTGAATTTGTGGATTGCATACAGAACGAAGAGAGGACAAAATGAGGGTGAAAGATGGCAGTACAGCGTGTTTCTGTCAAGTTTGAGAGAATAGAGAGTAGAGAGCATTTAAGTGGCCACTGGAGTCAGATTAGAGAGTGTGAGTCTTGAAATGGTTATTTACATTAGAAGCCATTGGCCTGGATATTGATATTCTGGAGCTAAATTCTTAACTACCTAAAATTCAGCCCTTATTCATCCAAGTGATTGATATTGCATGAATGTTATTCCAGAAAATCAAATGATAAATTATCTATAATTATCTATAACCCAGGGGAGACTACAAAGCTTTTGTTAATCATGACCTCCCCACTCCCCTACCACCAAGCCAACGTCAGTAACGCCTGTCACTTCCTTTTCCCCTAAATCAAAACCCTAGTTTTGCTTCAAGGCTTATTCTAAGTCTCATTCATGTGAGGAATCACTAATTTGCTCTGGGAAGTTGGCCTGGTTTTATATCACTTTCATCTTTTTAAAGGATAAAAACTACATTCGTAGTTGCTAATTCTCTGTGTAATCTCCCATTCCGTGGTATTTCACTCAACTTTGTGATCACTTTGAGTATATTCACTTTATACTATTTTAAAAGGCAAAAATTAAGTGGAGATAGACTTCTTCATTTATTTATTCATTTATTTAAAAATCAATACATCATTAATGTTATTTGCGATGCAGTGTAAGCTAAAAATGACATCGCAATTCTTGGTTTGCCAAAAATGTCATAAAGATTTGAAATCTCACAGAGGACTCTGATTTAAAACATTGAAAAAATCTTTTTATATAGAAACATAAGAAAGGGCAAGATAGGTTTTAAAATCTGGCTTACTAACAAAGTATTTGAGCTAATGTCAATTCTTTTATTTTAAACTTCAACAGCTATTCTTTATCCCCCAAATACAGAGATCCATGAATGTCCTGTTTTTTTAGAAGTGACATGGATGACAAAACTACAAATGACTTGGAAAAAATATTATAAGTATGATAGAATCGATTTTTTTAAAATAAAAAGAAAGCCTTGCATAATGCGGTATCAGAAACCTACATTTTCTCACCCATATTTTTCAGTGATTAAAAGTTTTTCTGATGCTAAGTTTCTCCACAGTCCACTTCCAGGGTTACAAATCCACCATGCCCACCTTTGCAAAATCATACAAATTCAAGTTCGCATTATTCTTGTGAGCCGTTAATTAAATATTCATCAGCTTCTCTTGGTCCTTCACACACTGGTCTTACTTAAAAGACTCTTTAAGGGGGAAATACTAGAAGCCCTCCCAGTTCAAATCCCTTGGCTGGGAATAATTTTGTCTTCAACACCAATTCCTGTAGCCATCTGTGTTGCTAAACATGTGACTTCTCTTAAAAGGAAAGTTGAAGACCCCAAAGAGATGCACTTGCTCCCTTTCCACGTTGACGTGATCCATAGGCTACATACAGATCTGATGCATTTTGATCCCCAAATACAGGAACACACCCCTTGAAAACCGCTTCTGAGAGGTTCTGAATTCCAGTAAAGCTTCCAGCTCATGAGATTACGACCCTTTCTTTATCTTGGTTTTCCATGCAAATGCAATAAGGTACTGTCTTTCAGATAAGAAGGGAATGCTACTGTCCAGACAGCAGTGACGTGGCACAATTTGAGAGGCACTAAAGTGTCTCCCCACCCCGCCCCGCCCCGCAGGACCTCTTTGCACAGGCCTGCTCTGGAGCCGGAGATTTCCCAGTGTTGGTTGAGTGAGGCATCACAGTGTGGGATGTGAGTGGCCTAAGAGCAGTAGCCTCTCAATGATGTTCTTAAATAAAGGTCCTGAGTCCTCTGCCTCTTCGCTGAGCAGAGCACCAAACCTCAACTTCTCCTCTACTCCCCTGGGGGAAAATGTAGAGCTTATTTTATGAAGATATTTAGTATATAAGGTGCTATAATATTAGTTTAGAAGCACTCATGTGGATCCCTTGCATCTCTGTATGGACTTAAATTGTGCCTTTTAAAAAATGTTTGAGGTGTGGAGAGTTCATGAACACGGGCCTCTTGATCTCTAACTCAGCCAGGCGGCCATCGGTCCAGGCTGTTGAGATGTGATCCCACCTGGGTTCAGGGGATGCACAAGCTGATCTCACTACAAAAATTGCAAAGTACCATCACACATCAAAACCTTTAAAAATTCATTTTGGGCTAAGTGTTGACTGCTTTGAGAGAAGACAAATAAGGAAATAACTTCATAAGTTGTAACAGCCAGGACAGGCTAGATTATGCTCCAGTAACAAGCAACTCCAAGAGCTCTGAGACTCAAAGAGCAACAGGTTGCTTCTCACTCATGCCACATGCCCGTCGCTGATCTACAGGGGACTCTGCTCTCCACTTTCTCACTCCCATCGCCATGCCAGAGAGCCAGAGAGCTCTGGACCATCTTACAATGGCGATTTGAGGTGCTGATGTTGAAGTGGCACAGCGCTTCCTTCCAGAACTGTCCGTGGTTCCTTCCACTTACAAGGCACCGGGAGTGATCATATAACATGCGCCCAGAGGTGGTGAGCCAAAAATGCTTGGTAACCAGCTCTATGTCCATACGATGGATAATTGTGATGTTCCTTGGAAACATGAGCCAGTAGCCCACCTCCAGAAATGAGGCATCCTTGATGTTCTGTGATTGCCAAGAGGTTTTACACTGTCTCTCAGCGCACTCTGTGATCCAGTTATTTCCCTGTCAACAAAATTCTGCTTCCCTGTGAGGAGGAAACTCACGGCCAGCTGCGTGGGGGTGAAAACAAGAAGCACAAGGACGGGCTGCGTTGCTTCTTCATCTCCCTGCAGGCTGGTCTCTCAGAAGCAGCGTCTCGGTGCCCCTTCTTCTTTCCCAGAATCTTCCCTCACTTCTCTTTCCCTATGTGCCTTCTAGCGCTTTCCTTGAATTCAAAGATGGTGTTCTTCCGGGGATTGCTCTCTAGGAGTAGAGGAGATGCTGGCTAACAGGCTAATGCTGCCAGTGACTGAGCTCACCTCCCAAGCACAGACTCTCCACGGCCGTGTGAATTTCGTGCTATTTGCCCACTTGAATCCCCACCTGCTGACTCACCTGGTCTCTTCACTCTTCTCTTCCTCCTTCTTTCCTTGCCCCTTCTGGTTTAGTTAAGCAGATTTTCTCAAATTCTGTGGTTCATTCCCATTTACCCCTGCCTCTAAACCACCTTCACGATACTAAAATATCCTGTAACAAGAAAAATCCTCCAAAGACCCAGTGTGCGTTCACTGCTCCTGTGTGATGCTCAGCAGTCCTCTCGGTGCTGACCTGCTATTACAGACCTCACGGAGAAAATCAGAAGGGGTGTGCGTGAGGTGAAGTAATTGTCAGATGAGGCTCCTCATCTTGTAAAGGTGCCTGAGTGTGAATTATCAGAAAGTGTCCAGTCCTTCCTGCTAAATTTCTGTAAAGGTGGAATCACTCCGGGAAGCTGCCTTTTCAGGTGGAGGATGGGACACCTGGGTGCCACACAGGCAGCCTCAGGATTCATTGATGTGCATATTTCTTCCTTCCCTTCTTCCTCTCCTCCTCAGTTGCTGAGAATTTGCCAGCTTCTCCACACTGCTGGGCGCTGGGTCAGGTCCTAAGAAGATGATGGCCTGGCTCTGTCCTAGAGAGGCTCTCAGTCTCAGTGGCGGGTTGGTCTGTTCATGGGCGAACAGCAAATGATTAAAGCGCTATGACGCTGGACTGCAAACATCACCAGCATGGAGTTGGTGCCTGTCTGGCTCACGTTTTTATACCCAGAACCTACCACAGTGCTTGGCATAGAGTCAGTGCTCAAAAAATGTGTGTTGAATCAGTGAACAGCAGGGCTGTGACAGAAGCGAGTGTGATGAACTCTGTGTCTGCACACTGCTTTTCTCTGACAGGGCACTGAGGTATTTCAGGAGGCAACTGTAGATTTACCCCTCTGCATCCTGAACACTGCTCAATACCTCTCTGAAATACCTATCCATTCTCAAAGCATAAGATGAAATGGACACTGGCCAAATCTCTATTTCGTTGAGTAGGTGCAGCCAAACCTAGCAATCAGCATTTACCCTTCACTAGGACTCATGGACAGAAAGCCCTGCTCCCAGTATTCCAGACAGACCTGCCCATGATCGGAACCCAGAACAAGAAGCAGGGACCAGCCGGGCACATGGGCACCCTCAGCATTAGGCAGGCTGCTCATCTTGAGCTGAGACAAACATTAGTGTCTGTGTTTCTCGGAGCCGAATATGATCTTCGATGTAGCCCATGTGAAGTAAGAAGAGGAAAACAGCACCGGCCATTTAGAAAATACCCCCAGTTTTCACCAGGGAGGGACTTTGGCGGCATTCCCAAGTCTTCCCTATGCCCTGCATCAGCTTGCAGTGGGGCATCTCCACTCCCCTTGGATCCCCAGAGGCTGAGAATGTCATATGCCGCTATTGGTTGCTTTGTGCTGAGTGGCGAACTCTGTGGTTGTTGGAAAGCAGCATTAAAAGCCAGGGAGTGTCTGATTGCAAGATTCCCCGGGCGTCGGGCATTGGGCATCACACTGCTTCAGATCAGCCTGGGGGAGTCCCACTGACGTGCTGGCAGCTGCAAAGGGTACGCTGGGGACCTGCGACCGGCAGGCATGAACGCATCCAGACTGCCCGGGGTGAACAGGTTAAAACAATTCTGGAGGGTGAGTAAAAGGACACCAAACAACTTACTGAAAAAAAGTTTAATTTTTGGGGGCAAAAAAAGAGCTAAGCTTCTTTGGGAGATGTGCTGCAAGATACTTGCACTGTCTCACAAACCTCCCCTCGGGAGACTCAACCATCATACCTGGTGGCTTGCGGAGGGTTAGAATTTAGTTTTAAGTAATCTGCAGCAGATGCGGTCAGCAGCCAGCTCAGGTATTTACTTCGGGTGTTTACTCAGCAAAAGTATTTAGAAAAGACAGTTTAGCATATGAGCCACAATATGATGGTTAACTTGATTTACTGCCCACTGTTTATGAACCGCATATTCTGATCTTAGCCTCTGGGAACAGTGTTGAAGGTGATGGCTAACAGATAAGATCCTGAAAATAAAGCATATGCGTTTTCTCTCTGATGTATAGCCCTATGTGACTACGGAGGAAAAAGCTGAGAAAACCTCAAGCTTTGTCTTGCCCTAGTAAAGCGGTAGAAAGTACTGAGGCAGCTGTAATCACCAGCCACTCAAAGGTCTGCTGCACATGGCAGACTCTTACCATAACCCTCAGTAACGAGGGGATCAGTGCCAAGCCAGCCTAACGGCAGACGGCTGCTGGAATTTCGACTTTTGCTTCTCCTCACAGAACGAGGAAACACCTCTGGCAATCATTGCTTATTTTCAGTTGTCAGAATCTGGATTCAGAGCAACAAGTAAAGAGTTCTTTCCTGCATAGTTATCTGAGATTCAGGGGATGTGTGTTCAAGCCGCATGTCAATGTCAGAGTCAAATCCCTTGAGTTAACAGATGACCCTGAAGCTGACTTTCAGTGACCCCTTAATATGTAATGCAGAGTTGGAGTAAAATTGTGGGTAAGTGTCCATTTCACTCTAAGGTTATTTGATTCTATGATATTTTTTTGTATGCTGGTATTAGCACCCTGCTTGTTAGAAGTCGCTTCATTAGGTGAATAAACAACAGGCAATTAGTGTATCTAATGCATTTCTGACTATAGGTAAACTGCCTTTCTCTCTGTGTGATGCTCAAAGTCATTTAAGAAGAGCCTGGGGTTATAGATGTGTGTTGTCAATTACTTAGTCATAATGTCTCTTTATTTGAGCTGGTAATGATCAGATAATGTGAGTTTGCCAATAATTTTGAAATTCCTTCTTAAACAAGGATCTACATTCAACTGGGTAGAGCCAAAACAATTTCTTCCAAAATTAAGATTTATGTAAAGCTTCTAGATGAGTATTTCATTCCAGTAAACAAAAGGCTATTAAAAAGGTTTAAATGACGAAACTCTGCAAAAGCACCATACGCAGCTTGCAAGGCCCTGGGCTGAGGGTCTGACACCCAACCATGTGGTTTCTGGGATTAGTCTCCTGATCTTCGGCAAAATTGCTTAGTGTCCTTCATTTCCCATCTGTAAAGTGAGTGTGTCCTCCCAGCTCTGAGATTTAATCTGAGCAGATGGAAAACCGATTACCCTGTCCTCCAAATTCACCAAGTATCTGTCTGGACTGTATCTGAAAAAGTAGGATTAAATTTGTTGAGTGTCACAGTTTTTAGCTGTTAGAGGACTCTTAGAATGTCTTGTTGAAACCATCCTCAGATCTGGCTCCCAGACTCTGAGAAGTTCTTTCTCAGTGACATCAGGTGTAATGGATCAAAGCTACATGGAGCTATGTTGATGAACAGTAGGAGAATTTATATTTTCTCTTTCACAGACTAAGCTTCATTTTAGCCATTAACATCTCCAGTGATCTAAAGTTTGTTGCCTACAACACCCCAAAGATTCAGATGAACACTTCAATAAGCTGTGTCTGGTGGGGAGACACCAGGGGCCCCTTAGTGTCCTCTGAGAGAGGATGTTCTTTCAGATGTATGATGCACACAGACTCCCAACTAACAGCACCCACATTGGCCCTGTTCACTGGAAGGAGGCCTCAGATCAATAGGAAAAGACACTCAGAACTTCACTAGCCAACAGCACAATCCAGATAAGAAAGCACATTCTAAATAATCTGAGAGTTCCTTAATTATTTAGGGATGAGGAATTTAAGTGGGTGATGTAATTACTTTTTAGTCCCAATTCTGAATTATTCATCCCCTTTTTTTATGGTGGTTTTATGCTAATAACTCCAGACTATTGTTAATAAAACTTTTAAAAATCAGAGATAGATTAGAAAACAGTTTCAAAGAAACGATTTAAAAGCCTCTTAATGGAGGAGTGGCTATGCAGCATCACATTCAAATAGCCAAAGCCAATTGTTTGGCTTCCTCCATCTGTCTGTCGGACTTCCTGAGTCAGTGTCCTCTCAAGTCGGGTGTGGTGGAGCTCCCCCCGTGCTGTCACTCAGTCCAGGGAAAACCATGCACATTCAGGACAACTTTGAAGGAAGTGTGTCTATGGTAGTCTGCAGCCAGGGTCAAGATGATGGCACAGAATTTCAAAATCTGGACTTTGGCATGATATAAACCTTTATGATACCACTAATTTGTGCTCATTAAGAACAATGGCAGTCTTCCCATGATTTTGGTAGCTTCTATGTATTTATATGTTTTTATTGGTAGCAAGTGGAAATAAGAGGGAGGATATTTAAACAAACCCAGAACTAGTCTACCTTCAGTAGTCAGAAACAGAAACGCCTTGGAATCACTGCTTTAAAAGGCTTTGCTATTTAGGTTGCATGCATGTGATAGCCAAGTGACTATTTGATTTCACCAGGAAATCTGTAGATATGGTTATTGGATGCTGTGTGAAGCCGTTTTATTCAACCGATGTTTGACAACAGAAATCTGTGTACCAGAAAGGCTGGTCCAGGTTACCAGAAGAGGCACAGTAGGGTTTTTCCCCTATGGACTTTATGTTGTTGATTACGATGACATGAAACAACCTGAGCTTGCACATTTAAGAACAGCCACACTCATGAAAGGCAGTATGCTTTAACATAGCAACGAGCAGGAAGCGAGAAATCGTGTGCAATTCCCTCTTTCCTTGGTTGTGCCCAAAGTGGTCGCTTTACCTCCCTAAGCCTCGGTTTTCTTACCTATAAAATTGGGGAGAAGAGCATAGATCAAATCAGTGTGATTCTCTACCCTGCCAGGGTTATATAATCTCCCAGAAAGATTGTGTTTAGCTGTCAGTGCCAGGCTCTCCTCTCCTCCCATTAAGTCAAAGTAACAGTGGTGGGGCTCATGGTGCCAATATATTTTTTGAAAGCTTCCCAGGTCATTCTAATGGGCAACCAGAACTGCGAATAGTTATACCGTCTGAAGGTCCCTTTCTGCTCCGGCATTCTGTATGCTGAGATTCTAACGGTTGCTTCTGCAGGTAAAAGCACTACATGGTTTACATTGTGGTCGCGGTGGTTCTTCCTGCTGTTGTGGTCTCGACAAGAGATGATGAGTTGAAAATGGTAGAGCAAAAGATACACAGGACTTTAGCCCCCCAAAGTGGCTTTTCCAGCTAAAGGCTTTGAACATCCTTGCTGTGGGCAAAGCATCCAGTGGCCATCTGAATTTTTAATTTCCTAATGGCATATTTTTGGTCCCAAAGAGCAATGAACTCTAGTTTCAAGGGGATAAAGCTAGTGAAAATAATAGTTTCCCTCAAATAGAAGCTCGTCTTTGTTGTCACTGAGGTCTAATTAAGTGTTAGATATACAAAGATTAATACGACATAGTCCCTGCTTTAATTAATTACAATCTTGTGGAGGTGAGAGAAAAATATATAGTGGTAGTGTGTCTGAGGATATCTACATCTGATGTTGCTTGGCTGTGCAGTTTTCCAGTCTCAAAAACTTTGTTAATGCATTCAAAACTAGAAGGAAGACTCCTGCCTCCTCATTTGCCCATTTAAAAGTAGTTGAGTTTTGTGAGTGAATGTTTCATTATGATATCCCCATTTCTTTGAGACACAAGGATTTCTAATAAGCACACACACTCCCAGACCTAAACCACAGATACCCTGATAGCACAAAATGTTTATGCTGATGTTCAACAAACATATTTATGTATTTAAATATGCAAACATACATTTTTGGATTTCTATAAGAGAGGAAAACACGGTGGGGTACTTCATAAGTGATGACACAAGCGTGAAAAACAATTTAAAACACCTGCTAATTTTGGCTTCTTTCCCTGAGCAGTTCGAGGCAGCTCCCACATCATGATTTTGGGTTTTCTGTCCCAGATTTGCCTCAGTTTCTAACCCTCAGTCAAGATTTCTTCAGGTCGTGGAGAGGAAATCATAGGGTCCTTGGGTTCTAGCTGCAGCTTAGCCTCCCAGGATCTGGGTAACGCAGGACAAGCCACTCCTCTCTAGAAGCTTTGTCGCTCCTCTGTGATGGGGTGAGGTTGGACTAGACTTCTGTAGATCTCCTCCTGATATCCTGCCATTCTACTGAACGGTTGCCTTCGTCTTGTCAGGAAGTAGGAAAGACTGCTCTAAAGCTGTGACTCCCAAGAGGAAGGAAGACAGGGCGGCGACTACTTCTCCCCCAAGGGACCAACCCACCATTGCAGTTTAGTAGAACAGGCGTTGGCATTGCAGACAAATCAGACTTTGATTTGGATTCTTCCACACCTAGCCAGATCACGTGAGGCAGGTTTCAACCTTTCTGAACCCAAATTTCCTCCCATGTAAGATGAAGTTTCTCATGCTACCTCCGAGTGTTTGAGGATGAAGATTAAATCTGGTAATAACTATGCAGCATATCTATGAAATATCTATGAAAACGCTAGCGAGTAGCAGGTGCTCAGTGAGTGATGTCAGGATTCCTGCTCACTGCTGAGGGAGGCAGAGTGCACCACTCAGCAGGAGCTTTGCTCTTGCACCTTGGAGTGTCTCCTTCATGGCTCTGTGATGTGGGAGAGATCCTAGGGTTGCAGAGATGCATTTCGAAGAAGGAGAACACTACATCTTAGCCTCCCAAGATAGTGGAATAAATGATGTCATTCCATAAGTGTACATCAGCCAGTTTCCCTTCCACCCTCCTCCCATACATCTCTGGGTTGAGACCAAGGAGGCTGTCCTTGGGTTTGAATCTCTCTTTGTGGTCTGGCTTTTTTTTTAGTGTATATCGTTCCACAGAAACCAGATCAATTGCTTTCAGCTCTTGGAGGAAAACAAAGAAACAAAATATAATACATTCGCACAGTTTTATTTCTCGAAGTCTGTATGATTCAAATAACCAAGGACATTTTGCAGCCAGGCATTTTGATGTCAGGTAGAACTGGCCATGGCTCTTTATTTGGCCTTGAATACTGTCCCTTTGGAGAAAGTTCTTAGTTTCTTTTTAACCAACACTCAAAAATTATTAATTTGGCTCTTTATTCATGAACATTAAAAGCTGGAAGTTAATAAATATTTTATGATCCTAAAGCTCAAATGCATATCTGATTGATATTGAGGGATGAAGAATTGAGGGCAGGGAAAAAGCCTCCTCTTTCCAGAATTTGCAAAATCGATGTAAAGTGGGCTTTCGCTAACCTACCAACAGTGTGGCCAGCACTGGCTGGAGCAGGAGGCCTCTGATGGAATGCTGCTGCCTGGGAATCTTGGCTCTGCCTCTGGGAGCTCTCCAGGTTAGTTAGAGCATCACACCTCTTCCTCCTCTTCCAGGTGAAGTGGGCTGGAATTCTCAGGGGAAGAAAATAGAGTTGATAGTAGCACCATCAGTTCATGCAGTCATGTCAGGTCTTCAAAGACATACATAGAAGCTCTTCCTTCTCAAAAGGTGAAGGGATCCTGGGCTAGAAAGTGTTTTTGAAAATCAGATGTCAACCTTGGAATGATAAGGAGGCAAGTCTTTCTGTCTTGTACCCACTGCCAGTCTAAAAAGGGCTTGAGTATACATTTAGTTCATACTGTGTAATTTTTTCTGTAAATATGTTCAGGAACTCAGCTGCAGTGTTGGTTTTCTTTAAAGATTTTTTCCGTACCCCTAGTGAACCAGAATAAATTCTTTGGGTTTGCCATTGGTTAAACAACTGGATGGACCTTGCTGATGGGCTGAAAGAACAGAACTAGGAGAAACAGGGCCTATTTTTTCCAAAGGTCTGAAAAGCACATGAATTCACCTTGTGTGCTGGCAAAAGCTGTTACTTCTTAAAGAAAAAAAGGGCATCGAATAGGTTTTTCATGGGCTGGTCTTTCAAAGAACTATTCCTGGCCAACGAAATCTTTAAGAAGCTTGTGTTGCCTTGTGCTCATGTGGGAACCTAGAAAGTTTCTATTATCAGGCATTTTAAAAGAAACACGCTGAATATTTTATAAGGAGAGAAGTTCATATATGAGATGTAAACTCCAAGATGGTTTGTTTGATAGCAGGGAAGCCCAATGAACAGATATGTGACTTAGGAGTCTGTTCATATTTCATTATTAGGGGAGTCGCTTGCAAGATGGAAGTTCTCTGCTTTGACCATTGTGCCATTTTCTGCCAATGTTGCCAAGTCACTGATTGGAAAGATGAGTGTGTGAAATACAAATATACCTGTAAGTTTTTGAAAACATCACAATTGAAACCTGGTTACTGACCTCTTAATTAAGAAAAGACTGATAATTATCCTTGACGACAAGTATGTAGAGAACACTGTTTGGTAGGTGGATGGACTTATTAAGGTAACTTGAGTTGTTCTTTTATCACCATATTTCAGTTGCCTTATCTGTGAAACAGTGATTACTTATCCTGTAAGATTTTGTGAGAAATAAATGAGATCACAAATGTAATGTGCGAGCACAGGGCCTGTCACTCTTCAACAAACACCAGCTTCTCTTTTCTCTTCCTGTGGGCACTAGCCCATAGTTAATCCTTAGCTGCCACATGTAGACTAAGGGTGTGTGTAAACATCCATTGAACAGAGGAATAGATGGATGGATGGATAGATGAATGGATGGATGGATGGATAGATGGATGGATGACAGATGGAGGGAGGGATGGATGGATGGATGGCAGATGGATGGATGGATGACGGATGGATGAATGGATGGATAATGGATGGATGGATGGATGGATGGATGGATGAAGCTAGCTTACATCCAATTTATGTCTGTTAAAATTTATGTTTGAATATTAATCACTTAGGAATTCATCAAGTCTATTTTTAATCAGTTTGCATGCACTTGAGCCTCATTGCTGATATTACCATTACCATATTATCTGAAAACATCAGAAAAGATCCCTTTTCTCAGTTGTTTTTGTTCTTGCTTGGCCCTCTTTAGGAATATTTACATTATTAGGCAGTGTGGCTATTAGCCATTGTATATGGACATTATGTAGACCTTGTTTGTTATTCCCCTTTGAATGTAAGATAGCCCTTTGGTGTAGGAAGTAGAATATTTCTACTCCCCAATTTATCATTTAGGACAAGAAGGCAGGAAAAAAAAATCCCAAACATTAAACGTAAGCCTTTTAAGGGACAGATGGTGGTGGATTTCTGTCTCTTAATGCTTGAGAATTCCTGTCCTCGGCTGCAACAATGCTGAGAGTGAGGTAAAGATGGATTCAAAGGAGGCTTTTAGATCATGATGCATTGTCTTTGCAAAGATTTTAAAGGTAAAATAAAGTATCTAGCTTGTGAGTAGGCAGTTATTAAATTTCTTTTTAACATTGAATTTCCACTTTTTTCAGTTGTGCAGTTTGTTGATAGCATCATCTATTCCTTACAAAAATACTTATTTCCTATTTGATGAGCCCACCTACAGATAACAAACTTCTCCCACCTCCAAAATCCCCCAAATTTGATCCCTGCAAAAGTTAGCTACTGCCTAGTTCCCAGTTAACCTACTAGACATTCCAGCTCCCTGCCCGTTTCTAGGTACCAGACATGGTACAGGAGTCACTGCAGGGCGAATGTGGATAGAGGCACAAATAAACCTCACTGAACTTCAGCCTGGCACAGGAATTCCGCATAAGACAGCAGAGGACAGTGTGAGAAGTGCCAGATAGAGACAGGGGTTATGTGCTCTTGAAGCACCCAGACAGGTGAATTACTTGTGCCTAGAAGGCAGGGAGTTTTGGAAAGGACAACAAAAAGGAGATACTTCAATTAGATGCTTAAAAAAATAAAGACAGGTATCCCCATAGGGACCAGATGGATTCCAAGCAGAGAAAACAGTGTGGTCCAAGGCATGAAAACATGGAATTTTATAGAATCTTATGCAAACAAGAATATTTCACTCCAGCTAGTGAGGTGGGTGTCTGAGGTGGGGAGTTGGAGCCAGGGGGTGGCTGAGATGACCTGAGGCCAGGTGGTGAGCATATCCATATCAGTGAGTGGGAGGAAGTCAGGAGACGCCCTGAATTCATTCAAACAGTAAACCTAGAAACTGAAGCATTTTCTGTTCACAATGTCCATTAAGTAACACTTGGAGATCATTCTTTCTGTGTATAGTATATTTAGGTGAGCAAAACTAGTGGTTCTTAGGCATTTTTACCTTTTGTTTTATGGAAGAGCCAACAAACTGTGCATGTGGGTTACAGGAATCCTTGTTGGTGGCTGTTTACATGCAAATTTCAATACCAGACTGGAATGATTTTGCTGTAAATAAAAAGTACATTATACTTTTAGATTCTCTTCAGGATCTGTTATTGAGCATTACCTGTGAGTGCAGATATGTGCTAGAAATCTTGAGGGCAACGAGAGAAACATGAAAAAAACAGCATTAATGTGTACAATAAATAGATTCAGATTTTACATACCATTTTCTGTGTATTTGCCATTTGATATTATACTCGCTGGTATTTTTCACGGAGAGGCAAGAGTTGGATATTTGTTGGAGCCGTAATGGTGTAAAATTTAAAAAGACAGTCTAAGTTTTGATTGAAGTCTTGAATGGTGGATAACATTTTAATAAACAGAGAAATTTGGCTGGGGGGATATGAGGAGGCAGGTGGAATGGAGGGGTGTGGACAAGAAGCATAAGTCTCAGAATGTTGGGGTGAGGCACGGATACGGGAGCTCTTAAAGCCCTTTATTCTTCTCATTGGTGGTCTTACATATCTGATGTCTCTCTTTGACTGAAAGCAGTTGCCACAGGGGAGAAATCCCTCATGACAGGGTAACTAGATTCTGTGAAGAAAGAGGAAAGAAATAGGTCACTATAGTAACATTCTCAAGTTAAAGCAGCAATATTGAAATCCGAGAAAGCAGGATTACTTATTTCTCCCTGCTAGGCAGCCTATGAGGCTTCCAGCATGCCAGCAGGCCCCTGTTGCAGACACATGCACTGCAGAGGTCCGGACTGGCCTCGGGGCAAAACTGAACTGTAAACCTTCAAGGGAGAGTCTCCGAAGTGTAATTGTGGTAACATATGTAAAATACCAACTTTTTTCTAAAGGAAGACATGGTGTGCAATTTGAGTTAGATCTGGTGAAATCTAGGAAAAAGGATTACTCATCAGAGAAGCTGCTTAATTGCTGAGAAAAACTGTATTAGCCCCAATATATCCCTCGCCTTGATAAGAATCACTTTTTGTAAATGTTTATCGTTATAAAACTTAGAAACTCATCCCATCTCCAGGTGCTATTTTGCTAGTGTAGTTGGAAAAATCAATATACCATTTTCTTATGACAAGGGCAGCTTATGTATTTTGTAGATATGAGGTGAAGAGACAGGGAAATGAAGATGTCAGTAGAAAACAACTGGAGAGAAATAGAAATAAAAGAGAATTATCATAAAAGTCAAGATTAAGTGTATGGATCATATGCATATAATTCTTATCATTTTTTAACAGCTTTATTGATATATCAGCTGATGTGGGCTCAGAGAGCCGAGGAGTTGAAGGTCTGGCAGTAGTGCTCTTTTGTTCAGAGAATAGCATGGAGTAGCATGGGGATAGCACCCATGGGCTGTAAAGAGCTGCGATGGGTTGAGAGTAGGGCTAAATTTAAGGCATAGGTATGTGAGTTATCTCTTCACAAGACAAAGGAAAGATCATGAAAAAAGTCGTTAAAATAGTAGCAGTGCAGGTGGGATCTGGTTATCAGATGGTCCTATAGCTTTGGATACAAATCAGGTCGGATCAGGTCAGGATGTCCTGTGCTTCCCAGAGGATGATATAGATCGGTACGTAGGGCAGGATGCCTTGGGCTTCTCTCCCTGGGGCAGCCTTGATCGTTATCATAGAAACCACCCCCCCCCCCCCCGAACCCATTTGGCCCCGAAATCCTTTGGGGATATGGACGATGGTCAATCTTCTGTAACTACTTCCGGCTGTATAATGTCATAGAGCTGTCTCTAAATGGGGCCATAGGGGTACAGGCAGGAAGTTCAGTGGGCCGGAAGGTTGTGCCCACAGAGTCCAAGGCTGACAAGGTATAAAGATCCTCGGGAGACGAGAGAATCGTTTGACTGTAAGAGGTCCAGGAGGAGAAAATTTGTTGCTATCTGGAAGACAAACAGTGAAATAGACAGCAAATTATAATAAGAAATACAAGCAATGTGGTGAACCCAATGAATAAAGCTTTGATAGTAGTCCAGAGACCTGGACCTGACCAGGAGTCCAACCAATCATTTAGGGATAAGGTAGGGTCAGACATGGATTTAATTTGGTGGCTCATATCAGGTAGGAAGCCAGAGATATTTTGATGGTAGTCAGGAATGTAGACACAATATTCAGTTTTTATAATGGCACAAGTGTCAAGACATCCAGTGCCATTCGGTTTTGGAGGACTGCCTTACACAGGATACTTCTAAACCGAGCAGTGAAAGGCTGTGTTGTGTATAGTTTAATGCCTTCATGGTAAATTTGTTTAGGGCTTCCGTGTGCCAGATGACACTTTCAATTCCTAATTGAGAAAGAAAATTGAGGCAAGGTGATCATACCAGTGGAAGACAGAATGGGTCCAGCATTGTCATAGGTTGGGTAGGCTAGCAGGAGGAGATATACTAAATGTAGTTCTTCCTTGCATTCAGATGAAGCCTCGGGTGCATGGCCCAATCCATCCAGGCAGCAGCCAAGGCCATAAGTTGGAGCCACATAGCCACTGAGTGCTGTTAGGGGCTAACCAATGTGTGCTGGTCCATCTATCCCAGTCAGTCCCAAACCAATCAGTATTTCTTAAGGCTGTGATATGAGAACACGTATAACAGGGAATTTGTCCCATAGGTCTGGTGCTATCAGGCCACGTATCACAAGTGTGATTGGTTTGTTCCCAACATAGAGTGGCCTTTTGACTGAGTTGACCACTAGTAGGAGTGAGCCAAATATATTCATCCCAAATTTGGTATAGTCCATCCTGTGTGTATCGATAGGTTGGGGACTTTACTTTTGGAACTTGTTGTTTATGACCCACCTATGACAAGGTGAATCTAGTTAGTATTTGGGCAATAGAGTTGAAGGAAAAGGTTGATTGTGGCCAGGGAGTTCCCAGGTATCAGAGACGGATGTCCACAAGGAGACATGATTAGTAATAGATGAGTCTTGTAGAAGAGAAGAGCTAGAAATGTATTGTGTAGTGAAGAGAAGCACTGCATGCCAATCAGTTCCCTGGAGGGGAGAGACCCACCAGGGGAGGCCAGAAATACTAGACAGAGGCAAGAGTCCGCAAACCCAACATGTGGTTTGGTTATGGAGCTCAGCATAATATTGAGCCCATTTTAAAAAAGAATTGTCTGTCATTACAAAAGGAGATAAGAGGAAATAATCAAGATAGGATTTATTTTGTTCTAAAAAGTAGTTTTAAATCGCCAGTTTGTTCACAAGAGTAGTCCGGTTGAACAGCAGGGTCTGGATCAGCTTTGTACAGTATTGTGATCAGAATCCTCCTTTGTGGGACTACAAATAAGAACATCATCAACGTACTATATTAAACCACCAACAGGGAATTGGACATCCCTCAGATCCTTGCCTACGGCACTTCCAAACAAGTGTGGACTATCCCGAAAACCTTGAGGGAGGACTGTCCACGTCAACTGGGTAGGAAGAGCTTCATTAGGAAACTTCCATTCAAAAGCAAATAAAGATTGAGAAGTTTCATCCAGAGGAATACAAAAGAAAGCATCCTTTAAGTCCAGGACTGTAAGCCAGTTTTCTGGGATCTGGGAAAGTATAGCATCTGGGTTAGGCACGATGGGGTGGATAGGAACAGTGGCCTCATTAATTATGTGGAGGTCCTGAACCAAATGATAATCTCCATTTGGCTTCTTTACAGGCAAGATAGGAGTATTATAGGGAGATTGACATCGTTTAAGAAGGCCGTGACTGAGGAATTTTAATATAAGTTGTGGGAATCCTTCAATTTGCCTCTGGTTTTAAAGAGTATTGCTTCTTATGGGGACAAGAGAAGAGTCCCGCAGGATTATAGAGACTTGTTGTGCTGTTATAGCTCTTCCTGGAAGGAAGCAGTCCCAAACCTGGGGATAAACTGGAATTTTAGAGGGTATCTGGGAAACAACAGAGCTTGGAGAGAGCGCGGCAAACAAGCAGTCCTCCTCACGAGTTAGAATAAATTGGCTTCCTAATTTTTCATTGTCTCGCCCTAATAATGGAGTAGGACAAATAGGTAGGACTAGAAAAGTAAGGGAAAACACCTGAGTCCGATATGGCAAGATAAAGGAAGAGTTTGATAACAAAACTTAGAGTCACCCTCTATTCTGACAATTTTTAATGGGACTTACAAGTGGGGCCAGAGTAGTAAACAAGTACAGAGTAAGTGGCTCCTGTATCAATAAGAAAATTGATCTGCTTACCTTCCACATCCAGAGTCACCCGGGGCTCAGTCTGTTCGATGGTGATGGGAGCCAGACTGGCCTCTGGGGCCCTTCAGGCGGAGTCCTCAGGATCACATCTCCAGGCAGGGAAGTGTGTTCTTGGCCCCTCCCTGCTCTGGAGGCAAGGACAATCACGCTTCCAATGTCCCTCTTGCCTACAGAGAGGACAAGGCCCAGAAGGAAGATCCCTTCTTGGGCACTGTTTGCTCCAGTGTCCAAGTTGACGTCAAAGGTAACAAGGGGACTTACCTGGGCCTCCGCCATTGGTAGTTTGAGGCTTGGGCCCCTGGTTAGCCTGTTTCTGTGGCAATGGCAGCTGCTAAAATGTGAGCCTGTACCTTACCCTGTAATTTTGCCCTTCTCTCCTTATCCTGTTTAAGAGTCAAGTCCCGATCATTAAACACATGAGTAGCAACCTCCAAAAGTCTCTGTACAGGTGTTTGACGACCCAAGGCCAGTTTAGTCAGTTTTCAGCATATGTCTGGGGCAGATCAACTAATGAAGGGCATATTTAGAATAGTCATCCCTTCTGAGAAGTAGGGGCTAGATTAGTGTATTTTCGAATAGCTTCAGCTAATCTCCCTTGAAAAAGGGCAGGGTTTTCATCTGTTCCCTGAGTTATTTCCCAGAGTTTGTCAAAATTGACTGGCTTGGTAAATCCCTTCTTCATTCCCTCTATTAAACATTAACCATGTGATTCCGTTGTCCTCGATCTTCTTCATCCCTATAATCCCATTTGGGGTCTGTATCTGGCACCTCAGTGCCTCCTACTGGATATTTATGTCTGCCTCTAATATGTAAATCATCTGCAAATTCACATGTTCCCACCCAAATACAACTTTTTTCATCTGTATTGCAGCAATGAGTAAGAATAATATAAATATCCTGCCAGATCAAGTCAAACATCATGATGAGCTGTTGAAAGCAATCAATAAATTGGGAAGGATTTTCTGAATCTCTAACCAGGTGTGTCTTTAGTTGAGCCATATCAGACATTGAAAATGGCACATGGACTCGAATGGTCACCATTTCCCAGTTTGCTACCTTGCGGAGAGGGAGGTGTCCAGGATTGTAAGAGGTCCCACTCCTCGTATGACCTGCAGGACTTATGGGGATTGAGGACTCAATTTTAGGTTCCTCCTCATAGGGAGGGGGTATTCTGGTCTTTGAGTCCTCAGGAGAGGTTAATTCGGCAGGAGCTGAAGGGGCCTTAGGAAGAGGTCTAACAAGGCAGTCATCATGTAATATATCAGGTATAGGTTTTTCTACCTTAGTTGGGGAAGCTAGACACATGCGACAAACCTCTCTGAGTTCAGGATCTTGATAAAGGACTATGAATGCTTGAATATAAGGAATTTCAGATTATTTTCCCAGGTGGCTAGTTGAAAAATAGTATTAAAATTTAGGGTGCCATTCATGGGCCATTTTTCTTCATTCAGAGTATATTGAGGCCAAACAGTATTACAATAAAAGATAAGTCTCTTTTTCTTTAGATCTTGTAGATCAAATTATGCCCAGTTATTTAAAAGCCAACCCAAATGTGAGTCCTAAGGAATGGAATTAGAAGCTCCCATGGTCCTAAGAAGAAAAAAGACAAAAGAAGAGAGATGAAAGAAAAGGGTTGATTACCTTGAAACCCCCCCCCCCCAAAACTAGGGCAGTGTCCTACCCATCGTTCCTCCTGTGGGGTTCCTTTAGCAAGAGGTGATGGGGACATCCCCCAGCATTGCATCCCTTGTATACCTTCCCTATTATGCCTGGCAGTAATAGGTACCTGGTAAATGGTCCCAGAGATAAAAGAATAGAGAAAAACAGTGAAGAATTTTCCACCAGTGTGGGGGACATTCTACCCAATTGCGTCCTGTTCTCCCAAGTAGGGGTTCCCATACTCAACGAAAAGTTAGAGTTTTGTACTTTGTTTGAACTGGAGTCCCAGATGGGACTTTCCTGCCATTTGGAGTGTGGTCAGGAGCCGTAGGGAGGGATACCAATCCAGCCTTAGGAAAAGAAACCTGCCATGGGAGTCTTGGAGATTGGCGACTGTCCTAATGACTTAAGTGGTCGACCTGTGCCCATGTCAAATTTATGTATTAGAGATAGGATTAGGAAGGAATGGATTAGTTCATTCTTCATCACCCTCAGGCTTAAGGTACTGATTCTCTTCAGGCTGAATGCCATGATTCGCCCCATAGAGTAGCCATGGGCAGCAAACGTGGATTCAAATAGCTGTCTGAGAAGGTTCCCGATGAAGAAATGAATTTAGATCCATCCTTGGAAAAGAGCAAGGCACAAGGAAGAAAAGGACACTTACCAGAACTTAAGCTCACAAGCCAATGAAGCAAGATCCCCGTATGGGCCACCAGAAGAAATGATGCTGGCTCAGCGAGCCGAGGAGTTGAAAGGAAGATTTCTTGGATGCTCCAGGTCTGGCAGTAGTGCTCTTTTATTCAGAGAATAGCATGGAGCAGCATGGGTAAAGGACCCATGGGCAGTAAAGAGCTGCAATGGGTTGAGGGTAGGGATACATTTATAAGGCATAAGTATGTGAGTTATTTCTTTACAAGACAAAGGAAAGATAATGAAAAAAATCATTAAGATGGTTACCAGTGCAGGTGGGATCTGGTTACTGGGTGGTCCTATGACTTTGCATGGGAATCAGGTCGGATCAGGTCAAGATGTACTGTGCTTCCCAGAGGATGATATAGATCAGTATGTAGGGCAGGATGCCTTGGGCTTCTCTCCCAGGGGCAGCCTTGATTCTCATCATCAGCTACATGCTGATGAGCAGAATTTGCTTCCTTAAGATGTGTCTTTTTGGCATGAGGATTATTTTGGGCTTGCTATTGTTTTAAAAAACTGCAGACATGGGAGAAGCTCTGAAAACCAAGTAGAAGTTACCCTTTGTAGGAGACATTTACATTTGTTAAGGGAAATGTCCATTTGTAAAGGTGTCTCCCTTGCTGTTCCAGGAAGAAGGGGGATGACCTTATCTCTAGAATCTCTTAGCAATGAGGAAATCAAGGACTTAAATCTGCATAATAACTTTACTCTTGTTAACTGTGCTTTTCTGGTGATCTCCCATAACCGACGCCTCCCACCCCCAACATCCTCCTTTGTCTTTAGCTGAAGATGGTATTTAAGGTGGCAACCTCAGCCATTCGGGCAAGTTACTCAGTTTTCCTGAGTTTCTCCCTTGTACTCACATTATGAAGCTTTGTTTGATTTTCTGTTATTCTGTCTCATGTCAGTTTAATTCTTAGACCAGCCAGAAGGACATTGAGGGCAGAGGAATTCTCTTCCTCCGCTACATACACATATTTAAAGTGTACAATGTGATAAATTTTGGCATGTATCTACACCCAGAAACCAGCCCACAGTCAAGACAATCAATGATCATTGCCCCTGAGAGTTCCCTCCTGTCCCTTTGTCATCCTCACGCTTGACTCTTCCTCAGAGAACCGGTGATCTACTTTCTGACACTATGGGTTAGTATGCATTTCCTAGAACTTTATAATAAAGTCAGAGAGTCTGTGTTGTTTTGTCAGGCTTCTTTCTTTAGCCCTCTAATAGTGGTGTAGTGAGGTTTCGTTATGATCTTGTTTGCACCTCGCCAGTGAGGATGCTGTTGAAATCTTTTCATGGACTTGTTTGTCATCCCTATATCTTTTTTGGAGAAGTGTCTGTTCACATCTTTTGTCCATTTTATAATTGAGATTTGGTTTTGTTTCCTCATTACTAAATTTTGAGAGTTCTTTTTATATTCTGGATGTAAGCCCTTTGACAAATACATAACCGACAAATATTTTCTGGCAAATTGTAGCTTTTATTTTCATTCTCTTAAAAGCATCTTTTGACAAATAAAAGTTTTTCATTTTGATGACATCCAATTTACCAGTTGGTTCTCTTAACCAATCTTGCTTTTGGTGACATATCTAAGAAATATTTGTCCAACAATAGGTCACAAAAGATTTCTCCTGTCTTTTGTTCTAGAAGTTTTACAATTTCAGATTTAACATTTAGGTCTATGGTCCATTTCAAGGTAATTTTCATGCAGTTGCGCATCACTTAATGATGGGGATACGTTCTTAGAAATGTGTCAGCAGGTGATTCCATCCCTGTGTGAGCATCACAGAGTGTACTGATGGAAGCACAATCTGCCACCTCAAAATGTATCTCTAACGTGAGTATTATTTTAGGCTGATTATTTTTAAGAAGCAAAAGACTCAGGATTTTTTTGTTACCTCTCCTTTAACTGCCTAAAAGAATTAATATTACAAAAATCTGTCTCTGGAATCGAGCGATCACCTTAGCATCACATGAACTAGGTGGTAGACAGGGAGGCACCCAGAAAAGCCTGTTTGTTGGCTCCCCCCGTGCTCTTCTGTTTCTGTGTGGCCAAACACTTGTTTTCCAAACGTTTGCTCCTTTTCACCTTCCTGTGAATTCTTTCCTTCCCTTTGAAGTCCCTGACTGTCCCCATCCCAACATCTTCTTTTGTCCTTATCTGAGGATGGTATTTACGGTGAAGGCTTCAGCCATTTTGTCGAGTTACTCAGTTTTCCTGGGTTTCTCCCATGTGTATGTTGATACACTTTTGTCTTTCTCCTGTTAACCTGTTTCATGGCAATTTAATTCTTAGACCAGCCAGAAGAACCTAGAAGGGTAAAGGAAAATTTCTTACTTCCTTGCAGTACTCACACAAACCTAGAGAGTATACAGCTATATGGTACTCATCTTATGGGATCATGGTCACATATGTGGTCCATCATTGACTGAAATGTCTATATGCCTATATATCATGTGAAGTATGGATTAAAGTTCATTTTTTTTGCTCATGGATATCCAATTGTTCCAGTACCATTTCTTGAAAAGACTACCCTTTCCCCATGAAATATGACTATAACACTAGCACAGTCAATATCAATAACTTCCAAAGCCACACTTCCATTATACATTGGAAATATTCAACTACAAGTGTAGCTCTATGAGCCAAACTGGAGGAAAATGGAAAACTGCAGTCAGCTAACAGACTGTTGGGTAAACAATACATGTTGGGACACTTTTCTATTTCACTAAGTTTTACTCTTCACATTTTGAACATGATGCCCAATTGGATACTTTGAGAAGGCTGTATAAAAAATACTACTATGGCCAGCCCTAGTGGCCTGGTTGTTAAGTTTGGCGTGCTCTGCTTTGGCTGCCCGGGTTCAGTTCCCAGGTGCAGACCTGCATGACGTGTCTGTCAGGGGCCATGCTGTGATGGCGGCTCACATACAAAAAGAGGAAGATTGACAGTGGATGCTAGCTCAGGGCAAATCTTCCTCACCAAAAAAAAAGAAAAAAATACTCCTAAGGTGGAGGAAGCTAGCACTAGGCACCAGTGAAGTGACTGCACTACCTTCACCAGGTGCTGAATGGTTACAACTGAAATGCTCTTCCTGCCTCTGTTCACCGCAGTTCATTGTCTACTGCTGCTAGGTGATATTTCTAAAGTAGAAATTCTGTTATTTCACTCTTTTTTTTAATTTGTGAGAAACTCCAACTTGTCCTACTTTTTCAGAATTCTAGAGGACACTAACATATCTCTGAGATGCCTACCATTTTCCAAGGACCCTGTGCTCCAGCCTCACTTCTCATGTCTCCCTACATGTGTCCTGTTCTTTGTGCAGGAGGTGTGGTCTTCCTGCTGTGGCCTCTTCCCTTTCTCTGTTTGGCAAACAGCTACTCACTTTTTAAGACCCTCTGTGAAAAATCAAGTTTCTCTAGCAGGATCAGTCCTTCCTTACTTTGTGCCGTCAGATCAGTCCCTGTCTTGAAATACCATATTTATCACATCAGACTGAATCAGCTGGTATTCCTCCCTGTCTGCATGTCCCTGCGCAGCAGCGATGGGGACCTGTTTGTCTTAGATCTGCTATAGCTAGTATGTAATTTCACCTGGAATAAGCACTCACAAATGGTCATTTAATGAATGAGTAAATGAAGTTGGTGAATTTTCGTGTTACTCATACTCATCTGCATCTATGGAGTGCTTTTCTTTTTCTGTTGACTATTGATTTTATGAAGATGATGACCTTTCAGCTGTGGAGACTGTCACCCTGCCTACTTTCCTGGAGCACCTGGGCTCCATGGCCAACAGGCAAGTCTTCCTGAGGCCTTTGACTTAGATTAATCTGGAAACACTGCTTTCATCATGCCCCAGCCCATCAGGAAGCTGCAAGATGCCTGTACTCTTTCAGGATACAGGCCCAGCTCCCCAGGCAGGCTTTGAAAGTCCTCTCATCTGGGTCCCCTGTCCTGTTCCCATTTACTCTACTCTTCCTCATAGACTTCTCCTCTTAATCAATATTCTGCTCTCTCCCCAAATAATCCTGTACACTCCCACCTCCATGACTCTTTGCATGGAAATTCCCTGAGATTCAAGCAAAATCTCCCTTCTCTTTCATCTCCAAGGGTCTGTATTTGGGGCTCTGTGTGAGTCTCATCCTCTCCCTGAGGTCACCCTTTCTGAACTTGCTGCTGACACTGCTAGTTTGACATCTCACCAGACACTGCTTCCTATTGTTACAAAGCTTGGTGGTACAACGAGAACGTGTCTATTTCTGTAACCCCTGGCAGAGCCTAATATGGTGCATTGCAATACTTATTATTTGATGTTATGATGGTGGTGAACTTGGGTAGGAAGAAAGAATTTACTGAAGATCAAGCACAGCATAGCTAAAGCTCTAACTATAGAGAGTGATTATTCATTCAGAGAAATACACAAATCCACAGGGAATAACGAGACTGTAGGTTTTTTGGATAAGAAGCATGCATGTACCTTCATGTGCTGCCTCCCCCACCCCAGCCCCAGCTCAGTCTTGAATACTATAGGTGGGTGCCAGAGAACAACCGGAGGAAAGCCTTCCTTCCCCCTCACTGACATTTAGGCGGAAGCCTTCCTTCGGAATTCCTCATCCTCAGAGGACAGTCCTGATCTGTGCTTGCACCCACCTGGAAAAAAAAAAAAGAAGCGTTCCCTGAAATCTGACTCTTGCTCTCCACTTTTGACTCTGATACCAGAACAAAGGACAGTTGGAGGCGGTACCCGCCGACCCAGTTCAGTCAGCTTTGTCTCTTGACAATGAGGTACCATAATGAAGCCCTTTTGACATAACAGTATTTCCGTGCCAAGATGCCCATTTGTTCTAAATAAGAATCAATAATGTTCAATTAATATAGATTATGTCACCAAGCAGTTAATTTGGAATGTCATTGCTTTGCAGTTCATATCCTGACCTAACTGAGCCTAATGACATCCACCCAGAGGGCCGCACCATTGGGATGGAAAAGGGCCGAGACCCTCGTCTCTCCACCTCCCAGAGCTAGAATTCCGTTTCAACAGGAGCAGTCCAGCATATGGCCTCCCTCCCCATAAGAATAAGAGGGAGGAATCACTCTCTTTGATGACGTCCCTGGTAACCTGGGCAGGGAGTAGAGCCATTTTTGGTTTTACAGATGGAATCAGTGCTCACAACTGAGGGCTTGGAATATGGACCAGACAGCTGCAGATGTTCACACTATGGTCATCTGGGAGCATGGAGCCCCTGTGTGATACAGGCCATGTTTGGTGTGTGCATGTTGCAGCAACACTCTTTTTGAGCTCTTCCTTTTCCTGGTACATAGACTGGGTTGTTCTGAGGCTTAATGCTATCTTCTGCCGGTTCTCTATAACTCATCCAGAGAGTGGGAGAGTGGACAAATGGGTCTCCAGTGTAATTTTCACTTGTTATATTTTAAAGTTACTCCAACAGTCTAAGCATTATACACCTCTGATCATAGAACAAAGATAATTGTACATCCAAATGGTTACAGATCTTAACTAGTTCATCTGTGCTTATGCAAATGTCAGATGCATACATGTATTAGTCAGGGTTCTCCAGAGAAACAGAACCAATAGGCTGTGTATATGTGCATGTGTGTGTGTGTATATATGGAAGCTTTTTATTATAAGGAATTGGCCCACACATTTATGGAGACTGACAAGTCCCAAGATCTGCAGATGAGTTGGCAGGCTGGAGACCCAGGAGAAACGGATGTTCGAGTCGAGTTCAAGGCCAGAAAAGACCCATGTCTCAGCTCGAAGCCATCAGGCAGGAGGAGTTCCCTCTTACTTGTAGGAGGGTCAGCTTCTTTGTTCTCTTGAGGCCTTCAGCTGATTGGATGAGGGTGCGTTAGGAGGGGCAGTCTGCTTCGCTTAGCTTATTGACTCACATGGTAATCTCATCTGGAAACACTCTTCACAGACACACCCAGAATAGTGTTTGCCCAAGTGTCTGGGCACCCCATGGCCCAGTCGAGTTGACACATAAAACCAGCCACCACAGTGCCTGTGGTCATCAGAAGATTCCAAAGGCCTTTCTCCTTTCCTATGTTCTGTAACTCGACCTTCAGCCTCTAAGCTCAGGAGTGAGTCTTACATTAGAGGAGGGCCTGACAAGGATGGAATGAGTTGGTAAGGCCTGTTGTTTATTATATTTTCCTGTCCTCTGAAGCCACAGCCCCCTTCCCCGACTTTCCCTGATACAGCCACTGATGAACACAATCTCACTCTCTATTGGTCATCATTCTGGTCCTCCCAAATCCTTGTGGCATACATCGAATCACCTGAGCCATTGGTTTATGAGGGAATTTTGTAAGATTTGCCCAAATGTGAGGAGGCCTGGCTGGGGACACCAAGGATCATTCAAAGTTGCCTAGTGCCACCACCTCCTGACTCAAGATGTCCTCTCCCCTCCCCCTCTTCAAAAAGAATGATGCTGCACTGTGTACACACAAAGCATGGCCTGTATCACACAGGAGCTCCGTGCTCCCAGATGGCCACAGTGTGAATGTCTACACCTGTCTGGTCCATATTCCAAGCCCTCAATTGTGAGCACTGATTCCATCGGTAAAACCAAAAATGGCTTTGCTCCCGTCGCCCCAAATTTCAGCTCCTCAGCAGTTTCCAATGTTCAGGAGCATTTAGAGAGGGCTTGGTAGTTCTTTGTAGCCTTTTCAGCCCAAAGACTGTGTTGGATAGGTGTGGATTTATGACGTCGGTTTCTATGTCACGACTTGTGATATTTTTCAGTAGGTGCTATTAGTAAAGTAGAAATGTATATCTGTGTAGTTTCTTTAGGTATTTTTTTCCTTCTACGTTATCTCACTTGCTTCCCACTGTACCCTATTAATTGGGCAGGACTCATTGTTTTGATGAACAATTGATTTGGGACAAAGCTAGTTGGTAGCTAAGTTAGAATTGCACATTTCATTCATTTATTTAGCTATCCATTAGTTATCTATGAAGAATTTGCATATGAACCTAGCACTGTGTTAGTGACATAGCAATGAATCTGATGGCATCTCTGCCCTCGGCAGCTTTTGTTGAGAAACTCTCCTGATGGTGCCGAGCCCCTTCTGTAACGCCTGGCACCCTGCAGGCTGGTGGGCTTAGAGTGGTCTCCCCTACCTGGGCTGCACAGTGGAACCACTTGGGGGCTTGTCAGAATGCCAGCTGAAATCCAACAGACACACACACTTACAGGCCGCACACAGAGATTCTGATCTAATCATTCTGGGGTGTGGCCCGGGCTTTAGGAGTTTGGAAGGTCCCCAAGTGGTTCTAATGTGCAGCCAAGGATGAGGGCCACTAAAGTGGAGATGGGAAGACCCCTGGGTCTTTAATCACAGCTTGAGCCACTGAGAAAAAGGTCTGAGAGGCTTTTGCTAATACGAATGCTAAAGGCCAATGCCAAAAACTACTGAGGCCATTCTGGAACATTTTTGTCTGAGAAAATTTTAAAACAGGTAGAACCTAGTGATCTCTGGCTCGTGTGAGAACTCTTAAGAGGAACTCGTTAGCTCTCTTGAGTTAGGTTGAAGTATCACGTATTTTTTCTCTTGAGTTTTCTTTGGAAGAATGGAGAAAGATTAAAAGGAAACCAAAACAGTGCTACTATTATTTTAGTACCTGGAAAACATGAGATTGCAAAATGGTTAACAGTTGGGACGTTAATCCAGTGTTGACACTGGCTGTGACACTCCGTATTAATCGAATCAATGCTGTCCCAGGAAGCAAAACTTCCTGATTTCCTTTGGCTGGTCCTTGACATAAGACATGTGCAACAATCTTCTTAGAATTGGCTGCTGCTGCTTTTTTTTTTTTTTTTAATTTTGGGACTTTTCCTTCTTCCAACAAAAGGCATCCCTTTGAGATTACTGAAGGAAGCCCAGAGTAATGCCCAGCAGCTCCAGCTGGATCCTCGGACATGGTCAAATTTCATAATCAGCAGCAGAATGAAAAACTTGAGTTATAGTTTCAGGTGGTGAGGAGAGGATTTTTGTTTTAAAAATGGATTTTTCCAGGCACCCAAAGGCTGTTGAATCCGGGTCTAGGCTTACGCCTACCCAAGCATCTGCTGCGTTTAGGGCCTCATCCACGTTTAGATTCTGAAAACCGTTCAGAGCCTTTTCTGGGACACTCATTTAAATAGGAGGACACTGGGACAGCAGGTCACAATAGGGAATATTGAGACCGGCTCCATGCAACAATCATTAATCATTTCTGTCCTCTCTAGACTCTGTATAAGATATGGGTAGAGATGGATCAATAGCTAATCGTGACTCCAGGAATAGTAATTAGTAAACTATCTGTCATGGTTCTGTTGAAAAGGAAAAGTATAAAGTACATAAGCAGAACCGCATATGAAAGAAAAGAGTTTTTAAAATAAGAAAAATCTAAACTTTTGTCCCAGTACCATCACTTAACTGAAGATCTTAATCTACTCACTTAAACTTTCTGGCTCTGCTTTTTGTTTCAATAGCTATAATAATTCTTACATCACAGAGTGGCTCTAGAGATTACAAGGCCCATATCAAACACCTGGTAGATACCAGTTTTTAAAAAATTGGTACCTTAGTCCTTCACTGTAGTTAGTATTACCTGAAAGTCAAGGCTAGGACTAGTTCTCTTGGCGTGAGTTTGGGAGGTGTAAACAAGTTAATGGTTTGGGGGAGGCTGGGAATTCTAACGCACTGTGTAATGTGCATACCTTCCTCAAACGTTCACTGAGCGAGTACTGCAGTGCAGACACCTGCAGCCCACTGGGGATGGAAGGCTAATGGGGCGTTGTTTCTCTCCTTGAAGACTTAGCCTTCAGTTGAGGACAGCACATTCACGAGTGGATTTACTGAAATAGAGAGAACCAAAGTAGAGGCAGAAATAAAGAGATGTGATCCTGCATTGTAAACTTGAACGTTGCTGAAAGAGTAGATCTTAATTGTTGTCACCACACACACACACACACACACAAGGTAAGTATGTGAGGTGATTGCTGTGTTAACTAACCTCACTGTGGTGATGATTTCACTATATATGTGTTTATCCAGCCACCACATCGTACACCTTAGACTCACACGATGTTATATGTCAGTTGTATCTCAATAAAGCTAGAAAAAATTTAAAAAATAAAGTGATGATGTGGGGATGTAGACGAAAAGAAATAACCACAATAAAGTCTAATTGGAAGAGTGGTGATTACTGTGAACACATGCACGTATTTCCATGGAAGTGCAAGCGTTTCGATTCCGTGTGGTCAGTAACAATAGCTCCCCTTCCCTACTCCCTGCCCCCTACACTCGACACCCTCTAAAGCCCTGGCAGTCTCCCCAGACCTGTGCTCCCCCGCCCCCACTCCCAGCTCCTTTCCGTGCTGCTCCCTCCGGGACTGTTCACCCTTCCACGTCAATGCCAGTTAGTTGCTCCATCTCCACGTAGACTCTTGTGTCGCCCACACCCACTACTCCCACAGGTTGGGACGACAGGTCTTATTAGTTCATGCCCCCTCTATTCCCTGGAATATTCCTCCATTATAGCACCCCTCCCACAGAAGGGCAGGGTCTTTTTTACATGTTTCTTGAAAGCAGGTAACAGGTCTAATTTTATCTCTGTGTCACTGAGTTGTGTCCCAGGCCTTCTGTTTGTTCACAAATATCAACTAATACACAGACATGCACATACCACAATTTTTTTTCCCCTGCTGTGGACACGGGCCAGAGTTTCGACTTTAGCAGTGGGTGATGAAGACTGGGACTAAGGATGCTAAAGTCAGATAAACCTGGGTTCAAGTTCTCATTTTCCTATTGACTAGCTGATGAGCTTGACTGAATTACTTAAATTAAAATTTTTTTCCTTCCTCTTGAAAATGGGAATGTTAATAATATATTCACAATAGAGTTATTGATAGTGTTCAATATGGAAATGAGATAAAGCTAGCTCATGCCCAGTATATAAAATCTGCAGTTAGCATTTAGAGTGTATGATTTTGCCGCTGCTTTGATATTGAAGTTGCACAAATAGAGGGAGATAGTGGGATATGGAAATAATTATTGGAGTGACCTCGTCCCCAAACCCCATCACTGGAACAATGCTTTCCTCTAAATGCTGCAGGCAGGGCCACTGCCCAATATTAAGGCCATTTTAAGGTGGTGTGGTGAGGCCTGGCCATCACAGGTCCTTCTTTGGCTTCCTGATCCCTGGTCAGAAGCTCATCAGG
Source organism: Equus przewalskii (assembly GCF_037783145.1). NCBI lineage: Eukaryota > Metazoa > Chordata > Mammalia > Perissodactyla > Equidae > Equus > Equus przewalskii. Next base: position 104,378,788 of record NC_091834.1, read on the forward strand.
GCATGTGGATGGGCTTTGTGCAGCTGTCACATAAACGTTCCCACCTCCAGAGATTTGCAAAGGCCACAGCAAGGACGAGGCATAATGAAGACAGACGCAACCAGGTACATAGTAAACGACTGACGAATTCAAGTAGACACGTGCGCTGGGAGTGAGTGCTCAGAGCAGAGAGGAGCAGTGGGAAACAGCTGGAACTGGATGCTAAGAAATCCTGGGACTATTGGAAATGGGCTCAGCCCTCTGCTGTGTGAGGCCCCGGTGCAGTGGAGGCAGCGCCTGCTTCAGAGACAGGCCAACCTTGGCTCAAACCACTCTATGCCTGAAAGCACGTGGCCCATCAAGTCATCCACATTTGCCATACCTCAGTTTCCGATACTGTAAGAAAATAGAGGTCGTGGTAACCACTCTAGAGTGTTTTTAATGAAAGTGACACGATACATGGAAAGGGCCTATGACATAGAAGTGCTGAATAAAGTAGTTGCTATAATTATGAGTGAGCTGATGCTGGAGGAGCTGTTACAATGTTCAAGGGACATGGTTCCTGCCCTTATGTAGCCTGTACCCCCGAAACTGAACGATATTCATTTCGCTTCACGATCCTCTCTCTTGTTAACTGTGCGGTTTTGGTTCCTCTCATGTGCGTTTACCTGTCTGATCACCCCGCAGGGCCCTGCCACCAGGGTTGTGTGTGACATCCAGGAACAGCGATAATATGATCAGTGTCAAGCATAGAGAGGCTTGGGTGTCATCACCATTTCATAGTCCAGTCCATGGGTAAAATGCCCCCCAGAAAGTTAAATAGAGATTGCTTTAAACAGGCCCAATATGCATCAGCCAGGACCTCATTGCCTCATCAGCATATGTGTCTCCTTCATGGCATGTTTGGGAAGGAGTCGTGGGAGATTTCATGCTATTTCTCATGCAAGGTCCTCATTTATTTGTCCAGCCTGTAACACAATGGGGAGCGGCCAGCCTTTCCTGGAGTGACACTGGGAAGGATTGATTATTCAATAACCTACTGGTGCTTTTAATATAAAGAGAGTTAATTATCATCATTAGCCTCCCCCTCCCCGGTGTGAACAAATGACAGACCCTGATGAGTCTTATTTGAATGATGCTGCTCAAACGTGCAGGCTCTGATTTCTGTGGACGGACGAAGCCCACATGGCTAGTGACAGGCTTGTGGCAGGTCATCAAGGGTAAGTAGGGAAAAGTGTGTTTCTTTAGGGTCAGGTGATTTATTGTGTAGGCGAGCTCAGACTTTGTCCGGAAGCAGCAGAAACCCAGGACTCCAGTTTATTTCTGCTCCTAACTGGCTCAGTGACCTTGTGCATGTGTGTGTGTATATACATGTGTTACATGTCTATGTGTGTACATGAGTGCAAGCATAAAGCTGTGTGTGTGTATATATGTGTACAAGTGTGTGTATTTATACTATATATATGTATATATTCACATATATATGGAATTCTTAATATATACAGATATAATCATTGTTTAATCATAAACTGAATATGTTTGAGTAGTGATTTCTGAGGCTGAACTCAAGTTTGTTTGACACGGGCATTAGATTATGGCTTAGATCATGTGCCTCTTCTAATATTGATATTTTAATAAACACACTCTCCCAATGCCACCTTGAGAGAGTCATGTGGTCCTTCATTAATCATTGCTGATATTATTTTCTCCAAGTGTTTACTCTTCTATTATTAAGAACAACCTCAATGCAGTTTTATCCTTTTGTTTTAATTGAGCTTTTTATTTTGAGATAATTGTAGATTTGCATGCACTTGTACAAAATAATATGGAAAGATCCTGTGTACCCATTAGCCAGTTTCCCCAGGTGGTTCCATCTTCAAAAATATAGTAAAATGCTGGATATTGACATTCATGCAGGCAAGACACAGGATGTTTCCATCCCACAAGGATCGCTCATGTTGCCCTTTAATAGCCATACCACACCCTCCAGGGCCACCCTCCTTAACCCTGGCAACAACTAATCTGTTCTCTGTCTCTATGATTTTTTAATTTCAAGAATGTTGTATAAGTGGAATCATACTGAATGTAACCTTTTGGGATTGGTTTTTCCACTCAGCACATTTCGCTGGAGATTATTTATATACACTCCCGTGGTTTCATCTTGGAAGGATCCTGAGTCTCTGAAATCCTAAGGTCAGGATCCAAGAGCAGCAGAGCTGTGGGATCCCCTCATTTCAGTGATAGAGGCTCAGAGAGGTCTTCTGTAGTGGATAGATGTCTTACAGCTGAGTACAAACCTTTTTAATTTTGCCAAACTGGAATTGTAAGAAAAGGCACAAAGATGCCCCATTGCTGGTACCCCCAAAGGGTATTCTTGGTCATCCCAACCTTTGTGTCACCAGAAGGGCTGTGACCTCTGCTGCACAGCATGTGGAAGCTTGTGCTGGGGTCACCCAGACCATCCTGGGCCTCCTCCCCCTTGCTTAGGCATGCCTCGGCACGATGTCGCAATCACAGGAAATGCCTCTCCTTTAATGTTTCCTGGAGTCCAACTTGTGAACATTTTGGAATGAAGGTGCTTCAAGAAGCAGCCAAAGGGCATGACATTCCACGATACAAAATGAGACATCTTCCTGGCCTTCTCTCTGACTAAAGTCCTAGTCCTCATGCAGCTGGTCATTCCATCTCTTGTCTCTTGTCTTCTTCCTTCTGAAAGAATGTTCCAGCCTACTGGAGCTCTTGCATCTCTTTTCCTCTGACCCTTTCAGACCAAGATGTCAGGACCCCCAACCGTTCTCATCTCTCTCTGTTCCCATTCTCTGGGTACCTCCATACTCTTTCTTGTGTAAATCTGCAGCCTCCCTTGGAATCCCTCAGTCTGTCTGCCACCCCTGCCCCTCGTCCCACAGCACAAAGGTGAGTAAAGTCAGCGAGAGGAAGCAAGGAAGGGAGAAGTCGTCAATGTGGATCCTTGAATATATTCCTGTCCCAGACACACTGCTAACTTGGGGTCTTAACAGCTTACAAAGTGACCTTTTAACATATGTTAGAAACTTTCCAAATGTGTTTAAACTCATGTGAGTAAGTCAATCGACGTATTTCTCACTGTGCCCCTCACACACCCCATGGCCCCACCAATCCATCCAAACAATAATGGGCAGGTTTCATAAAGTTAACCACTATTTTAGTTCATCAGTGCATCAGAAACCACTGAGAAATGGTTTGTGATAAGGGGTTAAGGGGACAAGGGGCCCTAGAAAAATGTGTGTGATAAGGGGCTTTACTTTAGAGCGATGGAAATGTTTAGGAACTAGATAGAGGTGGTGTTTGCACAATGTTGTGAATACGCTAAATGACACTGAATTGTGCACTTTGAAATGGTTAATTTTATGTCATATGAATTTCACTTGAATAAATTTTTTTAATGTGTATGACTTCACTTTAAAGGTAAAGTACCCAGTCTTCTCTTAGACATGGGGTGTATATAGAACATTCTTAAATATCTGCAAGCAAAAGCTTCAGGGAGCCATAGAATAAGGAAGGAAGAAGGAGCCCAGAAGTGCTCTTCTCCTTGAGATGGCATCTAATTAGAGACTCTGACATGGGCGCTTTGTGTATTCAGATTGGAAGAATTTGATGGGGGAACATCAAGATGAAAATGTGAAATATGTTGTTGGCAAAGCAACACTAACAAACCCACACAGCACATATGTGAAAATTACCAATGACTATCTGGCCCTTTAAGATGCAGGGCTTAATACAAGCAACTTCAGTTGATCATTATAACTGTGAAAACCTAATCGTATGCATTTCCTGACATTTTGGATTTGCAAGTGTAATGTCGTTTGTTTCTGTGTAGCAAAAGGGTGCAGTATTTGGAGGATGGACATTTTAATTTTAGATTTTATATAGTATATTTATCAACTTGCATGATTTTGAAAAAACAATATATAACATTAATACCAAATATATACAGAAGTTTTATTTACTGTCAATGCGACTAAATCAGACCAGTTTCCCCACTCGGTTCTCCCTGGGCTTTCACAGTTACATCTGGACTCATGAGGATGAAAAGGCTTCTTTGCTGCTGATATTTTCCAAAGAGCAGAACTCCTAAACTTTGGATCACAGTAATGTGTAAGGTGCAGTTGTAGGGGAGGAAGATAATTCCTCTCCCCTCTAGGTCCTTCTGGCTGGTCTAAGAATTAAATTGACATGAGACAGAATAACAGGAGAAAATAAAACGAAGTTTAATAGCATGTATTCATGAGAGCACCAGAGAAATCGAGTAATTCAGCCAGAATGGCCAAAGCTGCCACCTCATATACTGTCTCCAGCTAAAGACAAAGGAGGCTGTTGGGGGTGATGGTTTGGGACTTGAAAGGGGAGGAAGGCAATTCACAGGGAGATGGGAAAGCCAATGTTTGGTAAATAGAGCTAGGATGAGAATGGGTGGGGCCGGCCCCGTGGCCGAGTGGTTAAGTTCACAGGCCCGCTTCGGCAGCCAAGGGTTCTGCCAATTTGGATCCTGGGTGAGGACGTGGCACCACTCATCAGGCCATGCTGAGGCGGCATCCCACATAGCAGAGCCAGAAGGACCTACAACTAGAATATACAACTATGTACTGGGGGGTCTGGGGAGAAGAAGAAAAAACAAAAAAACAAAAAACAAACAAAAAAAAGATTGGCAACCATTGTTAGCTCAGGTGCCAATCTTTGAAAAAAAAAAGAATGGGCTTAGCAAGGACCCTCCCAGTCTACTGATACCCAGAGTTGTCTACGATGATGGCCTGTCCTGGGGACAGGGCTTCTATCTTAAATTCTTTTAGGCCTTTAGGGGAAAGGTCAAAGTTTCTTTCAGAGTCTTTGTCCTTAACCAAAGAGACACATTTTGGGGTGGCCAATTCTGATCCCCCACACAGCTAATCAGGTTTGGCTAGAGCAAAGATGACTTTCACCCTGTCCACAGAACAAGCTTGTTTTTGAACAAACCTAGAGCCGTGTACAAAGTGGACCCAGAATAGACCTTCCAGTACATACTCTCACTTTATAAATGAAGAAACAGAACCCAGAGAATCATTTTTTGAAAAAGAATTTTTTTAAAAAATCCTTTTTTTTAAAAGTAGCATATATTTTTAAGAACATTTGTATTCTGGTTTTTACATGTATTTGAATTCTTCTAATTAAAAATTATTTTTTATTCCAGTGAGATGACACAGAAAACAGGCATTGGTTAATAGTTTCTCACTATTTAAAAAAGAAAAGAAAAATAAATCATCAACCTCCTTAAGTGGTTAGTAACATAACAAAGCAAGCCTCAGATTTCTGGAGTTTACTTAGAAAAGAGTCCCTTAGTACTTGTAGCCTCTGAATATCAAAAAAGTTTTACCACTAGAACTCCTCATGGCATTCACAAGGATCCAGAAATGGAGGCAAAAAACTTATTAGGTAAGAGTTGGCTAGAGAAAGTGAAGGGTTTCCTTGGACAAAAATAGAGCTGAACTTTGACGATTACAGTCGCCAACATGACCACCTATTTATTTCTCCCCGGTATTTGAAGAGTCCTAGGAACCAGAGATCTCCAGGTCTTTGCACTATCCAGAGAGCCAGGCTGATTCATCCCATCTGGAACTGTGATGTGCTATTTATCACTACCCTAGTCATATTCTCCTCTGCCCAGCGTAATAAATATTAAGCAAATGCTATGTACTTACATAATTTGCAGAATTGATCGGCTGCCTTAAGAGCTTGATTCCCCAACAAAGGAAAATGGAGTGCTTTGTGCAAAGGTTAAATGCACAGTTTAATTGGCAATTGTGCATTAGAAACCTACTGTAAAACGATCACATGCGAGGGGACGCTCCGGATGGCACAGTCAGGGAAATACGTTTTCGTTTTTGGCCATTAAAAAATCAGATCCTGGAACTGAAGTGAAAAAATGGGACAGCCTCAGTCTGGATAAGTGTCTCGATAGACTGTAATTGCCTTCCTCCCACACTCTAACTCCTAACTCAGAATTTAGAACATGTTAAGTACGCAGATTTTAAAGGTTCTCTCTTTCCCTAAATAATTTATCCAGATCTAGCAAATTGTTAAATTGTGGAGGAATACACACACACTCTCCAGCGTACTGGACACTTATTCCTCCTGATCTTTCCACTTAGATGCCTCCCTTTGCAAGAGGCCACCCCAGCTTCTATCCAAATGCTTCTCATCCTCAAAATGGAACCTTGGTGGGTGTGGCTTTCCTTTCCATCTCTGATTATTATCTGAGAGTTTATGAAATGGGTGGTGGTATTTCAAGTGGGAAATTAAAATCCCCTAGTAATTCCCTGGTATTTTGAGCAAGTCAAAGTTAAAAACAGAAAACCCTTCTTCAGTTCTGATTGAAAAGAATCCAGTGGTACAAACTGTACTTAATTCTCCACCCTCATAAAACAGTCTCATAAGTACGGAAAGCCCAGCAGCGAGCTGCCGTGAGTTATGATCACCCTTTCTCACTGTGAGTTCAGAAGGGCTTTCTGCTTCTCGCCTGCTGTAAAAGCCAGCTCAGGATTCCACACTGTGCATCCATCATCATTGTGATGCTAATGGTGGCAGTTGGTTCTGGAATGGAAATACTGAGATTGTATTTCTCATTTGTTTCTTGTCAAAGGGAGAGATGAGACAGTCAAATGGCATTGACCTTTGGCCATTGATTGAAAACATTAACAAATGTGCATTTAGACCTCAGTGCACATTCTCCAGTGCAGCAGGACTTCAAGGAGGCCGTAAAATGCTGCCTGGAGAATACCTACAGCTTCACACTTGACTTTCTCTCTGGCTCGGTTGAAAAAACCTCGTAGCAAGAAACGTTATTCCCAATTTTGAACCAAATGATGGTGGAGAGGTGTTAAAGAGATCAACAGCTGCATTTCATTAACTCGCCTTTTCCCTGAAGAAAGGCATCCACGACAGGGAGATAGACCTTGAGAAGGATCGGTACTAAGGGATGCCTCATTGGCCCAGCCGGTGCACGGTTCCTCGAATGCCTGCTCTCCCTCAAGCCTTCCGATGTCCACAGTCATACAGGACAGGTCCCAGGTAACTGCAGTGGACGTCGTGTCCTGAGGTGCTTCAAGGGCCTCCCTTGAGCAAACCCTCCTTTGCCAGTGGCCGCCATGGTGCCTAGAAGTCTCTCATCCGTCACTCTGCCTGTGAGGAGCCTGAACCCGGGCCAGTTTGCAGAGTTGAGTTCTGACTTTACTTCTTAACAACTGGATGATTAGAGGAAGATATAAAATGGTGATAATGGTAGTACCTACCTCATAATGGCATTGGGAGGATGGCAAGAGGGAATTCCTGTAAAGAACTTAAAATAGTGCCTGACGCATTATAAGCAAGCAATAAAGTTAGGTATTTCTGTTATGTAACCTCAGTGTGCTGTCTGGCAACTGGAAGACACAGCGTAAAACAGCTCACAGGAGTTAGTTCATTCAGTTCTTTCTAGACATCCGGACTCTGCATATGGGGAAGGGCATTCTGGAACGAGAAGGGGTCAGGGAGGCCTGAAGACTGGGGCTCTGTCCAGGGAGGCCAGGCTGCGTGGAACTGAGGTTCCTAATCAGCCAGGAGCCAGAAGGGCCACCCTGGGTGCCTAGAAAAGAGCAAGATTATCTGGAGGGAGAGGAGGACCATCCCTACGGTGATTGTGCAGAAAGGGGAACTACAAGCGTTAGGTGCCGTTCAATTTCCTGCTTAAACGACCTTGTGAGCTAGATTTTAATATTCTTGTTTTACAGATAAACAGGCTGAGAGTGTCTCCCAGCTAGTAGATTGTGGAGCTGGGACCTAAACCAGGTTATTGCCCAAACAGGTCTCCCCTTGCATTTCAGCTGAGTCCTCCCAGCTGTCAGAGGCCTGCTGAGCTGTGAGAACACAGCGCCTGACTCCCCCGTGAAGCTCCTGCCACTGCCTCGTCTCTTTGAACCTGGTTGTCCCAGGAAAGCAGGATCCCAGGGAAGCCCAGGTCCTCCCTGTCCAGATGCGGAATGAGACTTAGCCGTCTTTGGCATGGGGTTGTCACTATGTAACCAGTTGTGGCCAGAGTGGGATGGCTGCAGGAGGGAACCTGTCAGCAGACAGACTGTACTTAGGATAGTTTGTGGAGAGAGGCCGCCAGGACTTCACGATCGAGGCAGGGAACCATTGGGCTTTCTGATCCAGGGGTCCCCACGTCCACCACTGCGGTTCTCTTTGTATGAATCTGCCCAGGAAGCGAGAATACGGAAGTTTATCAGTTTGTGTCATTTTTGTAATGCTGGGGATCAGGCAGAGAGTGAAAACCCTGCTGTTTAGAAGCTAGTTCTTGGCTTCTGGGGCTTCTTCCCCCGAATCTGGGCAGAAAAGTACATTTATAGTTCTCCTTCAGACTCCGCGATAGATAGGTCCAGAGCCTGACTTTTCCCTCTTCTCCACCTCCGGAAGCAGAAGGAGGGTCTGGTCCTCTAGAACCTTTCATCCGAGGGCCCGTGGCTCTTTCGATGACCGTGGTAACCAAGTCTCTCTCAGAGCCGCAGCCACTCTGTCTCCTCTGTGCTTGTTGTGGAGACGCATGAACCCTGAAACCTCCCACTCGCCCTCCTCTGGATCCACGCTGAGGGGCGAGGCAGCCTTAGGTTGAGGCCTTTCATACCCAAGCACCACCCCCCCCCATTTATGTATGTATGTGGGGTGAGTGATGGGAAGGGATAATATTTATTGGGCTCTTCTCATGGGATCCACACAGCGCTCTGCCCCTTTCATGCATCCTCTCGCTTCCTCCACAGCTGGCCCTCTGGGGTGGGCAGGTTATTCTTCATCTTCTACACAGAGAAACAAGGGGAAGGCAGGTTGGGTCACTTCTTCCAGATGGCTGTGCCAAGGTCGCACAGCCTGTACGTGGTGGACTTCCAAGGACGCAGTTACCACTACTCCAGTGACCCCCTTTTCTCTATGGAGATGACTTCAATTTAAGACAACTTTAATGATTCTTACTGTATTCCTGCAGCCACATGTTCCAAAAGGCACTGATTTTTCCAATTTTAGGATGGTTTCCCTAGACATTCCATTTATATTCTGTAATTTTTTTCTACTTTTAATATCTCGGAAGAAATGCCAGATGCATTACCGATGTCATTGCAATATTCCCTAAGAAAATAATAACATCTAGCTGATAGGAATTCTGGGAAGATCCGTAAAAAGTGAACAAGACTTCAAATGCTCACAAAACAAGGACTCTATTTGCCTTAAATAATTAATGTTGGGAATTCCAACCTGACCAAGTTTTCCTCCATTGTTCAAACAATCCGAGGAAAGAGCATGTGGTCCTAATGGCTCAGGATATCTTCAGTTCTGAGTACACAGGCGTGCGATGCTGTAGGACAGCGGCCTGGGATAGGGAGGGAACTTGCAAACAGCCAAGGTCTCTGAGCTGGGAGCTCAATCAATCAACAAGTGTTTCTTGAGCACCTACTCTGTGAATAGAGGTTTATTTAGTCCATTCATTGGAAAACCTCCCATGTGCCATCTTGAGTCACTATATAGAACAAAATACTTGTCCTTGAAAATCACAGCCAGCTGGAAAAAAGAACATGAGAATGGTTAAAATGCAAGATGGCAAGTGCAACAGAGGGGAGCAGAATAGATGCTACAGAACACAAAGGCAGGGATGTGACTCGGGCCCCAGAGCAGGGCGTTGGACGACGTCATCCAGGAGAGATGCCTAAGCCACCTTCCCAAGGACAAGTCAGCCCCAGGACAAGAAGGAGATTTGAGAAGGGATTCTACAAAAATGCACAATGAACAGAGGACTGGGAGCCCGTCATGTTGGAAGGGAAGCAGACGGCAGTACTTCCTAGGAATCCCCTGCAGCTCTTGAGGAGCAGAGCGGAGCTTTCTCTGAAGGTCAAGGCAGGTGCAGGTCCAGCCCGGTACTTAGCACGGGCAGCAGGATTCCAGGCGTAGTGCTTTGCTTCCTGGTTGTTATCTCCTAATCCAGACCTGCAGGTGTGGAAAAGGAGCCACCTGGTGAAGGCACAGGGTCAGAGGAAGAGAATCCAGTATACGGCTGTTCTAGAATGATGGAGTTGGAATTGTTTGACATATATGTAAACTTAAACCACAGAACAAAATTCCTGTAGGTATTTCAGGTAACGATGGCTGCAACATATTATTTCCCTGCCCTTGAGCCAAGGCACATGTTCCAAGTCGAAGGTCATTCTTTTTATTTTCTGTGAGCGCAGAGAGTTGCACAGCCTGTACGTGGTGGACTTCCAAGGACGCAGTTACCACTACTCCAGTGACCCCCTTTTCTCTATGGAGATGACTTCAATTTAAGAAAACTTAAATTGCAGTGAGGAATTTCTGCAAGAACAAAGTGCATTGAGTGCAACAGGATGCAAAAGGATGCAAGAACTCAATGTCCTGCATGCCATTGGGAATGTACGAGCAAGAGCCCACACATGCAGGACTGGAAGGGGCATCTGAGGTGGTGCCATCCGACCACCTGTTTGCATTCAAATGGGACATGCCTGCAAGTCGTCCTCTCCCACTCTTAAGACCGTCTTCTCTCTTCCTCAGGACTTGCGAGGCCAGAGAGAGGAGAGAGGAGTGAGGACACGGCCTGAACCTCCAAACACAGGAGCAGTTGCCAAGGCTTAGACCAGCGCCTTTCTTGACCCAGCCGACCACCAGAAGACGAACATTCTGTAGTCTCCAGCAGCTGTGTGTTCTGTGTGGCGCTTTCAGAAATTAAGACTTAAAATTCCCCACGGGCTGATAGGCACACCCTACCTTTAGTCTGATGCATCTACTGAAATCACTGGACAGGAGACGGCCCCTCAGGCCCTCTGAGGAAACAGTACCATCCTTGTAGGTAATGCGAGTACAGGCCAAGGGAGAGGCTCTTTGGAAAACTACAGACAAAGACAGACAGCGGGGCATTGACTTTCCCGGGGAGCGCCTCCGCCCCCAGATGGAAGCGGCTCTCTTCCGTCTCACAGATAAGGCCGGGGCTGAGCACAGTGGAAGATGGTCTTTGAGGGTTGTTGACTTCTTCTTTTCCCCGCAACTAAATTGTGCCTCTAAGTGACAGTTCTTAGCAAACCAAAGCCCCCAAGCACAGGTGGCTGGAAGCACTCAAAGCGTTGCAGGCGCAACCGCTAATGAGGAACAAAGTCACTGTTTATTTGAAATGGTGACATAGTCCCAGAAGCTATCAGCACACTTAACACATTTCAAATATGTGTTTAAGTTCTAAATGACAGAGATTTCAAGACCAAAGGCTTTCTGAAAATCCCAGCAACCCAATTTATCCACCAAAGCATTAAGCCAGCATCTATTTTACATCAGACCGTTTGAAATGGAGATTTCAGAAATGTGCTTGCCATGTTGGGCTTCCAGAAAATGACTTTATATGCTCGAGGATTCTCATGACCTTTAAGGACTTTTCTGTAGAGTATTAACCAGCCCTAACCCAGTACCTGGCACATCGCAGGGCCTCACTAGATATATTAACTGAAAGAGCGTGATTAACTGAACCAACAAATAGCCTCGTTGACATGTGGAGGAAAGAGGACAGGCTTTTTAGTCAGACATACGCAGGGTCAGATACTAACACGTCCACCTCCGATGAACAATGGTAGCAAATCACTTAAACTTTCCGAGTCTCCCTTTCCTTGACTGTGACCCAGGGATGAAATAGGTCTCTCAGAGCGTTGTAAGGTTCAAATGAGCTGTTTCCTGGTATACAGAAGCAGCCTAATAAGTGTTAATAAAGCCACTTGAAGTCTGTTCTCTTTTGATGCCTCAGAAGGTTGATAATGGCTGGAGAAAATTGGCCTTTCCTTGTGTTGCCTTAGAGCCTTGCTACTCAAAAATGTGGTCCGTAGACCAGTGTCTTGGCATCACCTGAGAGCTTTTAGAGATTTGCCGCCTCACGGCTTCCACCTCAGGCAGGCTGATCAGAGTCTGCCCTCTAAAGAGATCCCAGATGGTTCATTTGCACTTTGAAAGGAAACACTGGCTTTTAGCACCCTAGCCAGCTCTGGTTTACTGGGTCCGCTAATTGATTTAGCCTCTACAGCTGAGCGATGTGGTAGGATGGACACTTGGGGCGATTTTCTGATCATTAGACTGAATTCTTCCACCAGCCAACTAAACAACCGAGCACGTCTATCTTCACTAATGATACCTACTGCTTTTTGAGGGGCCACACTGGGACCAGTCATGGGCCCGGTAAACAGAGGCATTTTCTGAGTCCTGCCAGAAACAACAGTTTTGAGGTCCTGTAAGGACATGCCCGTGGGGCAGCCAACATATCTCTGACTGTCTGAACAGCAGGAGAGCACAAGGCTGCACAGGGACCCCATGGGAGCTACCAGGGACCCAGCTACCTCTGTGAGAAGGGGAACACAAAAAAATAAAAGCTCTGGGAAATAAGGGAAAGGAAGAGCCTCGGGATTCATTCTCCCTACGTGCCGCTCCACCCTGCCTGCCACCAGATCTTACTGTATGGTTCCTACAAGATCCCTTTCTGGAAGAGCAATCAACAGTTACTCCTATTTGAGAACGTAGAGTGGAGGGTGCCGCCATATAAAAATCCTAAGATAGTGTTTGGGAAGGTCTGAGGCATGCCGAAGGACCGGTTTCCAGGGACAGAGGTGGGCAGGGGCTGCAGAACTCGTCACTTTGGGGATGGAGAGAGGAGAAGGCTCTGTGGCAAAGGGCATGGAGATTCTCACAAATTCATTTTCATCCAGAAGATGGAGGAAAGGTTTATGAAAACACTTTTTTTTAAAAGCGGGTTTCTAAAAGCTCTCAGGTGATGCCAATGTTCAAACTGTAGAACAGCTGGTAGGGTTCTGTCTCATTGCTGAGATGCAAGCCCCCAGGAGAAAGACAGCATGTCCGCATTCTCGCAGACCCGTCCTAGGAACTACAGTGTCCCTGGGGGACGTGGACTTTGACGTTGTTTCAGCACAGCTCAAGTTTTTGTGTTACTATTGTTTTTGCCAAATCACAGACTTCACACGTGTTCAGGCTTCACACTTCAGCCAAATTCAGTCTGACTCGGTGATTTCACCGTGGAAGTGAAGGCCCCCTCTCAAGGGGAAACAGGAAAAAGGGCCAAGGAAGCAGTTGAGAAAACAGGAAGTCTCTACCCGTTCTGACCAGAAGGTCCATATTGAGGCGGTTTCACTTCCCACAAAATGGGAATAGAAATGCTTATCTTGTCAAGTTTAAACATCAGCCCCATCTTAAGGAAATAGAACTTAAAAAAAGAAAAAAACTCTTGAATTTCCATTCAGCAAATACTCCACTAAGATCTTTCTTGGCAACAGCACCCACCTGAAGTTCAGATGGGGGAAAGTGTGCCCATCCCCAGAGATGACAGATGCTTGAGGGTTTGTACCGCTTCCCTGGGCCCATTGACTGTGGGACATTTCATCCAACAACACGCTGGGCTCCAGAGCTCTGTGCTGCCCATTTCAAGTAAGACAGGTCCTTGGAACTCTCAAATATTGGTTTATATGGAATTGCTAAGTATTTGGCCCCCCAACACACACAAAAAGGATGGAATGAGATGGAAGAGAAACTCAGTACTTTAAGTACTTGAGAGGTTTTGCCAACTGAAAGTAATGTGTCTCTGAAATGTTCATGTATACGTAGGACTGTAAGATTCAGTTTGTGAACACTAGAATTATACTCAGCTTTTTAGGAAACCACATATAGGTAATTTTAGAAACTTTAGGAAATTTACATTTTCTAACAGAAAAGCCTATGTGCTATCTGCAGACACATTCTTCTTGAAGAGGAATGCCTCTACAGCCAGGTTCACTTATCCTGGCTGATGTGAGAAAGGAGATGCCTATGAAGGATGCATACAGCTAGTGAACACACCTTCTGGGGCCTGAATTCCACCTCATCCCCTCCTTGCGCGGATAGGGGTGCCAAGGAAGTCTTTTATCATTTCCACTTTCTCCTGCCCGGCTCAGGATAGAGAAACTAAAAAGCGCTGATGTGACACCGAAGGAAGGCGAAAGGAGATGGGGCAGAGACGGTCCACACACTGTCTGCTGGCTAATCAGTGCGAGTGTGGGGCTGATGAGCAGAGCACACACGCGTTCAGAGGGAATCTGGAGGGTCCAGGTAGGAACGAATTAGGGTGATTCATTATACGTTCTCACTCTGCTGTAGCTTACTGGGCATCAAAGTGTATTTCTCTAAGCACCGGGAATGTAATTAATGTAAAAAAAGAAGCAAAATAAATCAAGGAATAGTGAAGCACTTCACATTTAAAATCCATCCAACATCAGTTTTCCCATTTTATCAACAGAAAACAAATTACCCCGTCCATGTGCTGAGATGGATTTTGCATTTATACTGCCTTTGGGTGGAGGTTCTGTTGGGATCCTGGGGAAGCCAGCCACTGGCCTAGCAAAGAGAGCAGGAGAGATGCAGAAAGCACCCTCATCACAAGGCTCCTGGTTTCCTCATTCACACACTGGGTGCCCTCCCCACCCACTCCACCAACTCAAACAGCCTTATGGCAATTACTGTCACCCTAATTGCCCAGACTTACAGATTACCTTTAGAAAGATATGAGAGGGCAATTTTATCTTCCAAGATAACTGAAATAGCATGTTGATATGAAATCAAATTATTCAGCTAAGTTATCAGTTTTCCTCAGAATTAAGGGCACTGCATATGTATTCACCCTTAGGTGGCCTAATGCATGGAAATGTGAATTATTCATGGACTTTCTTTGGGTTGCAGGAAACCTTAATATAGTTTTTGTTTCCTAATGTATTTGATAGGCTAATGTATGATCACATTGTATGGGGATTGCTGGAAGTAAATTTTAAATTATATAGTCTGCAGTTCTGCTCTTAGAGACGGTAGCAGATGATTCATCATTTTCCTTGTCTTCCTGTTTACATGCGGACATATAATTCATGCTCAGAAACCATCTTTCAACTCATCTGGAAGCGCTCCACTGCACCTCCACAGAATCTGTCTCTGCCAATCCAGCATTATAAATCACTTTTCTATTAAACAGCAGGACTAAAAATGCAAACATACGTACTTTAAATATATGTAGCCATCTCTAATTCCCAGCAGATGAGTCAAAATTCAAGGATTGCCAAAAAAAGCAAGGGCTAGAATTTAATGAATGAATTTTTTGACTTTAGGGCATTAAAAGTTTGCATTTCTATAAGCATATTGAAGAGATGTACATAAATAGATTTCCCAGATGGGTCTATATTTGGGGACTGTGGATTTTGCAGAATTCTTGGTACACTAATTTTGATTATTCTGAAATGTTACTTCATAAGATTTTTCTATCAGCCAGTGTTAAAAGACAGTTGACAGGCAGGAGAAGAAAGGATGTGCTTACATTCAGGGCTGAGTGTATTGTGAAGCCAGTTGTCTGCTCCTTTCTTGACCTTTGTCCCCAGGCCAGGATAATGAAGCCACTGCTTCAAAATGATGGCGGCCAGACTCCACAGTGCTGTTGATCTCCAAAGAAAGAAAAAATTCACTTCGCGAAACCCACGTACTAGGCAGGAGTGGGATGTGGACGTTTCAGAAAGATTTCACCAGTAACTCTGTCTGCCCAGCAAACAAATGTAATCATGGTTCTCTACTCCCTGAAACCTTAGTTTTACCTGATTTGACTGAGACTGTGGAGACGCACGCCTGCTTGGTCACACATACACACATGCACATGGACACTCCATTTATCTGGCATTCTTGAGGAAGGAAGAACCTTCCAGGTAACTGAAACTTATCCATTTACAAGTTTTTTGTTTAACATTGAAACTGGTTTTGGAGTCTTTCTAAACCATATGATCTGCTTGCCTACTTTCTTAAGCAAAGGGCACCAAACAGTTTTGTTTCATTCTTTGATTCTGCTGGGAATTATTATGACCACGTGGGTCTCAACTATCGACTGTCAGGTGCCTGCCTCAGAGCTCACCTGGCTTTCTGTCTGTGTCTTCTGTTGGGTACGTTCGAAGAACTAGTTTGCTAGCCTTATGTTGTAAACTAGGGATTGGTAAGTCCTGAAGACGTGCCTGAGTTCCTTCCAACAGTCCAGCGTGAAGGCTTCATGGACAAGTCTTGCCTTAGCTTTGGAGAGACCCACAGGCTCTTTGTTGGGCTGGGGGGTGCGTGCTTTCTTCCCTGTCTCATGGTTGGTCTTGACTTAGTGATCTCCAGTTCAACAAGGTCTTCCCATATGTGTGGATAGTGAGTACAGGTCTCAATTGAAACGCCACT